>NW_027316079.1:52500-206523 GCF_026437365.1 Eucyclogobius newberryi
ACTACACTACTATAGTACTACAGCACTACAGTACTAAAGTACTACACTACTAGAGCACTAGAGCACTACACTACTACAGTACTACAGTACTACAGCACTACAGTACTACAGCACTACAGTACTACAGTACTACAGCACTACAGCACTACACTACTACACTACTACAGTACTACAGCACTACACTACTACAGCACTACAGTACTACTGCACTACAGTACTATAGTACCACAGCACTACAGTACTACAGTACCACAGCACTACAGTACTACAGTACTACAGCACTACAGCACTACAGCACTACACTACTACAGCAGTACAGTACTACAGCACTACAGCACTACAGTACTACAGTACCACAGCACTACAGTACTACACCACAACAGTACTACAGCACTACAGTACTACACTACTACAGTACAACACTACTACAGTACTACAGCACTACAGCACTACACTACTACACTACTACAGTACTAGAGCACTACAGTACTACACTACTACAGTACTACACTACTACAGCACTACACTACTACAGTACTAGAGCACTACAGTACTACACTACTACACTACTATAGTACTACAGCACTACAGTACTAAAGTACTACACTACTACAGTACTACAGTACTACAGTACTACAGCACTACAGCACTACACTACTACAGTACTACAGTACTACAGTACTACAGTACTACAGCACTACAGCACTCCAGCACTACACTACTACACTACTACAGTACTAAAGCACTACAGCACTACTGCACTACAGCACTACAGCACTACTGCACTACAGCACTACAGCACTACAGCACTACTGCACTACAGCACTACTGCACTACATCACTACAGTACTACAGTACTACTGCACTACAGCACTACAGCACTACTGCACTACTGCACTACAGCACTACAGCACTACAGCACTACAGCACTACAGCACTACTGCACTACAGCACTACAGCACTACATCACTACAGTACTACAGTACTACAGTACTACTGCACTACAGCACTACTGCACTACTGCACTACTGCACTACTGCATTACATCACTACAGTACTACATTACTACTGCACTACAGCACTACAGCTCTACAGCACTACTGCACTACAGCACTACTGCACTACAGCACTACTGCACTACAGCACTACAGCAGTACAGCAGTACAGCACTACTGCACTACAGCACTACAGCACTACTGCACTACTGCATTACAGCACTACAGCACTACAGCACTACTGCACTACAGCACTACAGCACTACAGCACTACTGCACCAGCACTACAGCACTACAGCACTACAGCACTACAGCACTACAGCACTACTGCACTACAGCACTACAGCACTACAGTACTACACCAATACAGTACTACAGCACTTACAGCACTACAGTATTACACTACTACACTACTACAGTATTACAGCACTACAGTACTACACTACTACAGTACAACACTACTACAGTACTACAGCACTACAGCACTACACTACTACAGTACTAGAGCACTACAGTACTACACTACTACAGCACTACAGTACTACACTACTATAGTACTACAGCACTACAGTACTAAAGTACTACACTACTAGAGCACTACAGCACTACACAACTACAGTACTACAGTACTACAGCACTACAGTACTACAGCACTACAGTACTACAGCACTACAGCACTACAGCACTACACTACTACACTACTACAGTACTACAGCACTACATCACTACACTACTACAGTACTACAGCACTACAGCACTACACTACTACAGCACTACAGTACTATAGTACCACAGCACTACAGTACTACAGTACCACAGCACTACAGTACTACAGTGCTACAGCACTACAGCACTACAGCACTACAGTACTACAGCACTACAGCACTACAGCACTACAGTACTACAGTACCACAGCACTACAGTACTACACCACAACAGTACTACAGCACTACAATACTACACTACTACAGTACAACACTACTACAGTACTATAGCACTACAGCACTACACTACTACACTACTACAGTACTTGAGCACTACAGTACTACACTACTACAGTACTACACTACTACAGCACTACAGTACTACACTACTAGAGCACTAGAGCACTACAGCACTACACTACTACAGTACTACAGTACTACAGCACTACAGCACTACACTACTACAGTACTACAGTACTACAGCACTACTACAGTACTACAGCACTACAGTACTACAGCACTACAGCACTCCAGCACTACACTACTACACTACTACAGTACTACAGCACTACAGCACTACAGCACTACACTACTACAGTACTACAGCACTACAATACTACAGCACTACAGTACTACAGTACTACAGCACTACAGCACTACACTACTACACTACTACAGTACTACAGCACTACAGCACTACACTACTACACTACTACGGCACTACAGTACTACAGCACTACAGTACTATAGTACCACAGCACTACAGTACTACAGTACCACAGCACTACAGTACTACAGTACTACAGTACTACAGCACTACAGTACTATAGTACCACAGCACTACAGTACTACAGTACCACAGCACTACAGTACTACAGTACTACAGCACTACAGCACTACACTACTACACTACTACAGCACTACAGTACTACAGCACTACAGCACTACAGTACTACAGTACCACAGCACTACAGCACTACAGTACTACAGCACTACAACACTACAGTACTACAGCACTAGACTACTACACTACTACAGCACTACAGTACTACAGCACTACAGTACTATAGTACCACAGCACTACAGTACTACAGTACCACAGCACTACAGTACTACAGTACTACAGCACTACAGCACTACACTACTACACTACTACAGTACTACAGTACTTTTACTGCAAATACTATTACTCTAAATACTGCTACTACACCGGACTGTCGCCCCGACAGTCAAAGTTGATATCCTCCATCTTCTTCCTCTTCTCCGGGGCGGGGCCCCTGGGGCCCCAGGGGCAGCAGTCTAAGCAGGGACTCACAGACTTCCTCCTCCCCAGACACTTCCTCTGGGGGGATCCCCTGGCGTTCCCAGGCCAGAGAGACATAGTCCCTCCAGTGTGTCCTGGGTCTTCCCCGGGGCCTCTTCCCGGTGGGACATGCCTGAAACACCTCCCCAAGGAGGAGCCCAGGAGGAGCAGCGGCTCTACTCCGAGCTCCCCCTGTGTGACTGTGCTCCTTCCCCTATCTCTAAGGGAGCGTCCAGCCACCTGGAGGAGGAAACTCATTTCGACCACTTGTATCTGCGATCTTGTCCTTTGGGTCATTAAAGCTCATGACCATAGGAGAGGTCAGAACGTGAGTGACCGATAAATCCAGAGCTTTGTCTTTGGACTCAGTCCAACTGTCAATCACACGCTCCATCAAGACCCCAAGATACTTGAACTCCTCCACTTGGGGCATGGACCCCCCACCCACCTGGAGAGGACAAGGACCCCCCACCCACCTGGAGAGGACAAGGACCCCCCACCCGCCTGGAGAGAACAAGGACCCCCCACCCGCCTGGAGAGGACAAGACACCTTTCTCCGGTTGAGAACCATGACTCAGATTTGGAGCTGATTCTCATCCCCAGACGCTTCACACTCGTCCCAGAGCAGCTGATGGAGCCATCAGGACAACATCGTCTGCAAACAGCAGAGATGAGATCCTGTGGTCCCCAAACTGGACCCTCTGACCCCTGGCCACACCCTCTGACCCCTGGCCACACCCTCTGACCCTGGCCACACCCTCTGACCCCTGACCACACCCTCTGACTGCGCCGAGAAATTCTGTCCATAAAAACTATAAACAGAAGTGGTGACAAAGCGCAGCCCTGAGGAGTCCCTCATGGGAACAGGTCTGACTCACTGCAGTGACCACAGCTCCTGCTCCTGTCAGACAGGGACCGCTCTGAGCAAAGGGCCCCGGACCCCGTACTCCCCCCCCCCAAAGACACCCCGAGACAGGTAGGGGGGGCGGTGGTGAAGAGCTTTGAAGGTGAGGAGAAGTATTTTGAAGTTTCTGCGCTGCTTGATGGGGAGAGAGTGGAGAGAGGCGGGTGTGGGTGAGGAGGCGGGTGTGGGTGAGGAGGCGGGTGTGGGTGAGGAGGAGGGTGTGGGTGAGGAGGAGGGTGTGGGTGAGGAGGGTGTGGGTGAGGAGGGTGTGGGTGAGGAGGCGGGTGTGGGTGAGGAGGCGGGTGTGGGTGAGGAGGCGGGTGTGGGTGAGGAGGCGGGTGTGGGTGAGGAGGAGGGTGTGGGTGAGGAGGCGGGTGTGGGTGAGGAGGAGGGTGTGGGTGAGGAGGCGGGTGTGGGTGAGGAGGAGGGTGTGGGTGAGGAGGAGGGTGTGGGTGGAGGGGGTGAGGGTGGAGGAGAGGTGAGGAGAGGGTGGGGTCCATGATGACACCGAGGTTGCGTACCAGGGTGAAGGAGGTGAGGGTGGAGGAGGTGAGGGTGGAGGAGGTGAGGGTGGAGGAGGTGAGGGTGGAGGGGGTGAGGGTGGAGGAGGTGAGGGTGGAGGAGGTGAGGGTGGAGGAGGTGAGGGTGGAGGGGGTGAGGGTGGAGGAGGTGAGGGTGGAGGAGGTGAGGGTGGAGGGGGTGAGGGTGGAGGAGGTGAGGGTGGAGGAGGTGAGGGTGGAGGAGGTGAGGGTGGAGGGGGTGAGGGTGGAGGAGGTGAGGGTGGAGGGGGTGAGGGTGGAGGGGGTGAGGGTGGAGGAGGTGAGGGTGGAGGAGGTGAGGGTGGAGGGGGTGAGGGTGGAGGAGGTGAGGGTGGAGGAGGTGAGGGTGGAGGAGGTGAGGGTGGAGGGGGTGAGGGTGGAGGAGGTGAGGGTGGAGGGGGTGAGGGTGAGTGAAAAGGGACCAGTTTTATTGAGAGTGGATTTGGTGCCAATGAGGAGGAGCTCTGTTCGCAGAAATCGCATTAGATTATTTCTCCAAATCGTTCAGCCCTAATCTAGAGCTGTTCCAGTGTTGCACCAGCAGGACCTAAACCTGCTCCTCCTGAAGGTTCTATGGGTCAGATTCTCCTCCAGGACCTGGAATAGACCCCGGTCTGCCAGAGACACTGTCCCCGACCGCCACGCCCTGTTACAGAGACATGTCAGCCAAGACAGTCCTACAACATCCAGAGACTTAAGGTCCTCAGGATCTCATCCCGGAGCCACCGAGGAGCCACCGAGGAGCCACCGAGGAGCCACCGAGGAGCCACCAACCTCAGTGACTTCAGCTCGGGTGATGGACGAGTCCCTCTGTGTCCTCAGTCTCTGCTTCCTCTTCAGAAGACGTGACGGTGGGATTAAGGACGTCCTCAAAGTCCTTCCACCGTCCGACCACATCCTCAGTGGAGGTCAGAGGTCAGAGGTCAGCAGGTCTCCACCATAAACAGTGTTGGTGAAGCTGCTTCCTCCTCCTGGGGCCGATAGTCCTCCTCCATGTCTCCTCCTCCATGTCTCCTCCTCCATGTCTCCTCCTCCATGTCTCCTCCTCCATGGCTCCTCCTCCATGTCTCCTCCTCCATGTCTCCTCCTCCATGTCTCCTCCTCCATGTCTCCTCCTCCATGGCTCCTCCTCCATGTCTCCTCCTCCATGGCTCCTCCTCCATGTCTCCTCCTCCATGTCTCCTCCTCCATGTCTCCTCCTCCATGGCTCCTCCTCCATGTCTCCTCCTCCATGTCTCCTCCTCCATGGCTCCTCCTCCATGTCTCCTCCTCCATGTCTCCTCCTCCATGTCTCCTCCTCCATGGCTCCTCCTCCATGGCTCCTCCTCCATGTCTCCTCCTCCATGTCTCCTCCTCCATGGCTCCTCCTCCATGGCTCCTCCTCCATGTCCTCCCAAACTCCTCCCCAAACTCCTCCCAGCCCTGGGTTTTTGCCTCTGCGACAGCACGAGCTGCGCTCGCTTGACCTGTCGATGACCTCAGGAGACCTACAGGTCAGAGTGGCCTGTAGACCTCCTTCAGTCTGACCCTTACTTCCGGTGTCCACCACCGGGTTCGGGTGTTGCCGCGGCGACAGGCACCGGACCATGTGACCACAGCTCCGAGCAGCCGCATCAACAATGGAGGTGGAGAACATGGTCCACTCGGACTCAATGTCCCCAGCGTCCCCCGGGACATGGGAGGAGTCTCCTGGAGGTGTGAGGTGAAGACCCTCCTGACAGAGGCTCCACAAGAAGATCCCCACAGACTCCCACAATGCACTTGGGTCAAGTCTGTCCGGCTTCCTCCTCCACCAGAGGATCCAACTCACCACCAGGTGGTGCTCTACAGCTCCGCCCCTCTCTTCACCCGAGTGTCCCAGACACACGGCCGGAGGTCAGAGGTCAGAGGTCAGAGGTCACGACAACAAAGTGGATCATTGACCTCCTGTGTCCTGGTGCCATGTGACCTGAAGGACAGTCCAATAACTGACCGCTCGGGTTCAGGTCGGGGCTCCTCCCCTCTCCAGGAGTCACTGACATCGTCCACGTGGGCGTTGAAGTCCCCCAGTCGAACAGCAGAGTCCCCGGTCAGTGCACTGTCCAGTTCTCCTCCCAAGGACTCTAAGAAGGCCGTGTCCTCTGCACTGCAGTTCACAACAGTGAGAGACATGTCCCCCGCCCCAAGGTGAAGGGACGCGACCCTCTCGTCCATCGGGGTGAACGCCAACACGTGGCGGGGGATGCTGAGGGGCCATAAGCCCACACCAGCCCCGCCCACACCAGCCCCGCCCAAACCAGCCCCGCCCACACCAGCCCCGCCCACACCAGCCCCGCCTCTCCCCGCGGGCAGCACCAGAGAAGTGGAGCGTCCAGTCTCTGGAGGAGATGGTTCCAGGGCCCAAACTGTGCTGGAGGTGAGGCTCCACCTCCTGCACAAGCTCTGCCCCGCCCCTTATGGCTCCTCCTGCAGGTGGTGGGCCCACGGGAGGACGGCCCCACGTCGCTCTTTCAGGCTGTGCCCGGCCGGGTCCCGTGGGGAAAGATCCGGCCACCAGGCGCTCGCCATCGAACACCCATCCCAGGCCTGGCTCCAGGGTGGGGCCCCGTAACGCCGATCCGGGCCCCGTAACACCTTGTTGTGTCTCTGTTCATAAGGGGCTTGTGGGCCCCGTCACCCAGGACCCGTTTGGCCTGGGGCCGACCAGCTCCTGGGATCGTTGGCTCAAAGCCTCCACCACCTGAAGGTGTCGGTTCAATGACGCACACGTGTGTGTTTGTATATTTTAAGAGTAATTTGGGGCACCAGCCTCTTTTGTGGTACTTCAATTGATGGTACTTATTGTGTGTACTTCAGTATATATTGTGTGTACTTCAGTATATATTCTGTGTACTTCAGTATATATTGTGTGTACTTCAGTATATATTCTGTGTACTTCAGTATATATTCTGTGTACTTCAGTATATATTCTGTGTACTTCAGTATATATTCTGTGTACTTCAGTATATATTCTGTGTACTTCAGTATATATTGTGTGTACTTCAGTATATATTCTGTGTACTTCAGTATATATTCTGTGTACTTCAGTATATATTCTGTGTACTTCAGTATATATTGTGTGTACTTCAGTATATATTCTGTGTACTTCAGTATATATTCTGTGTACTTCAGTATATATTCTGTGTACTTCAGTATATATTGTGTGTACTTCAGTATATATTCTGTGTACTTCAGTATATATTCTGTGTACTTCAGTATATATTCTGTGTACTTCAGATACGAGCTGATGCACAGCTGCTGGAGCCCCGTCCCAAAGTGCAGACCCAGTTTCTCGGCTCTGGTTTCTCAGCTTCAGACTTTGCTCTTGAGCCTGGAGTCGAACCCTCAACCTTCTGCTCCTCTGCTGTACGTGAACCTGCAGGAGGGGGCGGGGCTTCAGGACCAGGGGGTGGAGTCACAGAATACCTGGACACAAAGCCACGACTGGAGCTCAGTGGGATCTGGAGGAGACTACAGGTGAGACCTGGTTTAGTCCTGGTTTAGACCTGGTTTAGTCCTGGTTTAGTCCTGGTTTAGTCCTGGTTTAGTCCTGGTTTAGACCTGGTTTAGTCCTGGTTTAGACCTGGTTTAGTCCTGGTTTAGTCCTGGTTTAGTCCTGGTTTAGTCCTGGTTTAGACCTGGTTTAGTCCTGGTTTAGTCCTGGTTTAGTCCTGGTTTAGTCCTGGTTTAGACCTGGTTTAGTCCTGGTTTAGTCCTGGTTTAGACCTGGTTCAGACCTGGTTTAGTCCTGGTTTAGACCTGGTTTAGTCCTGGTTTAGACCTGGTTTAGTCCTGGTTTAGACCTGGTTTAGACCTGGTTTAGATCTTGTTTAGTCCTGGTTCAGACCTGGTTTAGTCCTGGTTTAGACCTGGTTTAGACCTGGTTTAGATCTTGTTTAGTCCTGGTTCAGACCTGGTTTAGTCCTGGTTTAGACCTGGTTTAGTCCTGGTTTAGACCTGGTTTAGTCCTGGTTTAGACCTGGTTTAGACCTGGTTTAGATCTTATTTAGTCCTGGTTCAGACCTGGTTTAGACCTGGTTTAGTCCTGGTTTAGACCTGGTTTAGACCTGGTTTAGTCCTGGTTTAGACCTGGTTTAGACCTGGTTCAGACCTGGTTTAGACCTGGTTCAGACCTGGTTTAGTCCTGGTTTAGACCTGGTTTAGACCTGGTTTAGACCTGGTTCAGACCTGGTTTAGTCCTGGTTTAGTCCTGGTTTAGACCTGGTTTAGACCTGGTTCAGACCTGGTTTAGTCCTGGTTTAGTCCTGGTTTAGACCTGGTTTAGTCATGGTTTAGACCTGGTTTAGACCTGGTTTAGTCCTGGTTTAGACCTGGTTTAGTCCTGGTTTAGACCTGGTTTAGTCCTGGTTTAGACCTGGTTTAGACCCGGTTTAGACCTGGTTTAGACCTGGTTTAGTCCTGGTTTAGACCTGGTTTAGACCTGGTTTAGACCTGGTTTAGTCCTGGTTTAGACCTGGTTTAGTCCTGGTTTAGACCTGGTTTAGACCTGGTTTAGACCTGGTTTAGTCCTGGTTTAGACCTGGTTTAGTCCTGGTTTAGACCTGGTTTAGACCTGGTTTAGACCTGGTTTAGACCTGGTTTAGAACTTTGTCCATTGTCTCGTTTGTCTCAGATACATCATGAGTCCGTGCTCTGAGGAAGACGAGCGAGATGAAGAGGAAGACACTGTCATCAACGTCTGACCGTTGCCTGACACACTAACCACTCCGCCACTGACCTTTGACCCTCAGATTCTTTGTAATGCCACATGTGTTAGTCCTGGTTTAGACCTGCTTTAGTCCTGGTTTGGACCTGGTTTAGTCCTGGTTTAGTCCTGGTTTAGTCCTGGTTTAGACCTTGTTTAGACCTGGTTTAGACCTGGTTTAGTCCTGGTTTAGTCCTGCTTTAGTCCTGGTTTAGACCTGGTTTAGTCCTGGTTTGGACCTGGTTTAGTCCTGGTTTAGTCCTGCTTTAGTCCTGGTTTAGACCTGGTTTAGTCCTGGTTTAGACCTGGTTTAGTCCTGGTTTAGTCCTGGTTTAGACCTGGTTTAGACCTGGTTTAGACCTGGTTTAGACCTGGTTTAGTCCTGGTTTAGACCTGGTTTAGACCTGGTTTAGTCCTGGTTTAGACCTGGTTTAGACCTGGTTTAGTCCTGGTTTAGACCTGGTTTAGTCCTGGTTTAGTCCTGGTTTAGACCTGGTTCAGTCCTGGTTTAGTCCTGGTTTAGTCCTGGTTTAGACCTGGTTTAGTCCTGGTTTAGACCTGGTTTAGTCCTGGTTTAGACCTGGTTTAGACCTGGTTTAGACCTGGTTTAGTCCTGGTTTAGTCCTGGTTTAGACCTGGTTCAGTCCTGGTTTAGTCCTGGTTTAGACCTGGTTTAGTCCTGGTTTAGACCTTGTTTAGACCTGGTTTAGACCTGGTTTAGTCCTGGTTTAGACCTGGTTTAGACCTGGTTTAGTCCTGGTTTAGTCCTGGTTTAGTCCTGGTTTAGTCCTGGTTTAGACCTGGTTTAGACCTGGTTTAGACCTGGTTTAGTTCTGGTTCAGACCTGGTTTAGACCTGGTTTAGTCCTGGTTTAGACCTGGTTTAGTCCTGGTTTAGTCCTGGTTTAGACCTGGTTTAGTCCTGGTTTAGACCTGGTTTAGTCCTGGTTTAGACCTGGTTTAGTCCTGGTTTAGACCTTGTTTAGACCTGGTTTAGACCTGGTTTAGTCCTGCTTTAGTCCTGCTTTAGTCCTGGTTTGGACCTGGTTTAGTCCTGGTTTAGTCCTGGTTTAGACCTGGTTTAGTCCTGGTTTAGTCCTGCTTTAGTCCTGGTTTAGACCTGGTTTAGACCTGGTTTAGTCCTGGTTTAGACCTTGTTTAGACCTGGTTTAGACCTGGTTTAGTCCTGGTTTAGACCTGGTTTAGACCTGGTTTAGTCCTGGTTTAGTCCTGGTTTAGTCCTGGTTTAGTCCTGGTTTAGACCTGGTTTAGTCCTGGTTTAGTCCTGGTTTAGACCTGGTTTAGTCCTGGTTTAGACCTGGTTTAGTCCTGGTTTAGTCCTGGTTTAGTCCTGGTTTAGACCTGGTTTAGACCTGGTTTAGTCCTGGTTTGGACCTGGTTTAGTCCTGGTTTAGTCCTGGTTTAGTCCTGGTTTAGACCTGGTTTAGACCTGGTTTAGACCTGGTTTAGTCCTGGTTTAGTCCTGGTTTAGACCTGGTTTAGTCCTGGTTTAGACCTGGTTTAGTCCTGGTTTAGACCTGGTTTAGTCCTGGTTTAGTCCTGGTTTAGACCTGGTTTAGTCCTGGTTTAGACCTGGTTTAGACCTGGTTTAGACCTGGTTTAGTCCTGGTTTAGACCTGGTTTAGTCCTGGTTTAGTCCTGGTTTAGTCCTGGTTTAGACCTGGTTTAGTCCTGGTTTAGACCTGGTTTAGTCCTGGTTTAGTCCTGGTTTAGACCTGGTTTAGTCCTGGTTTAGACCTGGTTTAGTCCTGGTTTAGTCCTGGTTTAGACCTGGTTTAGACCTTGTTTAGACCTGGTTTAGACCTGGTTTAGTCCTGGTTTAGTCCTGCTTTAGTCCTGGTTTGGACCTGGTTTAGTCCTGGTTTAGTCCTGGTTTAGACCTGGTTTAGTCCTGGTTTAGTCCTGCTTTAGTCCTGGTTTGGACCTGGTTTAGTCCTGGTTTAGTCCTGGTTTAGACCTGGTTTAGTCCTGGTTTAGTCCTGCTTTAGTCCTGGTTTAGACCTGGTTTAGACGTGGTTTAGTCCTGGTTTAGACCTGGTTTAGTCCTGGTTTAGACCTGGTTTAGTCCTGGTTTAGTCCTGGTTTAGACCTGGTTTAGTCCTGGTTTAGTCCTGGTTTAGACCTGGTTTAGTCCTGGTTTAGACCTGGTTTAGACCTGGTTTAGTCCTGGTTTAGTCCTGGTTTAGACCTGGTTTAGTCCTGGTTTAGTCCTGATTTAGTCCTGGTTTAGACCTGGTTTAGTCCTGGTTTAGACCTGGTTTAGACCTGGTTTAGTCCTGGTTTAGACCTGGTTTAGTCCTGGTTTAGTCCTGGTTTAGACCTGGTTTAGTCCTGGTTTAGACCTGGTTTAGACCTGGTTTAGTCCTGGTTTAGACCTGGTTTAGTCCTGGTTTAGACCTGGTTTAGTCCTGGTTTAGACCTGGTTTAGACCTGGTTTAGACCTGGTTTAGTCCTGGTTTAGTCCTGGTTTAGTCCTGGTTTAGACCTGGTTTAGACCTGGTTTAGTCCTGGTTTAGACCTGGTTTAGTCCTGGTTTAGTCCTGGTTTAGACCTGGTTTAGTCCTGGTTTAGACCTGGTTTAGTCCTGGTTTAGTCCTGGTTTAGACCTGGTTTAGTCCTGGTTTAGTCCTGGTTTAGACCTGGTTTAGACCTGGTTTAGTCCTGGTTTAGTCCTGGTTTAGTCCTGGTTTAGACCTGGTTTAGTCTTGGTTTAGTCCTGGTTTAGACCTGGTTTAGTCCTGGTTTAGTCCTGGTTTAGACCTGGTTTAGTCCTGGTTTAGTCCTGGTTTAGTCCTGGTTTAGACCTGGTTTAGTCCTGGTTTAGTCCTGGTTTAGTCCTGGTTTAGACCTGATTCAGACCTGGTTTAGACCTGGTTTAGACCTGGTTTAGTTCTGGTTTAGACCTGGTTCAGACCTGGTTTAGTCCTGGTTTAGTCCTGGTTTAGTCCTGGTTTAGACCTGGTTTAGTCCTGGTTTAGTCCTGGTTTAGTCCTGGTTTAGACCTGGTTTAGTCCTGGTTTAGTCCTGGTTTAGACCTGGTTTAGTCCTGGTTTAGTCCTGGTTTAGTCCTGGTTTAGACCTGGTTCAGACCTGGTTTAGACCTGGTTCAGACCTGGTTCAGACCTGGTTTAGTTCTGGTTTAGACCTGGTTTAGACCTGGTTCAGACCTGGTTTAGACCTGGTTTAGACCTGGTTTAGTCCTGGTTTAGTCCTGGTTTAGACCTGGTTTAGTCCTGGTTTAGTCCTGGTTTAGACCTGGTTTAGACCTGGTTTAGTCCTGGTTTAGTCCTGGTTTAGTCCTGGTTTAGACCTGGTTTAGTCTTGGTTTAGTCCTGGTTTAGACCTGGTTTAGTCCTGGTTTAGTCCTGGTTTAGTCCTGGTTTAGACCTGGTTTAGTCCTGGTTTAGTCCTGGTTTAGTCCTGGTTTAGACCTGGTTTAGTCCTGGTTTAGTCCTGGTTTAGTCCTGGTTTAGACCTGGTTTAGACCTGGTTTAGACCTGGTTCAGACCTGGTTTAGACCTGGTTTAGACCTGGTTTAGACCTGGTTTAGTTCTGGTTTAGACCTGGTTTAGACCTGGTTTAGACCTGGTTTAGTTCTGGTTTAGACCTGGTTTAGTCCTGGTTTAGTCCTGGTTTAGACCTGGTTTAGTCCTGGTTTAGACCTGGTTTAGACCTGGTTTAGTCCTGGTTTAGTCCTGGTTTAGACCTGGTTTAGTCCTGGTTTAGTCCTGGTTTAGTCCTGGTTTAGTCCTGGTTTAGTCTTGGTTTAGTCCTGGTTTAGACCTGGTTTAGTCCTGGTTTAGTCCTGGTTTAGACCTGGTTTAGTCCTGGTTTAGTCCTGGTTTAGTCCTGGTTTAGTCCTGGTTTAGTCCTGGTTTAGACCTGGTTTAGTCCTGGTTTAGACCTGGTTTAGTCCTGGTTTAGTCCTGGTTTAGACCTGGTTTAGTCCTGGTTTGGACCTGGTTTAGTCCTGGTTTAGTCCTGGTTTAGTCCTGGTTTAGTCCTGGTTTAGACCTGGTTTAGTCCTGGTTTAGACCTGGTTTAGTCCTGGTTTAGTCCTGGTTTAGACCTGGTTTAGTCCTGGTTTAGACCTGGTTTAGTCCTGGTTTAGACCTGGTTTAGACCTAGTTTAGTCCTGGTTTAGACCTGGTTTAGTCCTGGTTTAGACCTGGTTTAGTCCTGGTTTAGACCTGGTTTAGACCTGGTTTAGTCCTGGTTTAGACCTGGTTTATTCCTGGTTTAGACCTGGTTTAGACCTGGTTTAGTCCTGGTTTAGACCTGGTTTAGTCCTGGTTTAGTCCTGGTTTAGTCCTGGTTTAGTCCTGGTTTAGACCTGGTTTAGTCCTGGTTTAGACCTGGTTTAGTCCTGGTTTAGACCTGGTTTAGTCCTGGTTTAGTCCTGGTTTAGTCCTGGTTTAGTCCTGGTTTAGACCTGGTTTAGTCCTGGTTTAGTCCTGGTTTAGTCCTGGTTTAGACCTGGTTTAGTCCTGGTTTAGACCTGGTTTAGTCCTGGTTTAGTCCTGGTTTAGACCTGGTTTAGTCCTGGTTTGGACCTGGTTTAGTCCTGGTTTAGTCCTGGTTTAGTCCTGGTTTAGACCTGGTTTAGTCCTGGTTTAGACCTGGTTTAGTCCTGGTTTAGTCCTGGTTTAGACCTGGTTTAGTCCTGGTTTAGACCTGGTTTAGTCCTGGTTTAGACCTGGTTTAGACCTAGTTTAGTCCTGGTTTAGACCTGGTTTAGTCCTGGTTTAGACCTGGTTTAGACCTAGTTTAGTCCTGGTTTAGACCTGGTTTAGTCCTGGTTTAGACCTGGTTTAGTCCTGGTTTAGTCCTGGTTTAGACCTGGTTTAGTCCTGGTTTAGACCTGGTTTAGACCTGGTTTAGTTCTGGTTTAGACCTGGTTTAGTCCTGGTTTAGACCTGGTTTAGTCCTGGTTTAGTCCTGGTTTAGACCTGGTTTAGTCCTGGTTTAGTCCTGGTTTAGACCTGGTTTAGTCCTGGTTTAGACCTGGTTCAGACCTGGTTCAGACCTGGTTTAGACCTGGTTTAGACCTGGTTTAGTTCTGGTTTAGACCTGGTTTAGTCCTGGTTTAGTCCTGGTTTAGTCCTGGTTTAGACCTGGTTTAGACCTGGTTTAGTCCTGGTTTAGACCTGGTTTAGACCTGGTTTAGTCCTGGTTTAGTCCTGGTTTAGACCTGGTTTAGTCCTGGTTTAGTCCTGGTTTAGACCTGGTTTAGTCCTGGTTTGGACCTGGTTTAGTCCTGGTTTAGTCCTGGTTTAGTCCTGGTTTAGACCTGGTTTAGTCCTGGTTTAGTCCTGGTTTAGACCTGGTTTAGTCCTGGTTTAGACCTGGTTTAGTCCTGGTTTAGACCTGGTTTAGACCTAGTTTAGTCCTGGTGTAGACCTGGTTTAGTCCTGGTTTAGACCTGGTTTAGACCTAGTTTAGTCCTGGTTTAGACCTGGTTTAGTCCTGGTTTAGTCCTGGTTTAGTCCTGGTTTAGACCTGGTTTAGTCCTGGTTTAGTCCTGGTTTAGACCTGGTTTAGTCCTGGTTTAGACCTGGTTTAGTCCTGGTTTAGTCCTGGTTTAGTCCTGGTTTAGACCTGGTTTAGTCCTGGTTTAGTCCTGGTTTAGACCTGGTTTAGACCTGGTTTAGACCTGGTTTAGTCCTGGTTTAGACCTGGTTTAGTCCTGGTTTAGACCTGGTTTAGACCTGGTTTAGTCCTGGTTTAGACCTGGTTTAGTCCTGGTTTAGTCCTGGTTTAGACCTGGTTTAGTCCTGGTTTAGACCTGGTTTAGACCTGGTTTAGTCCTTGTTTAGTCCTGGTTTAGACCTGGTTTAGTCCTGGTTTAGACCTGGTTTAGTCCTGGTTTAGTCCTGGTTTAGTCCTGGTTTAGTCCTGGTTTAGACCTGGTTTAGTCCTGGTTTAGACCTGGTTTAGTCCTGGTTTAGTCCTGGTTTAGTCCTGGTTTAGTCCTGGTTTAGACCTGGTTTAGACCTGGTTTAGTCCTGGTTTAGACCTGGTTTAGACCTGGTTTAGTCCTGGTTTAGTCCTGGTTTAGTCCTGGTTTAGACCTGGTTTAGTCCTGGTTTAGACCTGGTTTAGACCTGGTTTAGTCCTGGTTTAGTCCTGGTTTAGACCTGGTTTAGACCTGGTTTAGTCCTGGTTTAGTCCTGGTTTAGTCCTGGTTTAGACCTGGTTTAGACCTGGTTTAGACCTGGTTTAGTCCTGGTTTAGTCCTGGTTTAGTCCTGGTTTAGACCTGGTTTAGTCCTGGTTTAGTCCTGGTTTAGACCTGGTTTAGACCTGGTTTAGTCCTGGTTTAGACCTGGTTTAGACCTGGTTTAGTCCTGGTTTAGTCCTGGTTTAGTCCTGGTTTAGACCTGGTTTAGTCCTGGTTTAGTCCTGGTTTAGTCCTGGTTTAGACCTGGTTTAGTCCTGGTTTAGACCTGGTTTAGACCTGGTTTAGTCCTGGTTTAGACCTGGTTTAGTCCTGGTTTAGACCTGGTTTAGTCCTGGTTTAGACCTGGTTTAGTCCTGGTTTAGACCTGGTTTAGTCCTGGTTTAGACCTGGTTTAGTCCTGGTTTAGACCTGGTTTAGTCCTGGTTTAGTCCTGGTTTAGTCCTGGTTTAGACCTGGTTTAGACCTGGTTTAGTCCTGGTTTAGTCCTGGTTTAGTCCTGGTTTAGACCTGGTTTAGTCCTGGTTTAGTCCTGGTTTAGACCTGGTTTAGTCCTGGTTTAGACCTGGTTTAGTCCTGGTTTAGTCCTGGTTTAGACCTGGTTTAGTCCTGGTTTAGTCCTGGTTTAGACCTGGTTTAGACCTGGTTTAGTCCTGGTTTAGTCCTGGTTTAGTCCTGGTTTAGACCTGGTTTAGTCTTGGTTTAGTCTTGGTTTAGTCCTGGTTTAGTCCTGGTTTAGACCTGGTTTAGTCCTGCTTTAGTCCTGGTTTAGTCCTGGTTTAGTCCTGGTTTAGACCTGGTTTAGTCCTGGTTTAGTCCTGGTTTAGTCCTGGTTTAGACCTGGTTTAGTCCTGGTTTAGTCCTGGTTTAGACCTGGTTTAGTCCTGGTTTAGTCCTGGTTTAGTCCTGGTTTAGACCTGGTTTAGTCCTGGTTTAGTCCTGGTTTAGTCCTGGTTTAGACCTGGTTTAGTCCTGGTTTAGTCCTGGTTTAGACCTGGTTTAGTCCTGGTTTAGTCCTGGTTTAGTCCTGGTTTAGACCTGGTTCAGACCTGGTTTAGACCTGGTTTAGTCCTGGTTTAGACCTGGTTTAGACCTGGTTTAGACCTGGTTCAGACCTGGTTCAGACCTGGTTTAGTTCTGGTTTAGTCCTGGTTTAGACCTGGTTTAGTCCTGGTTTAGACCTGGTTCAGACCTGGTTTAGACCTGGTTTAGACCTGGTTTAGTCCTGGTTTAGTCCTGGTTTAGACCTGGTTTAGTCCTGGTTTAGTCCTGGTTTAGTCCTGGTTTAGTCTTGGTTTAGTCCTGGTTTAGACCTGGTTTAGTCCTGGTTTAGTCCTGGTTTAGACCTGGTTTAGTCCTGGTTTAGTCCTGGTTTAGTCCTGGTTTAGTCCTGGTTTAGTCCTGGTTTAGACCTGGTTTAGTCCTGGTTTAGACCTGGTTTAGTCCTGGTTTAGTCCTGGTTTAGACCTGGTTTAGTCCTGGTTTGGACCTGGTTTAGTCCTGGTTTAGTCCTGGTTTAGTCCTGGTTTAGTCCTGGTTTAGACCTGGTTTAGTCCTGGTTTAGACCTGGTTTAGTCCTGGTTTAGTCCTGGTTTAGACCTGGTTTAGTCCTGGTTTAGACCTGGTTTAGTCCTGGTTTAGACCTGGTTTAGACCTAGTTTAGTCCTGGTTTAGACCTGGTTTAGTCCTGGTTTAGACCTGGTTTAGTCCTGGTTTAGACCTGGTTTAGACCTGGTTTAGTCCTGGTTTAGACCTGGTTTATTCCTGGTTTAGACCTGGTTTAGACCTGGTTTAGTCCTGGTTTAGACCTGGTTTAGTCCTGGTTTAGTCCTGGTTTAGTCCTGGTTTAGTCCTGGTTTAGACCTGGTTTAGTCCTGGTTTAGACCTGGTTTAGTCCTGGTTTAGACCTGGTTTAGACCTGGTTTAGTCCTGGTTTAGTCCTGGTTTAGACCTGGTTTAGTCCTGGTTTGGACCTGGTTTAGTCCTGGTTTAGTCCTGGTTTAGTCCTGGTTTAGTCCTGGTTTAGACCTGGTTTAGTCCTGGTTTAGACCTGGTTTAGTCCTGGTTTAGACCTGGTTTAGTCCTGGTTTAGACCTGGTTTAGACCTAGTTTAGTCCTGGTTTAGACCTGGTTTAGTCCTGGTTTAGACCTGGTTTAGACCTAGTTTAGTCCTGGTTTAGACCTGGTTTAGTCCTGGTTTAGTCCTGGTTTAGTCCTGGTTTAGACCTGGTTTAGTCCTGGTTTAGTCCTGGTTTAGACCTGGTTTAGTCCTGGTTTAGACCTGGTTCAGACCTGGTTCAGACCTGGTTTAGACCTGGTTTAGTCCTGGTTTAGACCTGGTTTAGACCTGGTTTAGTTCTGGTTTAGACCTGGTTTAGTCCTGGTTTAGACCTGGTTTAGTCCTGGTTTAGTCCTGGTTTAGACCTGGTTTAGTCCTGGTTTAGACCTGGTTCAGACCTGGTTTAGACCTGGTTTAGACCTGGTTTAGACCTGGTTTAGTTCTGGTTTAGACCTGGTTTAGTCCTGGTTTAGTCCTGGTTTAGTCCTGGTTTAGACCTGGTTTAGACCTGGTTTAGTCCTGGTTTAGTCCTGGTTTAGACCTGGTTTAGTCCTGGTTTAGACCTGGTTTAGTCCTGGTTTAGTCCTGGTTTAGACCTGGTTTAGTCCTGGTTTAGTCCTGGTTTAGACCTGGTTTAGTCCTGGTTTGGACCTGGTTTAGTCCTGGTTTAGTCCTGGTTTAGTCCTGGTTTAGACCTGGTTTAGTCCTGGTTTAGTCCTGGTTTAGACCTGGTTTAGTCCTGGTTTAGACCTGGTTTAGTCCTGGTTTAGACCTGGTTTAGTCCTGGTTTAGACCTGGTTTAGACCTAGTTTAGTCCTGGTTTAGACCTGGTTTAGTCCTGGTTTAGTCCTGGTTTAGTCCTGGTTTAGACCTGGTTTAGACCTGGTTTAGTCCTGGTTTAGACCTGGTTTAGTCCTGGTTTAGTCCTGGTTTAGTCCTGGTTTAGACCTGGTTTAGTCCTGGTTTAGTCCTGGTTTAGACCTGGTTTAGTCCTGGTTTAGACCTGGTTTAGACCTGGTTTAGTCCTGGTTTAGACCTGGTTTAGTCCTGGTTTAGACCTGGTTTAGTCCTGGTTTAGACCTGGTTTAGTCCTGGTTTAGACCTGGTTTAGTCCTGGTTTAGACCTGGTTTAGACCTGGTTTAGTCCTTGTTTAGTCCTGGTTTAGACCTGGTTTAGTCCTGGTTTAGACCTGGTTTAGTCCTGGTTTAGTCCTGGTTTAGTCCTGGTTTAGTCCTGGTTTAGACCTGGTTTAGTCCTGGTTTAGTCCTGGTTTAGACCTGGTTTAGTCCTGGTTTAGTCCTGGTTTAGACCTGGTTTAGTCCTGGTTTATTGTACAGAATATTAATCTTATTAAAGTGAAATTCTTGTTAATAATAAATGTCGTGTTTGTAAAAAAAACTTGTTTTGAGCTTTTTTAATCCAAAACAAACTGAAAAGTGAATTTGAGCGTCGCTGGTTCTCCTCCTCCTTCTCCTTCTTCTCCTCCTCCTTCTTCTCCTCAGACTCAGCGCCTCCTTCTGCATCAGGACAGTGGTTCACCTCCTGGTGGCGCTGTTGCATTTCCCTGTGAAGAATGAGACCTTTGACCTTTGACCTGGAGTTGTGTAATAAAATGTAAATATAGGATTATATTTGTGTAATGTGTAGTATCAGGGCCCAAGCCTTCAGGGGCCCTAAGTGAAAACATTGTTGGGGGCCCCTCACCTCCTCATGTAAGAACCTCTGAATAATTCACATGTAGAACTTTCCTTTATTCTCAGAACTTCACAAGGAGCACATGTTTGTGGGCGTGTCCTCCTGCACAAGAACACGCCTCCCACATGTTTGTGGGCGTGTCCTCCTGCACAAGAACACGCCTCCCACATGTTTGTGGGCGTGTCCTCCTGCACAAGAACACGCCTCCCACATGTTTGTGGGCGTGTCCTCCTGCACAAGAACACGCCTCCCACATGTTTGTGGGCGTGTCCTCCTGCACAAGAACACGCCTCCCACATGTTTGTGGGCGTGTCCTCCTGCACAAGAACACGCCTCCCACATGTTTGTGGGCGTGTCCTCCTGCACAAGAACACGCCTCCCACATGTTTGTGGGCGTGTCCTCCTGCACAAGAACACGCCTCCCACATGTTTGTGGGCGTGTCCTCCTGCACAAGAACACGCCTCCCACATGTTTGTGGGCGTGTCCTCCTGCACAAGAACACGCCTCCCACATGTTTGTGGGCGTGTCCTCCTGCACAAGAACACGCCTCCCACATGTTTGTGGGCGTGTCCTCCTGCACAAGAACACGCCTCCCACATGTTTAAATCTTCAGGAGAAAGTGATTATTATTATTATTATTATTACATTAGTGTTTTAATGACTCATTATAATTTTGGCTGTGAATAATAATTATGGTCAAATTGATTCATTTGAAGTGAAAATGTAAAAGTCATAGTTTTACTTCCTCGTGTTTCTTTTTGACAAAGAAACAAAACAATATGAAATGAAATAAATGTCATAAGAATTGTTTTACTCATAATTAACACTGATAAAACAGAACGAGAAGTGAAGGTCAAACAACTTTGACACTTTTAAATAATAATTAGGGCTGTCAACGATTAAAATATTTAATTGTGATTAATCACATATTTTTAATCTGTTCTAAATGTGCCTTAAACAGATTTGAAAAGACAAATGCTTTATGCAAAAAATCATGTTTATTTATTTTTACAAATGAGAAATACTCAGTAAATATTATTATCCAGTTTGCACATGTATTATATTATATTATGTATTATATGTGTCTGACCGTGGATAAACCAGTTACATGTCTACCCGGAGACATTTTGAGTTATTCACAGATTCTGAAAGTGTGAATTCAAAGCTTTACAATGATGTCTCACTCATGTAGATCTGAGAATATTTGAGTCAGTTGTGGTCATTTGAATGTTACAACTCTCAAAACCTTTCACTGAGAAAACGGCCTCTAAAGATTCTCACCTGAGTGAGCCCAGAGTCACAGGGGGCGGGGCTCATTTGCATCTCATTGAGATAAGCCCTCCCCCCTGTCACACTGACACCACCTCCCCCTACAGCTGTCACTCAAGACTCAAGAGGAGTGTTGTTATTGATGGTAACTGGACTTGAATCAGAATTAGAAGTTACTATATTAAAATGGAAATACTTGGATTACAAAAGGCCCTGAATAGAATCAAAGAATCAGAACGAGAATAGGGTTCATTGCATTTGTCGATAAACATAATTCACAGGTGATTCAGTGCAACACAAACAACAAAAGATAAGATAATATAAGATAAGAGCCTTTAATGTTACAACGCAGTAGATACAGGGGGAAAGGACAGTAACTTATAGGAAGTTTAAAAAACACTCTTAATAGAAGAACTCTTATAAACAGATGCCAGGGCCAGGTATACGAACTGCAACGGGTCCATGGCTTTGAATGTATGAGATATGAGATAATAGATATGATATGTACACCACCAGAGTCTAATTACATCAGAGATCACATCCTCATCCTCTTCTTCGTCTGTGCACTCTTCTGTGCTGTGACTCTCGGCTCTTGGCATCAAAGCTGTAAACAAATAACAGGACATTTAAGAAATGGCTAACTATTTCACATAAAACACTCATTAACTATTTATTTTTTTAACACAATGTGAGAGTTTCAATATAAATACCTGAAGTGCTGATAACTCTTGATCTTTGGAAGCCGTCTGAAGAAGGGACTCAGATGCTTCAGTCCAAGTTCTTGACAAACACTTTGCCATCCGCCGTTCCAACAAGCTGCGGGATATTGAGGTGAGACTCAGGAGAGCTGTTTTCCACTACCTGATGACAAGGGCGACAATGTAAAAAAATGAGAACAGAAGAAACATATCTTAAGCAGAGAGCAGCACTGAAGTTTTGCCAGGCTAATGTTTACACATTACAGTAGTCAAATAATATAAACTAACCTCAGCGATGTCTTCCAAAGTGTCAGCCCTGGTCTTCATGTATGCTCGCTTGATAAGTCCAAAGCCACAATCAGGGGAGAATTTGGTGTGGCCAGCAATGAGGAAGTGGATGTCCATTGTGTAGTGAAGCTTGGCCCCGTCTGCAGAGGGTTGGACGGAAAGTGTATCTGTAGTAGACAGAGAGAGAGAGAAAGGAGATTAGATTAATACATTTGACATTTGATTAAGACGTATATGTCTCTATAATTGCTATTCTGCATTTGCACTATTATTAGTACCTGCTGTGCAAAGTCAAAGCTGTAATGCATCCTGATGTCTTTGCTTGCTGGCGGTGAAGGTCCAAAGACAGCCCATTAGATTCTGTTGTAGAGATCTGTGCGTGGCCTGCAGCTTCTGATGTGTGGGAGAAGCTGTTTCCACAGTGATCTGAAGCTTGATGTACAAACTGCAGGCTCACCTGAAAAACAGATGTTGCTTATGGTTAATTATACTCTAATCATTAAAACACGAAAATCACCAAAATAATGTTTTACACTTACCACGCTCCTTAGCAGACTTCACGTAGAGACAGGTCATGTCAGTCAGGGTGTCTTTGCCAATTCTGAAAAGGGGGATAAAAGGATTAGGGTTAACAGTAATATGGGAATAACACGCTTCACAGATAACAGTTCACATTGTGACGTTAACGGTGTATTTAAGATGCAAAACGCGGAGATATTGGGACATCTGCCCTCGGCTAGCGATGCTAGCTAGCTCACTTGAGATAACACTGCTCGTAAAAGCAAAACACTTGGAGAACAGCACACCAAAACATAAACATACACTCAAGTTTAAAACCGGCGCACATTAAAGTGATTAAAAGCGGGTGTTTTAGTCGCAAAGCTTACCTGGTTCAGCCGTCCTGTTGTCTCTCCCAACACCGTGCACAGAGAGACACAGGAAGCTGATAATGGCCAGGCAAGCGCGTGATTGGTTCGAGTGACGCAGTGCGTGCGTGACGTGCAACGTACGTAAGCCACGTGACCAGAAGTGGTATCGGGAGTTGTCGTTTTTTTCTCTTCCCACGCCGAAAAATAACACGATAACATAGCAAAGTTTAGCTTACAACTTAGCTCCGAATAGCTGCGTTTAGCTCCGGGCTGTGGGGCTAACAGCCGGTTTAGCACCATAAAACAGACACAAAACACGGCCCACACAACCCACGGGCCAACCCACGCCGAAAAATAACCCGATAACATGGTGATAACAGCAAGTAATCACATTAAGCCCGTATTGCAGAGTGCACTGAAGCAACATGTTAGCTTAGCATTAGCTCCACCGGAGCAGACAAGTAAGATTCTAAAGTGATCACGAGGCCGCCTTAAAACACAGCGTTAAAGCAATAATTTAGTAGTAAAGTAAAAGTGTACCTGAGTAAACAGTTCCGTTGCAATGTAGTCCAGGAAATGTAAGCTCTGAAGACTGTGCTCTGCAGACGGTCTGGAGTCATGAGAGGAAAACACGGAGCAGCAGCTGCCATGAGGATCACAGCTGATTGGTGGAAAATGTAAACAACACGTTGGCTAGAAAAAGGTGACGCCCCCCAGGAGAGCAGGAAAAAGACCCCAAAACTCCACATTTTTAACAGCTTAATGTATACGTTTAAGACAACCAATAGTGTTATCTGAAGCACACAGGGGCTTATTCATTACTTCAACTAGCACATTCTGCAAAAAAATGAAAATCACACATTTGAAAAAAAAAATCTTTTTTGGGTTTATCTCAGTTTCACCGAGGCCGACATGTTCCGGCATTTAGACACTTTGCCTTAATATAAATATATAATATTATTCTATAACAGACGTAATCATAATATGTCTGGTTATTTTTCACTATCAATTTATTATAATTTATAACAAATAGTCTAATGATGCTTTTTAAATACATTGAAACGTTTTATTGCTCTATTAAAAGTAAATTACAATATAAATTGTAATTTATATTGTACGACGATGATGCGGAGGACAGAGGACCACAGGCCACGCCCCCCTCACCAGTGAACATCCAGGGACGGGACAGGCCACGCCCCCTCACCAGTGAACATCCAGGGACGGGACAGGCCACGCCCCCCTCACCAGTGAACATCCAGGGACGGGACAGGCCACGCCCCCCTCACCAGTGAACATCCAGGGACGGGACAGGCCACGCCCCCTCACCAGTGAACATCCAGGGACGGGACAGGCCACGCCCCCCTCACCAGTGAACATCCAGGGACGGGACAGGCCACGCCCCCCTCACCAGTGAACATCCAGGGACGGGACAGGCCACGCCCCCCTCACCAGTGAACATCCAGGGACGGGACAGGCCACGCCCCCTCACCAGTGAACATCCAGGGACGGGACAGGCCACGCCCCCTCACCAGTGAACATCCAGGGACGGGACAGGCCACGCCCCCCTCACCAGTGAACATCCAGGGACGGGACAGGCCACGCCCCCTCACCAGTGAACATCCAGGGACGAGACAGGCCACGCCCCCCTCACCAGAGAACATCCAGGGACGGGACAGGCCACGCCCCCTCACCAGTGAACATCCAGGGACGGGACAGGCCACGCCCCCCTCACCAGAGAACATCCAGGGACGAGACAGGCCACGCCCCCTCACCAGTGAACATCCAGGGACGGGACAGGCCACGCCCCCTCACCAGTGAACATCCAGGGACGGGACAGGCCACGCCCCCCTCACCAGTGAACATCCAGGGACGGGACAGGCCACGCCCCCCTCACCAGTGAACATCCAGGGACGGGACAGGCCACGCCCCCTCACCAGTGAACATCCAGGGACGGGACAGGCCACGCCCCCCTCACCAGTGAACATCCAGGGACGGGACAGGCCACGCCCCCCTCACCAGTGAACATCCAGGGACGGGACAGGCCACGCCCCCTCACCAGTGAACATCCAGGAACGGGACAGGCCACGCCCCCTCACCAGTGAACATCCAGGGACGGGACAGGCCACGCCCCCCTCACCAGTGAACATCCAGGGACGGGACAGGCCACGCCCCCTCACCAGTGAACATCCAGGGACGGGACAGGCCACGCCCCCCTCACCAGTGAACATCCAGGGACGGGACAGGCCACGCCCCCTCACCAGTGAACATCCAGGGACGGGACAGGCCACGCCCCCTCACCAGAGAACATCCAGGGACGAGACAGGCCACGCCCCCTCACCAGAGAACATCCAGGGACGAGACAGGCCACGCCCCCCTCACCAGTGAACATCCAGGGACGGGACAGGCCACGCCCCCCTCACCAGTGAACATCCAGGGACGGGACAGGCCACGCCCCCTCACCAGTGAACATCCAGGGACGAGACAGGCCACGCCCCCCTCACCAGAGAACATCCAGGGACGAGACAGGCCACGCCCCCCTCACCAGTGAACATCCAGGGACGGGACAGGCCACGCCCCCTCACCAGTGAACATCCAGGGACGGGACAGGCCACGCCCCCTCACCAGAGAACATCCAGGGACGAGACAGGCCACGCCCCCTCACCAGAGAACATCCAGGGACGAGACAGGCCACGCCCCCCTCACCAGTGAACATCCAGGGACGAGACAGGCCACGCCCCCCTCACCAGTGAACATCCAGGGACGGGACAGGCCACGCCCCCCTCACCAGTGAACATCCAGGGACGGGACAGGCCACGCCCCCTCACCAGAGAACATCCAGGGACGGGACAGGCCACGCCCCCCTCACCAGAGAACATCCAGGGACGGGACAGGCCACGCCCCCCTCACCAGAGAACATCCAGGGACGGGACATTGAGAGAGTGACTCATACAAGGACCTGGTGTTCATCTGAACCACAAACTGGACTCATAACACAGACTGAGCAGACTCAGGTCTTTTGGAGTGACAGGGCCACTCCTGAAGACCTTCTCTGACTCTGTGGTGGCATCAGCTCCTGTAGGTGTGGCCTGCTGGAGCAGCTGCATCACAGAGAGGGAGAGGAAGAGGCTGGACAGAGTCATCAAGAAGTCCAGCTCCGTCCTGGGCTGTGCTCTGGACTCGGTGCAGGAGGTGGGGGACAGGAGGGTCCTGGCTAGATTCACATCTATGCTGGACCATGAGTGTCACCCCCTGCAGGACACTCTGTCCCCTGCAGGACACTCTGTCCCCTGCGGGACACTCTGTCCCCTGCAGGAAACAGAGACCTGTTGAAGATGGCGCCTGTGTTCGGCCACGCCACTGCTCGACTCCTGTTATCCCGCTTATTTGTGACGATCGTTACATCGTATGCAGTTTTATCAGCCCAGACATTAGTCTGTTGTGTGTCTGCTGTGCGGGTTTATGACCGTGGCACACTTTTCCGCATCAAAGCGACGATGGAGTCGCTTTTCGACACATGGGACAGGTACAAACAAGCCTTTCCGCCACCCCTTGTTTGTCCACCCAACTCACCTGACGTTTTGCTGCTGTCCCGAGGCCCGGGGAAGAGGAGGAAGCAGAGGAGACGAGGCACAAGGTCTGGTGTGCAAGTCAAGCAGACGAGCCTTGTGTTCGGAGCACACGAGCCTGGGCTTTGGGAGACGTGCTCGGTGCTTGCGCCTGGTCCCGCTCCTCGATGTTTGCGGCTGTTCGCCGTCGCCGTCTTCGCCGCCTGCACGGGCCATCGCGGCTGCTTTCCCGGAGCCTGCCCTTGTCATCGCGGCTGCTTTCCCGCTGCCTGCACGGGCCATCGGGGCCGCACCGGTCCTGGAGCCTGCGCGGGATGTGGCGGCTGTTTTCCTGGAGCCCGCGCGCCGCTGGAATTATGAGCGCTGGGGTCCACCGCCACCGTCCGCTTCCTTGTTTTCGTCGGCTTACCGGCGAAACAGATGGGAATCGCGTGACCGTAAGGCGTGGCTTCGACAGGTCCCGCTGCGCTCAGCTGAACCGATGGACGTCATCCACGGTCCGGCTTGGCTTGTTGATGCACGTTCAATTGCCAACAAAGCGTTTTCCTTGAATGAACTTTTTACAAGACAAAACCTTGATTTCATGTGTCTTACGGAGACATGGCAGAGAGAGGGTGAGTTTATTCATCTAAATGAACTCTGCCCGCCTGGCTGCTCCGTTTCTGCGATGCCTCGCCCTGGTCGACGTGGAGGAGGTCTGGCAGTTGTGTCCCAGGACCGTCACGTGGAGGAGGTCTGGCAGTTGTGTCCCAGGACCGTCACGTGGAGGAGGTCTGGCAGTTGTGTCCCAGGACCGTCACGTGGAGGAGGTCTGGCAGTTGTGTCCCAGGACCGTCACGTGGAGGAGGTCTGGCAGTTGTGTCCCAGGACCGTCACGTGGAGGAGGTCTGGCAGTTGTGTCCCAGGACCGTCACGTGGAGGAGGTCTGGCAGTTGTGTCCCAGGACCGTCACGTGGAGGAGGTCTGGCAGTTGTGTCCCAGGACCGTCACGTGGAGGAGGTCTGGCAGTCGTGTCCCAGGACCGTCACGTGGAGGAGGTCTGGCAGTCATGTCCCAGGACCGTCACATGGAGGAGGTCTGGCAGTTGTGTCCCAGGACCGTCACGTGGAGGAGGTCTGGCAGTTGTGTCCCAGGACCGTCACGTGGAGGAGGTCTGGCAGTTGTGTCCCAGGACCGTCACGTGGAGGAGGTCTGGCAGTTGTGTCCCAGGACCGTCACGTGGAGGAGGTCTGGCAGTCGTGTCCCAGGACCGTCACGTGGAGGAGGTCTGGCAGTTGTGTCCCAGGACCGTCACGTGGAGGAGGTCTGGCAGTTGTGTCCCAGGACCGTCACGTGGAGGAGGTCTGGCAGTTGTGTCCCAGGACCGTCACGTGGAGGAGGTCTGGCAGTTGTGTCCCAGGACCGTCACATGGAGGAGGTCTGGCAGTTGTGTCCCAGGACCGTCACGTGGAGGAGGTCTGGCAGTTGTGTCCCAGGACCGTCACGTGGAGGAGGTCTGGCAGTTGTGTCCCAGGACCGTCACGTGGAGGAGGTCTGGCAGTCGTGTCCCAGGACCGTCACGTGGAGGAGGTCTGGCAGTTGTGTCCCAGGACCGTCACGTGGAGGAGGTCTGGCAGTCGTGTCCCAGGACCGTCACGTGGAGGAGGTCTGGCAGTTGTGTCCCAGGACCGTCACGTGGAGGAGGTCTGGCAGTCGTGTCCCAGGACCGTCACATGTGTAAAGTCATCGACTCACACACTTTCACTTCCTTTGAATCACAGATGATTAAGGTTGGTTCTTCAAGTCCTTTTTACTGTGTTTTAGTCCCCGCCCCCTGGTCCTGCTGCTGTCTTTTTAAAGGACTTTAGTGACTTTTTATCTTCTATTATAAAGCTGGAAAATGTTTTAATTCTTGGGGATTTTAACATTTGGGTCGATGGCTCATCATGCCCTGCAAAGGATCTTTTAACCTTGACCGAAACGTTTAACTTTGAGCAGCATGTCTCAGGTCCCACTCACCAAAAGGGACACACTTTAGACCTGGTGTTTTCACTTGGCCTGAGTGTTGTAACCTCTGTGTGGAGGATGTCCATATGAGCGATCATAGCTGTGTTTTATTTGAATTGAACTTTTCTCCTGAGCCGGTGCCTCAAACATCAGGTCTCAGAGGAGCATTATCACTGCAAATACAGCCGTCCAATTTTCTGCTATGTTTGATCCTCATTTGTTTATGAATTGTCTTGATGTGGACAGTTTAATTAATTCCTTTAACAGCCAATGTTTATCCATTTTAGATCAGGTGGCACCTGTAAAATCCACTGTGTCAACACAGACAAAAGCTTATCCTTGGATAAATGAAGATATCCTAAACCTAAAGAGACTATGTCGGAAAACTGAGCGTCTGTGGAAAACCTCCAGTCTTGAGGTCATAGGTTCCACCTCAAAGATCTTGTGTCATCTTACAATGAAATGATGGAAAGTTCCAGAGCTGATTACTTCCGTAAGCTAATAACATCCAACAAGAAAAACCCCAAAGTGTTTGACACTATAAATTCTATTGTTTGTCCTTCAGCTGCAGTGACTCCTGTTTCCTGCAAAGCCGACAGCAATGAATTCCTCATGTTCTTTATCGATAAGATCAAGATGATCAAAGACCAAATCCCACTCAGCCTGTTTCCCAAAACTGGTCTTCTTTTAAGCCTGTCACTCTAGAAGACATCTCAGCTCTGGTGACCAAGAGTAAACCCTCCTCTTGTACATCAGATGCCCTTCCCTGCAGGCTCTTCCTCAAAGTGTTTGATATTATTGGCCCCTGGGGGACCAAAATGGTAAATCTCTCTCTTTCTACTGGTGTGTTTCCTAGTCCTGCTCCCGTTCATGTCCAAGATCCTTGAGAAGGTGGTCTCTGAACAATTGTCAGATTTCCTTGATCAGTCAAACATTCACGACTCTTTTCAATCTGGTTTCCGCAAACATCATTCTACGGAAACCGCATTGTTGAAAGTGTCCAGTGACATTATGATGTCTGCTGATTCTGGGAAATGCACTGTTTTAGTTCTGTTGGATTTGTCTGCAGCCTTTGACACTGTCGACCATCATATCCTGTTGAACAGACTGAGGGACCTGATTGGACTGTCGGGGTCAGTTCTTCATTGGTTTTCCTCATATTTATCCGGTCGGAGCTTTAGTGTTGCTGCAAACCAAATAATGTCCGACTCAGCTGATCTGTTGTGTGGAGTTCCTCAGGGCTCCGTCTTGGGTCCCGTCCTATTTCTGCTTTATATAATTCCCCTGGGAATGATCATTAAAGAGTTTAGTGATGTGTCCTATCACCTGTTCGCTGACGATATTCAGCTCTATTGCTCTTTTAAACCTTCTGAGATCCAGAAGCTGAACTCCTTGGTCAGTTGTTTAGTGCAAATAAAACAATGGCTGAGTCAAAACTCTGCAGCTAAATGCTGACAAAACAGAAACTCTGATTATTGCCCCTGATGATGTCATTCCAGGGATAAACCAGTACTTGGGTGTTTTAGGCCAGACTGCTAAACCAAGTCTTAGAAACTTGGGTGTTGTCTTTGACAAAGACATGTCTTTAGAGCACCACTCCAGCTGTTGACGAGGAACTGTTTCTTTCAGTTGAGGAAAATCTCTAAGCTCAGAAAAATGGTGTCTCAAAATGACCTGGAACTTATAATTCATGCATTTGTGTCTTCACATTTGGACTATTGTAATAGTTTGTTTTCCTGTCTTAACAAGAAGGAACTCTCTCGTCTGCAGCTGGTCCAGAACTCTGCAGCGAGGATCTTGACTCGCACAAATAGAAGGGCCCACATTTCACCCATTCTTAAAGCCCTTCACTGGAGCTGGTCTCCATGGATACAGTTTAAAATTCTTGTTTTAACTTTTATAGCTTTAAATGGTCAGGTCCCATCGTACATCAGCGATCTGATTAATCCATACTCTCCCTCTCGCTCACTAAGGTCCTTGGACCAGAAACTGTTGATGGTTCCTCGCACCCGTTTTGGGACCAGAGGAGACAGATCCTTCCAGGCTGTTGCCCCCAGACTCTGGAACCATCTTCCGTTCTCCCTACGGTCACTGGACTCAGTTACTGCTTTTAAGGCTCAGCTTAAAACCTTTTTATTTAGTCAAGCCTTTTAAATGCACTTGTTTTACGGACTGATTTTACTGTATATTGTTGTATATGTTTTGTTCACTGTAAGTTTTTTGTGTTTTTATTGTTTTATTCTGTGTTTTGTGAAGCACTTTGACCTCTGTCTGTGAAAGGTGCTATAGAAATAAAATTCACTTACTTACTTACTGTCCTTCTGCTGCTGTCAGACTTTAGAACAAACACTGTTAGTCCTGAACACTCACAACACTGAACTAACCATGTGCAATTACTGTGCCGTCGTGACAAATGAAGCCTGGAAGACCTAACTCCACCATCTACGTCAAGACCTCCATGGAAGGACACGCCTCTCCCAGCGAGGACAGAAGGAGGGTGTAAGGACAAGAGGAGGGTGTAAGGACAGAAGGAGGGTGTAAGGACAGAAGGAGGGTTTAAGGACAGAAGGAGGGTGAAAGGACAGAAGGAGGGTGTAAGGACAGAAGGAGGGTGTAAGGACAGAAGGAGGGTGTAAGGACAGAAGGAGGGTGTAAGGACAGAAGGAGGGTGTAAGGACAGAAGGAGGGTGTAAGGACAGAAGGAGGGTGTAAGGACAGAAGGAGGGTGTAAGGACAGAAGGAGGGTGTAAGGACAGAAGGAGGGTGTAAGGACAAGAGGAGGGTGTAAGGACAGAAGGAGGGTGTAAGGACAGAAGGAGGGTGTAAGGACAGAAGGAGGGTGAAAGGACAGAAGGAGGGTGTAAGGACAGAAGGAGGGTGTAAGGACAGAAGGAGGGTGTAAGGACAGAAGGAGGGTGTAAGGACAGAAGGAGGGTGTAAGGACAGAAGGAGGGTGTAAGGACAGAAGGAGGGTGAAAGGACAGAAGGAGGAGCTAAGGACAGAAGGAGGAGCTAAGGACAGAAGGAGGGTGAAAGGACAGAAGGAGGGTGTAAGGACAGAAGGAGGGTGTAAGGACAGAAGGAGGGTGTAAGGACAGAAGGAGGGTGTAAGGACAGAAGGAGGGTGTAAGGACAGAAGGAGGGTGTAAGGACAGAAGGAGGGTGTAAGGACAGAAGGAGGGTGTAAGGACAGAAGGAGGGTGAAAGGACAGAAGGAGGGTGTAAGGACAGAAGGAGGGTGTAAGGACAGAAGGAGGGTGTAAGGACAAGAGGAGGGTGTAAGGACAGAAGGAGGGTGTAAGGACAGAAGGAGGGTGAAAGGACAGAAGGAGGGTGTAAGGACAGAAGGAGGGTGTAAGGACAGAAGGAGGGTGTAAGGACAGAAGGAGGGTGTAAGGACAAGAGGAGGGTGTAAGGACAAGAGGAGGGTGTAAGGACAAGAGGGCGTCTGCATCATGGCCCTCGCACCTGCTCCTCATCTCTCCTCCCGCTCCAATCAGCACCAGTCAGTGGCATTTAAGCCTCAGGCAGATGTCTCGACCGCTTCAAACCGTCCTGCGACCCACCACCTCCCCTGCTCCTCCTCTGCACCTCCTCCTCATCCTCAACCTTCTCTCCACATCTACCACCACCAGTCTCCAGGCTCCGAGGGGACACATCAGTCTCCAGGCTCCGAGGGGACACATCAGTCTCCAGGCTCCGAGGGGACACATCAGTCTCCAGGCTCCGAGGGGACACATCAGTCTCCAGGCTCCGAAGGGACACATCAGTCTCCAGGCTCCGGGGGGACACATCAGTCTCCAGGCTCCGGGGGGACACATCAGTCTCCAGGCTCCGAGGGGACACATCAGTCTCCAGGCTCCGAGGGGACACATCAGTCTCCAGGCTCCGGGGGGACACATCAGGCTCCGGGGGGACACATCAGTCTCCAGGCTCCGGGGGGACACATCAGTCTCCAGGCTCCGAGGGGACACACCAGTCTCCAGGCTCCGAGGGGACACATCAGTCTCCAGGCTCCGAGGGGACACATCAGTCTCCAGGCTCCGAGGGGACACATCAGTCTCCAGGCTCCGGGGGGACACATCAGTCTCCGGGGGGACACATCAGTCTCCAGGCTCCGGGGGGACACATCAGTCTCCAGGCTCCGGGGGGACACATCAGTCTCCAGGCTCCGGGGGGACACATCAGTCTCCAGGCTCCGGGGGGACACATCAGGCTCCAGGCTCCGGGGGGACACACCAGTCTCCAGGCTCCGGGGGGACACATCAGGCTCCAGGCTCCGGGGGGACACATCAGGCTCCAGGCTCCGGGGGGACACATCAGGCTCCAGGCTCCGGGGGGACACATCAGGCTCCGGGGGGACACATCAGTCTCCAGGCTCCGGGGGGACACATCAGTCTCCAGGCTCCGAGGGGACACATCAGTCTCCAGGCTCCGGGGGGACACATCAGGCTCCAGGCTCCGAGGGGACACATCAGTCTCCAGGCTCCGAGGGGACACATCAGTCTCCAGGCTCCGAGGGGACACATCAGTCTCCAGGCTCCGGGGGGACACATCAGGCTCCAGGCTCCGAGGGGACACATCAGTCTCCAGGCTCCGAGGGGACACATCAGTCTCCAGGCTCCGAGGGGACACATCAGTCTCCAGGCTCCGAGGGGACACATCAGTCTCCAGGCTCCGAGGGGACACATCAGTCTCCAGGCTCCGGGGGGACACATCAGGCTCCGGGGGGACACATCAGTCTCCAGGCTCCGGGGGGACACATCAGTCTCCAGGCTCCGAGGGGACACACCAGTCTCCAGGCTCCGAGGGGACACATCAGTCTCCAGGCTCCGAGGGGACACATCAGTCTCCAGGCTCCGAGGGGACACATCAGTCTCCAGGCTCCGGGGGGACACATCAGTCTCCGGGGGGACACATCAGTCTCCAGGCTCCGGGGGGACACATCAGTCTCCGGGGGGACACATCAGTCTCCAGGCTCCGGGGGGACACATCAGTCTCCAGGCTCCGGGGGGACACATCAGTCTCCAGGCTCCGGGGGGACACATCAGTCTCCAGGCTCCGGGGGGACACATCAGGCTCCAGGCTCCGGGGGGACACACCAGTCTCCAGGCTCCGGGGGGACACATCAGGCTCCAGGCTCCGGGGGGACACATCAGGCTCCAGGCTCCGGGGGGACACATCAGGCTCCAGGCTCCGGGGGGACACATCAGGCTCCGGGGGGACACATCAGTCTCCAGGCTCCGGGGGGACACATCAGTCTCCAGGCTCCGAGGGGACACATCAGTCTCCAGGCTCCGGGGGGACACATCAGGCTCCAGGCTCCGAGGGGACACATCAGTCTCCAGGCTCCGAGGGGACACATCAGTCTCCAGGCTCCGAGGGGACACATCAGTCTCCAGGCTCCGGGGGGACACATCAGGCTCCAGGCTCCGAGGGGACACATCAGTCTCCAGGCTCCGAGGGGACACATCAGTCTCCAGGCTCCGAGGGGACACATCAGTCTCCAGGCTCCGAGGGGACACATCAGTCTCCAGGCTCCGAGGGGACACATCAGTCTCCAGGCTCCGAAGGGACACATCAGTCTCCAGGCTCCGGGGGGACACATCAGTCTCCAGGCTCCGGGGGGACACATCAGTCTCCAGGCTCCGGGGGGACACATCAGTCTCCAGGCTCCGAGGGGACACATCAGTCTCCAGGCTCCGAGGGGACACATCAGGCTCCAGGCTCCGGGGGGACACATCAGTCTCCAGGCTCCGGGGGGACACATCAGTCTCCAGGCTCCGAGGGGACACACCAGTCTCCAGGCTCCGAGGGGACACATCAGTCTCCAGGCTCCGAGGGGACACATCAGTCTCCAGGCTCCGAGGGGACACATCAGTCTCCAGGCTCCGGGGGGACACATCAGTCTCCGGGGGGACACATCAGTCTCCAGGCTCCGGGGGGACACATCAGTCTCCAGGCTCCGGGGGGACACATCAGTCTCCAGGCTCCGGGGGGACACATCAGTCTCCAGGCTCCGGGGGGACACATCAGGCTCCAGGCTCCGGGGGGACACACCAGTCTCCAGGCTCCGGGGGGACACATCAGGCTCCAGGCTCCGGGGGGACACATCAGGCTCCAGGCTCCGGGGGGACACATCAGGCTCCAGGCTCCGGGGGGACACATCAGGCTCCAGGCTCCGGGGGGACACATCAGGCTCCAGGCTCCGGGGGGACACATCAGGCTCCAGGCTCCGGGGGGACACATCAGTCTCCAGGCTCCGGGGGGACACATCAGGCTCCAGGCTCCGGGGGGACACATCAGGCTCCAGGCTCCGGGGGGACACATCAGGCTCCAGGCTCCGGGGGGACACATCAGTCTCCAGGCTCCGGGGGGACACATCAGGCTCCAGGCTCCGGGGGGACACATCAGTCTCCAGGCTCCGGGGGGACACATCAGTCTCCAGGCTCCGAGGGGACACATCTAATACAAATAGATCATGGAGGGCCCATGATCACTGTCTTCCACCAGAGTCTGAGCCAAATAACCCACGAATAAATCTGCTAAACATTCTCTTCAGATGAAATATTCATGTGTAATTACTGTCGTGATCACATGACATGGTATTTATGTATTTATGTATTTATGTATGTATTTATGTATTTATGTATGTATTTATGTATTTATGTATTTATGTATGTATTTATGTATTTATGTATTTATGTATGTATTTATGTATTTATGTATTTATGTATTTATGTATGTATTTATGTATTTATGTATGTATTTATGTATTTATGTATTTATGTAATTGTATCTGTATTATTTTCGCTTGTTGGGTAATGGGAGTTTTTATTTGTAGGAGATCTTCTACTGAGAGTGTTTTTAAACTTCCTATAAGTGATCTGTTCTTCTGGATCTACCTCTGGATCTTCCTGCGTTGCAACAATGGAATTTCCCCATGTGGGACAATAAAGGAATATCTTATCTTATCTTATGTTAAATGTTTGTTCTGATCTGAACGTCAAACACTGGACTCCTGCATGACACAATGCTGCGATGTGATTGGCTGATGGACCTGACACTTGTTCCACGTGAAGAAGTCAAAGTGAAACACACGAGTCACGATTGATCTGACACAAACCGCTCATCTCTGACTGAGGCTGCACAGGGGCCCGGGACAGGGGCCCGGGACAGGGGCCCGGGACAGGGCCGCACACTGTTGACGTCAGAGGTTCTGGACGGGACGGCGCTCGTCCGGACTGGATCTCCGCCTCTTCGTGCCCCGGGGCACAGAGGCCCCTCACCTGCAGCTGACACGGGGCTGGAGTCAATGTTATTCTCTTTCATTCAGACACATTGTGCTCAGAGCCTGAACTAACGTGACAGAATCGTGTTGTTTCAAACAGCAGCATTAACCGTCTCTTTGTAAGAGAAGTTCAAAACCTGGAGAGTGTTGTTGAGTTTGCAGTTTCTTTACATCGTCAAGAAGTTTCTTCTTTCGTTTTTCCGCATCGGGGGGATATATTCCTCTGGACATGAGGACCACGCAGGGACCAGGTTGTGTTGTGTTTATGTTTTGCTCTCGTTCTGCTCGCGCACAATGAAGTTGACCAATCAGAGCAGGTCTGGTGTCTCGGTTGCCAGATTGTCATTACAAATAAATGCGGTTTGTGCCTTATATGTTACAGTTGTGTGCGCTGCCGCGCTACTACACTAGTACTACTGCACTTCGCATAAGACGGGTTGCCAGATTGGGGGCCCTCTTAACGCCTCGGGGCCCTAAGCGGCTGCTTAGTTCGCTGCATCATTAGTCTAAGTGTGGAAGTGTTGTAAAAGAGGGTGTGGCTCCCCCCATTGTCCCCAGGGGGAGGAGTTAGGTCAACATTCCACAAGCTCTTATCTGTAATGGTGCGTTCAGACCGCTCCACTTTACATCCAGAGTCGAAGGAAACGCGCCTCCAGCAGCTCCTGCGTTTTTGCGGCGGTTTCCGCTTATTTGCGGCGCGATTCGGCGAGGCAGGCGCGCTTTTGCGTTTTCCGCTCGAGACGCTTTGACGGGCGAATAAGCTTCAATGCATCAAAATGTTTTGCCGCAAATAAGTTCAGAGTTTGGAGCTTTTCTGCGGCGGGACAGCAGCCAATCAGAGACGACGCTCCAGTGACGGACGGACACATGTCCCCAAGAAGAACCGACACCACAACAATGGCAGACGATAAACTATAGTGCGATGTCAACACAAGGAGCTTTATGTCTTGGAAGGTGGAAGACAAGAAGGACGAGCCTGGAGGACGATCAGAGGAGACTGGACTGTGGGACAGTTATTACAACTTTGAGACAATTAAAATCTATGTGTTGATAGTTGATGCGGTCAAAATAATTTGCGCTGGTTTGTGTTTGACATGTGCAGAAGACAGAGGACACATGGAGGGGCCGGAAGACAGAGGACATGTGCAGAAGACAGAGGACACATGGAGGGGCCGGAAGACAGAGGACATGTGCAGAAGACAGAGGACACATGGAGGGGCCGGAAGACAGAGGACATGTGCAGAAGAGTGGAGACACATGGAGGGGCCGGAAGACAGAGGACATGTGCAGAAGAGTGGGGACACATGGAGGGGCCGGAAGACAGAGGACATGTGCAGAAGAGTGGGGACACATGGAGGGGCCGGAAGACAGAGGACATGTGCAGAAGAGTGGAGACACATGGAGGGGCCGGAAGACAGAGGACATGTGCAGAAGAGTGGGGACACATGGAGGGGCCGGAAGACAGAGGACATGTGCAGAAGAGTGGGGACACATGGAGGGGCCAGAAGACAGAGGACATCTGTAGAAGAGTGGGGACACATGAAGGGGCCAGAAGCAGCAGCAGCAGGGCTGTCAGAAGAGTCAGTTGTTGTTGTTGTTGTTGTTGTTGTTGTTCTGCTCAACTAGCAGAGCTAAGCTACGAGCTAATGCTAACAAGAGATCTCATCCTCCTGAAATGAGACTTTAAAAAGACTTTGATGCTTTTGAGACAAACATGACGTTGATACAAAACTTAAATGACTCCAACAGTGAAATGAGTGACAACAATCTAATGTCAGGACTATTGTCCCACAGCCTCAAAGACATGTCCACACATCAACTGTGCTCTAGAATCTATAGTGCTCTAGAATCTATAGTGCTCTAGAATCTATAGTGCTCTAGAATCTATAGCGCACTAGAATCTATAGCGCTCTAGAATCTATAGCGCTCTAGAATCTATAGTGCACTAGAATCTATAATGCTCTAGAATCTATAGCGCACTAGAATCTATAGTGCTCTAGAATCTATAGCGCTCTAGAATCTATAGCGCTCTAGAATCTATAGTGCACTAGAATCTATAATGCTCTAGAATCTATAGCGCACTAGAATCTATAGTGCTCTAGAATCTATAGCGCTCTAGAATCTATAGCGCTCTAGAATCTATAGTGCTCTAGAATCTATAGCGCACTAGAATCTATAGCGCTCTAGAATCTATAGCGCTCTAGAATCTATAGTGCACTAGAATCTATAATGCTCTAGAATCTATAGCGCACTAGAATCTATAGTGCTCTAGAATCTATAGCGCTCTAGAATCTATAGCGCTCTAGAATCTATAGTGCACTAGAATCTATAGTGCTCTAGAATCTATAATGCACTAGAATCTATAATGCACTAGAATCTATAATGCACTAGAATCTATAGTGCTCTAGAATCTATAGCGCTCTAGAATCTATAGTGCACTAGAATCTATGGCGCTCTAGAATCTGTGGCGCTCTAGAATCTATAGCGCACTAGAATCTATAGCGCACTAGAATCTATAGCGCTCTAGAATCTATAATGCACTAGAATCTATAATGCACTAGAATCTATAGTGCTCTAGAATCTATAGTGCTCTAGAATCTGTAATGCACTAGAATCTATAATGCACTAGAATCTATAGTGCTCTAGAATCTATAGTACTCTAGAATCTATAATGCACTAGAATCTATAATGCACTAGAATCTATAGCGCTCTAGAATCTATAGCGCTCTAGAATCTATAGTGCACTAGAATCTATAGTGCTCTAGAATCTATAATGCACTAGAAACTATAATGCACTAGAATCTATAGTGCTCTAGAATCTATAGCGCTCTAGAATCTATAGTGCACTAGAATCTATGGCGCTCTAGAATCTGTGGCGCTCTAGAATCTATAGCGCACTAGAATCTATAGCGCACTAGAATCTATAGTGCTCTAGAATCTATAATGCACTAGAATCTATAGTGCTCTAGAATCTATAGTGCTCTAGAATCTATAGTGCTCTAGAATCTGTAATGCACTAGAATCTATAATGCACTAGAATCTATAGCGCACTAGAATCTATAGTGCTCTAGAATCTATAATGCACTAGAATCTATAATGCACTAGAATCTATAGTGCTCTAGAATCTATAGTGCTCTAGAATCTATAGTGCTCTAGAATCTATAATGCACTAGAATCTATAATGCACTAGAATCTATGGCGCTCTAGAATCTGTGGCGCTCTAGAATCTATAGCGCACTAGAATCTATAGCGCACTAGAATCTATAGCGCTCTAGAATCTATAATGCACTAGAATCTATAATGCACTAGAATCTATAGTGCTCTAGAATCTATAGTGCTCTAGAATCTGTAATGCACTAGAATCTATAATGCACTAGAATCTATAGTGCTCTAGAATCTATAGTGCTCTAGAATCTATAATGCACTAGAATCTATAATGCACTAGAATCTATAGCGCTCTAGAATCTATAGTGCACTAGAATCTATAGTGCTCTAGAATCTATAATGCACTAGAAACTATAATGCACTAGAATCTATAGTGCTCTAGAATCTATAGCGCTCTAGAATCTATAGTGCACTAGAATCTATGGCGCTCTAGAATCTGTGGCGCTCTAGAATCTATAGCGCACTAGAATCTATAGCGCACTAGAATCTATAGTGCTCTAGAATCTATAATGCACTAGAATCTATAATGCACTAGAATCTATAGTGCTCTAGAATCTATAATGCACTAGAATCTATAATGCACTAGAATCTATAGTGCTCTAGAATCTATAGTGCACTAGAATCTATAATGCACTAGAATCTATAGTGCTCTAGAATCTATAGTGCTCTAGAATCTGTAGCGCTCTAGAATCTGTAGTGCTCTAGAATCTATAGTGCTCTAGAATCTATAGTGCTCTAGAATCTATAATGCACTAGAATCTATAGCGCTCTAGAATCTGTAGCGCTCTAGAATCTGTAGCGCTCTAGAATCTGTAGTGCTCTAGAATCTATAGTGCTCTAGAATCTATAGTGCTCTAGAATCTATAATGCACTAGAATCTATAATGCACTAGAATCTATAGCGCTCTAGAATCTATAGTGCTCTAGAATCTATAGTGCACTAGAATCTATAATGCACTAGAATCTATAGTGCTCTAGAATCTATAGCGCTCTAGAATCTGTGGTGCTCTAGAATATGTAGTGCTCTAGAATCTGTGGTGCTCTAGAATCTATAGTGCTCTAGAATCTATAGTGCTCTAGAATCTATAATGCACTAGAATCTATAATGCACTAGAATCTATAGTGCTCTAGAATCTGTAGTGCTCTAGAATCTGTAGTGCTCTAGAATCTATAGTGCTCTAGAATCTATAATGCACTAGAATCTATAATGCACTAGAATCTATAATGCACTAGAATCTATAGTGCTCTAGAATCTATAGTGCTCTAGAATCTATAGTGCTCTAGAATCTATAATGCACTAGAAACTATAATGCACTAGAATCTATAGCGCACTAGAATCTACAGCGCTCTAGAATCTATAATGCACTAGAATCTATAATGCACTAGAATCTATAGTGCTCTAGAATCTATAGCGCTCTAGAATCTGTAGTGCTCTAGAATCTGTAGTGCTCTAGAATCTATAGTGCTCTAGAATCTATAGTGCTCTAGAATCTGTAGTGCTCTAGAATCTATAGTGCTCTAGAATCTATAGTGCACTAGAATCTATAGTGCACTAGAATCTATAGCGCTCTAGAATCTGTAGCGCTCTAGAATCTGTAGCGCTCTAGAATCTATAGCGCTCTAGAATCTATAGTGCTCTAGAATCTATAGTGCTCTAGAATCTATAGTGCACTAGAATCTATAGTGCACTAGAATCTATAGTGCACTAGAATCTATAGTGCTCTAGAATCTATAGTGCTCTAGAATCTATAGCGCTCTAGAATCTATAGCGCTCTAGAATCTGCAGTGCACTAGAATCTATAGCGCACTAGAATCTATAGCGCACTAGAATCTATAGCGCTCTAGAATCTGTAGCGCTCTAGAATCTATAGCGCACTAGAATCTATAGTGCACTAGAATCTATAGTGCACTAGAATCTATAGCGCTCTAGAATCTATAGCGCACTAGAATCTATACCGCACTAGAATCTATAGCGCTCTAGAATCTATAGCGCACTAGAATCTATAGCGCTCTAGAATCTATAGCGCTCTAGAATCTATAGCGCTCTAGAATCTATAGCGCTCTAGAATCTATAGTGCACTAGAACCTATAGCGCTCTAGAATCTATAGTGCACTAGAATATATAGCGCTCTAGAATCTATAGCGCTCTAGAATCTATAGCGCTCTAGAATATATAGCGCTCTAGAATCTATAGTGCTCTAGAATCTATAGTGCACTAGAATCTATAGCGCTCTAGAATCTATTGCGCTCTAGAATCTATAGTGCACTAGAATCTATAGCGCTCTAGAATCTATAGTGCACTAGAATCTATAGTGCACTATAATCTATAGCGAACTAGAATCTGTGGCGCTCTAGAATCTGTGGCGCACTAGAATCTATAGCGCTCTAGAATCTGCAGCGCACTAGAATCTATAGCGCTCTAGAATCTATAGCGCACTAGAATATATAGCGCTCTAGAATCTATAGCGCCCTAGAATCTATAGCGCCCTAGAATCTATAGCGCTCTAGAATCTATAGCGCTCTAGAATCTATAGCGCTCTAGAATCTATAGCGCTCTAGAATCTATAGCGCTCTAGAAATTATAGTGGCAAGGCAAGTTTATTTGTAGAGCACATTTCATACACAAGTTAATTCAAAGTGCTTCACACAGCAGGAAAAATGCATCAAATCACAAAGAAATGACAGAAACAGAAATACAATAAAATTAACTAAATTAAAAATAATCAATCCAACTGATTTTCTAAACTAATAAAATCACAAACAAAAGAGAAGAGTGCAAAGAAAAAATCCTTTCAGTCATATGCGCAGCTAAACAAAACTGTTTTTAGCTTAGATTTGAACATTGTCAGAGCAGAACCTGTCTCACATCTTCAGGAAGAATGTTCCAGATTTTAGCTGCATAAAACTGAAACGCAGATTCCCCATGTTTTGTCCTGACTCTGGCACCAGCAGGAGGCCGCTCCATGTTTAGTCCTGACTCTGGCACCAGCAGGAGGCCGCTCCATGTTTAGTCCTGACTCTGGCACCAGCAGGAGGCCGCTCCATGTTTAGTCCTGACTCTGGCACCAGCAGGAGGCCGCTCCATGTTTAGTCCTGACTCTGGCACCAGCAGGAGGCCGGTCCATGTTTAGTCCTGACTCTGGCACCAGCAGGAGGCCGCTCCATGTTTAGTCCTGACTCTGGCACCAGCAGGAGGCCGCTCCATGTTTAGTCCTGACTCTGGCACCAGCAGGAGGCCGGTCCATGTTTAGTCCTGACTCTGGCACCAGCAGGAGGCCGGTCCATGTTTAGTCCTGACTCTGGCACCAGCAGGAGGCCGGTCCATGTTTAGTCCTGACTCTGGCACCAGCAGGAGGCCGCTCCATGTTTAGTCCTGACTCTGGCACCAGCAGGAGGCCGGTCCATGTTTAGTCCTGACTCTGGCACCAGCAGGAGGCCGCTCCATGTTTAGTCCTGACTCTGGCACCAGCAGGAGGCCGCTCCATGTTTAGTCCTGACTCTGGCACCAGCAGGAGGCCGGTCCATGTTTAGTCCTGACTCTGGCACCAGCAGGAGGCCGGTCCATGTTTAGTCCTGACTCTGGCACCAGCAGGAGGCCGCTCCATGTTTAGTCCTGACTCTGGCACCAGCAGGAGGCCGGTCCATGTTTAGTCCTGACTCTGGCACCAGCAGGAGGCCGGTCCATGTTTAGTCCTGACTCTGGCACCAGCAGGAGGCCGGTCCATGTTTAGTCCTGACTCTGGCACCAGCAGGAGGCCGCTCCATGTTTAGTCCTGACTCTGGCACCAGCAGGAGGCCATGTTTAGTCCTGACTCTGGCACCAGCAGGAGGCCGCTCCATGTTTAGTCCTGGATGAACTGCAGCTGTTTTACAACTCGTTTGGAGAGACCAGTGAGCAGGCCGTTACAGTAGTCTAATCTACTGGAGACAAACGCATGGATAAGTCTCTCTAAATCTGGTTTTGACACTATATTTTTGATTTTGGCAATGTTTTTTAGATGGTAAAAAGCTGCTGATGTTATTGATTTGACGTGGCTATTAAAGTTCAAGTCTGAGTCCATTATTACACCCAGATTTCTAATTTGGTTTGTAGGTTTTAGAGCGAGACTCTGGAGGTGACCGCTAACACTTTCTCTTTGTTTCTGTGGGCCGTAAACGATTATTTCAGTCTTGTCTGAGTTCAGCTGGAGAAAGTTGTTTTGCTCCACACACTGATCTGTTGGATGCAGTGACAGAGTGAATCTACTGGTCCATAGTCACCTGCCGATAGTGAAACATAGATCTGAGTGTCGTCTGCATCATTGTGATAGGACACATTTTCACTGCGTATCAACTGACCTAACGGCAGCATGTAGAGGTTGAACAGAAGGGGACCCAGGACTGACCCTTGGGGCACTCCACAGGTCAGGGTCATGTGGTCTGAGACACAGCTACCAATTTCAACAAAGTACTTCCTGTCTTCCAGATAGGACCTTAACCAGTTTAGGGCGGGGCCAGTGATGCCCACCCAGTCCTCTAGTCTCTGTAAGAGGATCCCATGATCGACAGTGTCAAAAGCAGCACTCAGATCTAACAGAATTAAGACTGAGGCTTTGCCCGTGTCAGTGTTCAGGCGGATGTCATTTGTCACCATGACAAGAGCAGTCTCAGTGCTGTGATGAGGTCTAAAACCTGACTGAAAAACATCAAATGAGTTGTTTATTAAGAGGAAATCTGTGAGCTGTTGGTAAACAACCTTTTCAAGGACTTTGCCCCAAAATGGCAGATTAGAGATGGGCCGGTAATGACTCAGTACTGCGGCATCAAGACTGCTCTTCTTTAGGAGAGGCTTTATGACCGCAGTTTTCAAAGACATTGGGAATGTTCCAGATTGAAGCAACATGTTAATTATGTGAGTGAATGGTGCTAACAAACTGTTCAGCACAGACTTTAGAAATCTCGAGGGTCACACATCAAGGCAGCATGTAGATGAACTCAGACTGGTGATGATCTCATGGACAGTTTTGTCAGTTACAGGTGCAAAGTGAGTTAGCTCTAAGTGTCTTGGTGGTTTTAGGGTAATTTTTTGCATTGTGGGATTTATAGCATTTTTAATGCCCTGAACTTTGTCATTAAAGAATAATGCAAACTCATTACACTTGGATGTGGAAATGAGTTCTAACGGCAGCTGAGCTGGAGGGTTCTGTTTACTGTGGCAAACAGGACACGCCAGTTGTTACTGCAGCTTCCAATTATTTCAGAAAAATATCTTTCCCTAGTTCTACATAAGATTAGGTTGTACATGTTCAGCTTTTCTTTGTAAATCTCTTTTTGAACCTGGAGCTTTGACTTGCGCCATTTCCGTTCGGCCCTGCGGCACTCCCTTTTCTGTGCCCTGACCCAATCATCATTTCTCCACGGCGCCTTCTGCTTATTTTTAACCATTTTAGCCTTCATAGGGGCGATGGTGTACAGAACATTCAAAACACTAGATGTAACAGAGTTCAAAAAATCATTTACATTAGAACATGAGACATTTTCAAAGTTTATCATTTCCATAAACAGTGCACCTGTGCCATCACTTATGTGTCTCCTCTGAACAGCTGCAGGACCAACCGGAGGTTGGGGAGAAACAGACAGGTCAAAGAAGACACAGAAATGATCAGACAGAGCAACATCGATCACATTAACATTTGAAATATTTACCCCCTTTGTAATTATGAGATCTAGAGTGTGTCCTTTGCTGTGGGTGGGGCCTCTCACATGCTGAGTAAGACTGAAGGTTTCAAGGACAGCATCAAGCTCTTTAGCGTTGCTTTTAGCACTGTGTCCCCACACCACCATACGTCCTCTCAGCACTGTGTCCCCACACCACCATACGTCCTCTCAGCACTGTGTCCCCACACCACCATACGTCCTCTCAGCACTGTGTCCCCACACCACCATACGTCCTCTCAGCACTGTGTCCCCACACCACCATACGTCCTCTCAGCACTGTGTCCCCACACCACCATACGTCCTCTCAGCACTGTGTCCCCACACCACCATACGTCCTCTCAGCACTATGTCCCCACACCACCATACGTCCTCTCAGCACTGTGTCCCCACACCACCATACGTCCTCTCAGCACTGTGTCCCCACACCACCATACGTCCTCTCAGCACTGTGTCCCCACACCACCATACGTCCTCTCAGCACTGTGTCCCCACACCACCATACGTCCTCTCAGCACTGTGTCCCCACACCACCATACGTCCTCTCAGCACTGTGTCCCCACACCACCATACGTCCTCTCAGCACTGTGTCCCCACATCACCATACGTCCTCTCAGCACTGTGTCCCCACACCACCATACGTCCTCTCAGCACTGTGTCCCCACACCACCATACGTCCTCTCAGCACTGTGTCCCCACACCACCATACGTCCTCTCAGCACTGTGTCCCCACATCACCATACGTCCTCTCAGCACTGTGTCCCCACACCACCATACGTCCTCTCAGCACTGTGTCCCCACACCACCATACGTCCTCTCAGCACTGTGTCCCCACACCACCATACGTCCTCTCAGCACTGTGTCCCCACACCACCATACGTCCTCTCAGCACTGTGTCCCCACATCACCATACGTCCTCTCAGCACTGTGTCCCCACACCACCATACGTCCTCTCAGCACTGTGTCCCCACACCACCATACGTCCTCTCAGCACTGTGTCCCCACATCACCATACGTCCTCTCAGCACTGTGTCCCCACACCACCATACGTCCTCTCAGCACTGTGTCCCCACACCACCATACGTCCTCTCAGCACTGTGTCCCCACATCACCTCGCTTGGTTTCTTAAGAGACTTTCTTCCGCTGCTCGCTTCGGTCACACCTTTGACACATATGAACTGGTACATTTCCCATCTCAATTCATAATCTCATTAACATTGCATGTAGTGATGTTGTAGCAGATAAAAAAGGCTCTCTTAGTTAGTGCAAACAACTGTGGCTGTATAATATGCCATTGTGTTTCTTCAGCTACTGTCATGTCAATTCTACATTGTACATTTCACATTACACATTTCATAACCTTTCATGTTGATCACTTATTTTCTTCCCTCTATTCCCCATTTACTGGTATACACAGTTGTGTATGTTGATTGTCCCGATTGTCCGGTGCATAATACAGGTGTTCAGCACCCATATTATCGTCATCGCTGCGATGATGTTAACTGTTGATTCTTTTTCGCGGAGTATGGTACTCTGCGCACCGTAGCCTCTGTCTCCCCATTATCGTAGCAGAGTATAGCACTTTACCGTAGAATCTGGACAAAACTCATACAAACAAAGTCCTGCGTCTTGTAGATTGCTTATGGATCTGGTGCTGTGTTGTCTGCTGCACCCATGATCTCGTCCTCCCCTGGTTAGGACGACACGGTGTGGCTCCGTCCACTTGGCTCGTCCACTTGGCTCGTCTCTGTAAACACCACATCTCCAACACGTTCTTGCTGCGGTGATAAACAAAGTCTTTTCGACAGTTCAGTGTATTTCAAACAGTTTTCTTGTTTTACAAATTTTTGTTGTTGTAATTATTGATTCGGAATGTTTGTTTACACGTACATATCCCTCCTTTTTGAGACATTGAATTCCCATGTCTCAAACTACTACACAATTCTACATTTAATAATCCAGATAGTTTACAACGATGTAATCAAGGAAGAGATGGAATTGCGTCTGTCTTCAACTCCGCAATGTCACCTCTTGACCTTTCACAGTTCAGTGGTCACATCCCTGGCTGAGCCCCTCCTTCCACGCCGCTGGGCTCCCCCCTGTGTGGGTCAATCAGTCTATGTCTGTAATCTTACACTTCCCAAACCTATCTGTTTTATCACCATTTGTTTCAAACTCTAAATGTCTCAAACTCTAAATGTTTCAAACTCTAAATGTCTGGTGTCCACGTGTGTGCGCGTATGTATGTATGTGTGTGTGGGTGTAATTCAAAATACATCAAACAATAATAATTATCTCAATAATTCCCCCGTTGAGCTGGCCATAAGGGTCAGTTCACAACTTAGAATTCTTCATCACACATCTAATGTAATATGTGCTAATCTTCTATGTGTGCTTCAGGTGAGTTTCAAACTCAATCTCTCACACCTGCTCATGTGGTGCTTTACAAACATTGTGTATTAGTTTGTTCTAACAAGTCTATATGTGTATAACAATCAAAATTATTTTAAACCTTTCCCTTGTCCATAAGGCACGTCTCTTTTTATCAACTTGTTTTTCCCTTGTTGCCTACTTTCTTTGTCTTTTCTTTGTCATGTCACACCTTCCTCTCTGTCTTCTCCTCTGTTTCTCTCTGTCTCTCTCTGTAACGGAGGAAACACCATTTCCAAATTTCTAAACCTGCTCTTTCCTTCTCTCTTTTCACTTACTCTTTACCCTTCACTTGTAACCTGCTTTTACTTTCTAATTGCTGCTGATATAACTACCAGACGCTTCATCCCCTGGGATTCCACTGTTCTTCACTCCTCCTGTTTAGTTCTGTTATCACTGGTTTCATAACTTCTATAACGTCTAAATTTAGATGATATTGTCTAATTTAAATCTATTCAATTCTTGATTGAACAATCCTTCAGGTATTTCCTTTAGAATGTCAAATTCTTTCCCTGTTAATGTTAACTTTTCTTATTACTCATCAGTCAACCCCCCCTGAGGTGTTGCTGTTAGTGTCCCTGTGATCCGTAAAGATAACAACATCTGCTCCATCCTGAGTCCTCTCCCCAAATTATTTCCCAGTCAATAGCCCTTTATCTCTGACTATCTTTTATGACTTGGTGTCCTCCCATGTCCCCCACTTGGTGTCGTTTGCCTTTAGTTAATGACACAGTCATGTCTTTCCAAGGAGGACATCAAGCACGTCACTATTTAACTTATTCCCTCACTTACATCTACATCGCAATACGAGGTTTCCTCATGATAATACAAATAAATAAGTCACTAATATAACTTTTACTATCACTTGTGGTGTAAAAATGTAATGTCTTTGCCTGATGCCATAGAACTTAGGTCACATATGTTTAACATCTGGGTCACACTTATTATGACTCTGTCTGCAGACATCCCTGGGTAAACAGACTGACAGCTGCGGATCCAAGGACGTCTCACATGAGGTAGAACATTGAGTGTGTTTTTCTGCAATATGTTTAGACTGGTTTTGTGCATACGTGGCACCTGTTGTGCCTTAATAAGCTGAACTCAATGTTTGATCTGGTCAGATCAGGAGGGACAGAACGGCAGATGTCAGGGAGAGCTTTTTAGGCTGTGCACGGCTAAAATAAAGAACCACTTTTGAACAAGACAACTTGGTTATATTTTGCCTCATTTTCTCTGTCATTTGTTATAGAATAGTTTGGTGTCAGAAGTGGGATCCTTCGTCCGATGACTCGTCTTCGCGGGCCGTGACCGGTGTTTGGCGAACCTGAAACCATAACAAGATTTCAGCCTCATTCCTCATCATTTGGGAGAGAGGACCGTCTCATTGGCCTGAGAAGACAGCGTCGGCGCTAGGATCCGAGCAAAGAGAAAAGTTGTGGTGAGTTGTCTTGTTTCAAATGTGTAGACTAGGGTTTTTTTTATGTATGTTAACTGTTCATCGACAGACAGACTATTCTGACTAGTCCGGTACCCATTTTTATTGACATTTTAAACACTAAAGGACGTGTCTGGGACTATTGTTGAGGTAGTACCCTGCACTTTAAATTTTAGTCTAAAAATAGCACCTTTAAATTTATTCAAATTGAAGGGTCTTTCTTTAGAGACATTTACAATTCTAAAACTACTATTTAGACACAATTGCATTTGAACGTTTAACTAATTTTGCTGGACACAATAGCCCATTGTGCTGGTGTCCAAACGCAGCCTCATCGCAGGTGCCTGGGGACAGGGTCAGAACACACTGGGGACAGGGTCAGCATTAAGCCTTCTGTAAAGTCCAGGAAGTCCTGGCGCACCTGGACCCACTGACCAATAGCCTGGTTTTAACACTAAAGCTTTGGTCGAGTTTTGTCTGAGACAATTAGTTTAGTGAAAGCTAAATCTAGGGAGGGTGTGACGAGACGAGGTCGGTAAAGATACAAAGCGTCACACATCAGGTGGAGGCGTCGACGAGAGAGTCGTCGAAAAAGAAACATACGCTCTGCACAGACGTGTGCAGTTTGCAGAGAGCTCTGATATGGAAATCAATCTAAAAGTGAAGTGTCCATCCCGGAGACACCTGTCATGTCCCGGAGACACCTGTCATGCTGGCAATGTCAAATAAATATGGGAAGGAGTGTCTGGAATGCCTGCCAACGTGGGCGAATAAGTTTGGATTTCCAACTGGAGGTTCACTGAGCACTAATCAAATTGCAAATCTGAAAGCAAAATTAGAAAAAACAAAAAAAGAGACATTAGAGGGAAATAAAACAGTGTCCACAGAGGACGTGAGAGACATGGAGAAGCACGAGAAATGGATCAAACTGTGGGAAACTGAGGCCGTAACTCGGGAAAGGAAGAAATTATGCAAACAGATGACCGGTGTGAGTGTGAAAGAGAGTGAGAGTGAGAGAGAGAGCAATCCACACCCTGCACAGAGCACTGCACAGAGCACTGCACAGAGCACTGCACAGAGCACTGCACAGAGCACTGCACAGAGCACTGCACAGAGCACTGCACAGAGCACTGCACAGAGCACTGCACAGAGCACTGCACAGAGCACACAGGCTGGTGCAGGCACAAGAACACATGTGCCCCTGCATACACACGGACACCCGCACCACAACACACACGGACACCCGCACCTGAACATATGACTGTGTCAGTTCTTCTATTTACCCAGATCTCACCTGCCGTTCTACCGCGCGGCTGGACCTGGATTTGGACGCCTGTCCAGTCAGAATCACCATGTCCAAGCTCGAGGAGGAGGACATGCTGGAGGTCGTCACCCACCCCACACCAGAGAGGGCACCACCCGTACTTCAACCAGCGACACGGGCCCTGCGAAGCAACGCACCGCCAGGACCGCTTCTAACGTGTCCGATGATTGAAGTGGCCGGACCCGATGGGCAATTTTATGTGCACCGGCCCTGGTCAAAGGAGGAGGTCATGGCTGTGGTGAAATCTCTGCCCAATCCAGTCACAGATGGAAAAACCTTTGCCAAAGATTTCACCGAGTTTTGCGCCGAGTACCGTCCCTCCGGACTGGAAAGTCGTAAAATTCTGGGTTTTGCTATGACATTGAGTGACTTTGCGAATTAAAAGACAAGTATCCCACCTGCATGCCGACAAACCCATATATGAGGACAATGTGGAATACACTGCTGCCATAACAACCCTGACCACTGCCATCGCCCGTGAGTTCCCGCTGGTGTATGACTTAACAGCAATTGACAGATGCGTACAAATGCCAGACGAGTCCCCGGATGAACACATACACAGGCTCACCCAGGTGTTTGACCAACAAAGTGGCATGAAGGACTTGAAAGACCAAGCAGGCGGTCCATACGAGGTATTGCTCTGTCAGGCAATAATCGGAGGACTGCACAAGAACATTGTCAAAGCAATCAAGGGCTCATACGTGGGCGGCATCAAACGGCCCAAACTAGACGTACTGTCTGACCATGCGCGTCATGCATGGGAGATGATACAAGAAGAGAAGGTGAAAGATAAAAAGACAAAAGAAAAAGAAAAACATGATGCAACTCTAACGCTCTTCTCCAACACGGTTGCCGCTCCAAGACAACAGCAGCAGCAAAACTATGTCCACAGACGTGGCCGTGGAAGACGGGATGGACAGAGAGGTGCGTGCTACGTGTGTGGTCAATTTGGACATTTCTATCGAGACTGCCCACATCAGAACCTGCGACCACACAGTCCTGGACCACAGCATGGGGCCTACTTTGGGCCATATCCAGGACAGCCACAGCAACAGGCCTGGTCAGGGCCTGGTCAGGGCCACAGCAACAGTCTTATCAAGGACAGCAGCAGCCATATCCAGCGCCACCACAGCACCTGAACCAACAGCGGCCTGGAGGGAATTATGGGTCGGACTGACTGGACGGGGCTGAAGGGGGGTCTCAGCGCGTGGCAGAAACAGCAGCCGGGACGACACACCCAGAGCACTTGTCTCTGCAGGAGGGTAACGAGCACGATACACTACTCACACACGCTATCTCTCATCTTGAGGCTCGAGCTGCTAAACCTAATGACATTTATCTCACAACATCTCAATCAAGTTCTAAATTTCCAGAGTTCTCTTTAATTGTTAATGGTGAAAAAATCAATTTTCTTGTGGACTCAGGAGCTACACGTTCTGTAGTCAAAAAATCTGCACTAAAAAAAAAGCCCAAGTTAAGTGGTCGCTACACATATTCATTAGCGGCGTCTGGTGAGACATTAAAGGAACACTACACCTCTCCTTTAACATGCTCTGATAGCAGTGGTCAAAAATTCAAACATGAATTTCTTTATTCTCACTCGTGTCCTGTCAATCTTCTTGGACGAGATCTCATGTGTGATTTGGGTCTTTGTCTCATCTCCACTTCAGATGGATTAAAGGTGACGACTATCAAAGAATTAAATTATGATTCAAATTTCCTTATGGAGCTCACGCGTGTCTTGGACACTCGGGTGAAGGGAGGGGCAGAGTTGTCAACCGATCACCACCTGGTGGTGAGTTGGATCCTCTGGCGGAGGAGGAAGCCGGACAGACTTGGCAGACCCAAGCGCATTGTGAGGGTCTGTTGGGAACGTCTAGTGGAGCCCTCTGTCAGTAGGGTATTCAACTCGCACCTCCGGGAGAGCTCCTCCCATGTCCCGGGGGACGCTGGGGACATTGAGTCCGAGTGGACCATGTTCTCCGCCTCCATTGTTGATGCGGCTGCTCGGAGCTGTGGTCGCAAGGTCTCCGGTGCCTGTCGTGGCGGCAACCCCCGAACCCGGTGGTGGACACCGGAAGTAAGGGATGCCGTCAGACTAAAGAAGGAGGCCTATCAGGCCACTCTGGCTTGTAGGTCTCCGGAGGTCATCGACGGGTATCGGCAGGCCAAGCGAGCCGCGGCTCGTGCTGTCGCAGAGGCAAAAACCCGGGCCTGGGAGGAGTTCGGGGAGGCCATGGAGGAGGACTATCGGTCGGCACCAAAGAAATTCTGGCAAACTGTCCGACGCCTCAGGAAGGGGAAGCAGTGTCTCACCAACACCGTTTACGGTGCGGGTGGAGGCCTGCTGACCTCGACTGGGGATGTCGTCGGACGGTGGAAGGAATACTTTGAGGATCTCCTTAATCCCTCAGTCACGTCTTCTGAAGAGGAAGTAGAGACCGGGGACTCGGAGGCTGGCTCATCCATCACCCAAGCTGAAGTCACTGAGGTTGTTCGCAAACTCCTCGGTGGCTCTGGGGGGTGGATGAGATCTCTGGATGTTGTAGGACTGTCTTGGTTGACACGTCTCTGCAACATCGCGTGGCGTTCGGGGACCGTGCCTCTGGACTGGCAGACCGGGGTGGTGGTCCCTCTGTTCAAGAAGGGGGACCGGAGGGTGTGTTCCAACTACAGAGGGATCACACTCCTCAGCCTCCCGGGTAAGGTCTATTCCAAGGTACTGGAGAGGAGAATCCGACCAATAGTCGAACCTCGGATTCAGGAGGAGCAGAGTGGTTTTCGTCCCGGTCGTGGAACACTGGACCAGCTCTATACCCTCCATCGGGTGCTCGAGGGTTCATGGGAGTTTGCCCAACCAGTCCACATGTGCTTTGTGGATCTGGAGAAGGCTTTTGACCGTGTCCCTCGGGGTGTCCTTTGGGGGGTGCTCCGGGAGTACGGGGTCCGGGGCCCTTTGCTCAGGGCTGTCCGGTCCCTGTATGACCGGAGCAGGAGCTGTGTTCGCATTGCCGGCAGTAAGTCAGACCTGTTCCCAGTGCATGTTGGACTCTGCCAGGGCTGCCCTGTGTCACCGGTTCTGTTCATAATTTTTATGGACAGAATTTCTAGGCGCAGTCAGGGGTCGGAGGGGGTCCGGTTTGGGGACCACAGGATCTCATCTCTGCTGTTTGCAGACGATGTTGTCCTGATGGCTCCATCAAACCCGGACCTGCAACATGCACTGGGACGGTTTGCAGCCGAGTGTGAAGCGGCTGGGATGAGAATCAGCACCTCCAAATCCGAGGCCATGGTTCTCGACCGGAAAAAGGTGGCTTGCCCTCTCCAGGTGGGTGGGGTGTCCTTGCCCCAAGTGGAGGAGTTCAAGTATCTCGGGGTCTTGTTCACGAGTGAGGGAAGGATGGAGCGTGAGATCGACAGGCGGATCGGTGCAGCGGCTGCAGTGATGCAGTCGCTGCATCGGACCGTTGTGGTAAAGAGGGAGCTGAGCCGAAAGGCAAAGCTCTCTATTTACCGGTCGGTCTACGTTCTGACCTCACCTATGGTCATGAGCTTTGGGTAGTGACCGAAAGAACAAGATCGCGGATACAAGCGGTCGAAATGAGTTTCCTCCGCCGGGTGGCTGGGCGCTCCCTTAGAGATAAGGTGAGGAGCTCGGCCACACGGGGGGAGCTCGGAGTAGAGCCGCTGCTCCTCCACGTCGAGAGGAGCCAGCTGAGGTGGCTCGGGCATCTGTTCCGGATGCCTCCTGGGCGCCTCCCTCGGGAGGTGTTTCAGGCATGTCCCACCGGGAAGAGGCCCCGGGGAAGACCCAGGACACGCTGGAGAGACTATGTCTCTCGGCTGGCCTGGGAACGCCTCGGGATCCCCCCGGAGGAGTTAGAGGAAGTGTCTGGGGAGAAGGAAGTCTGGGAGTCCCTGCTCAGACTGCTGCCCCTGCGACCCGGCCCCGGATAAAGCGGCAGAAGATGGATGGATGGATGGATGGATGGAGCTCACAGCTCCCAAATCTGATTTTCACTGGAAATTGACCCCTAATTCCTCAATTGAACTGATTTCTTTAGCTCAGAACAAAGTGAAGCAAACTGATGACACTGACTTTAGAGATGTAGGAGAGCTGCAACACATTCCTTGTTTGTCCACAGACATAGAACTGAATGATGCTGTGCAATGGTTTGAATGTGGGGAAGATGTACTAATGACTGACTTCTTTTACTGGGATGATCATTTCTCTGGCGTCTCTGTGCCACTCCCAGACTATCTCGAAAATTTTAATTTGTCTAATACAAATATGTATCTAGCATTATCAAAACCTATTATGGCTAACTGGGGGGAAACTCAAGATTTAGTTAAAGATTTCTGTGGAGGACTGGGTTGAAATGCCTGATTCTGATGCGTTGTTTTAACATTCCACAAAGTCTTGGAGAAAGCGTTTGTCTCTAGCTTTGCAGACTGTTTGTTGTGTTTCCAAAGACATAGATAAGAGCAACGCTGCTGAAGGAGGTTTTTTTTTCAAACATTTACATGCAGAAGGCCACAAAGCGAGCCTTTCTAAATTACAATTCGTTAAAGAGGAAGTCACCTTCCTGGGTCATGTGATATCTAAACATGGGTCATGTGATATCTAAACATGGGTCATGTGATATCTAAACATGGGTCATGTGATATCTAAACATGGGTCATGTGATATCTAAACATGGGTCATGTGATATCTAAACATGGGTCATGTGATATCTAAACATGGTCATGTGATATCTAAACATGGTCATGTGATATCTAAACATGGGTCATGTGATATCTAAACATGGGTCATGTGATATCTAAACATGGGTCATGTGATATCTAAACATGGGTCATGTGATATCTAAACATGGTCATGTGATATCTAAACATGGGTCATGTGATATCTAAACATGGGTCATGTGATATCTAAACATGGTCATGTGATATCTAAACATGGGTCATGTGATATCTAAACATGGGTCATGTGATATCTAAACATGGGTCATGTGATATCTAAACATGGTCATGTGATATCTAAACATGGGTCATGTGATATCTAAACATGGGTCATGTGATATCTAAACATGGGTCATGTGATATCTAAACATGGGTCATGTGATATCTAAACATGGGTCATGTGATATCTAAACATGGGTCATGTGATATCTAAACATGGGTCATGTGATATCTAAACATGGGTCATGTGATATCTAAACATGGGTCATGTGATATCTAAACATGGGTCATGTGATATCTAAACATGGGTCATGTGATATCTAAACATGGGTCATGTGATATCTAAACATGGGTCATGTGATATCTAAACATGGGTCATGTGATATCTAAACATGGGTCATGTGATATCTAAACATGGCAAAAGTATATCCACAAAGCGTGTTGCAACAATACAAAATATTCCAAAACCAATAACTAAGAAACAATTGATGTCATTCCTGGGAATGTGTTCATATTGTCGACAATTCATCCCAAATTATCCTGTAATGGAGTCTCCTGTAATGGAGTCTCCTTTAAGTGCACTCATTCATAGTAAAGGCCTTCGGACTAATGACAAAATGACATGGACTTACAGAAGCTTATGAACTTATGAAAATGGCCTTACAGAAGCCTCCAACTCTGACCCGACCCAACTAGACCTTTCACACAGACTGTCCACGAACGCAACGGCTGCAGGACGTCTGTCCTTTTGACCACGGGGCCCCTACCACCTGTCGCTTATTTCTCTGCTAAACTGGACCCAGTTGCAGAAAATTTCTCATCTTTCTATCTCATTGTTATGTTTCCACTGACCGGACCTGAGGGAGGAGCCACACACTGAGGGAGGAGCCACACACTGAGGGAGGAGCCACACACTGAGGGAGGAGCCACACACTGAGGGAGGAGCCACACACTGAGGGAGGAGCCACACACTGAGGGAGGAGCCACACACTGAGGGAGGAGCCACTCACTAACCCTGATTTGATTCTTTTTCTAGATGGTTCTGCATCTTGGGACACAGACACAGGACGGAAACCGAGTAGGGTTTGCAGTGTGCACTAACTGAGAGGTGCTGGGCTCAGGTCCCCCTCCACCTGATGTGCCCCAGACACATCTGTAACCATTGTAACCATAGTAACCATAGTAACCATAGGACTGTGACCATTTTTACTGTATGTTTTGTGTCTCATGTAGCATCCATCCCACATTCTCTCAATGCCATGCAGAGCTTTGCCACAACAGAGGAAATCTCTGTGTGGAAGAAGTCTGGGGCGTGGAAAAGGGCTGAAGTTTGGTTGGTCTGCTGATCTAAATATGTTTTCAGATGGTGCTGATTTCACATGGCCGTGACCTGCATCGAAGGGGGAATGATAAATTGGTTCACAAAGATTTTAACATTTATGCCCAAAAGATTTGTCGATGCTTAGTCCCGGCATGTGGAGGCGTTTCCATGGAAACACGCCTCCAGCAACGCAGTGGTCAAAGCTCTGATCAGAGAGTACCACGCCGGGGCATGGCGTCCTGTAAAGAATTGTATGCACTGTTGTTCTCTATTTCTGTGCAGGTGAAAACGGCTCTCCCAAAGGCAGCTGAAGCTGTCCTTCAAACCAGGGGAATGGATCCTGGTCCAAGTTCTTCTCATCACCGACACTGCAGTGAAAGTTGCAGAACGGGGCACCTGGATTCACGCATCACACTGCAGAGCCATCTTCAGCTCACCTGTGGAGATCAACGACAACGCGGCTGTCTGTCCACCTGTGGGTCAGACACACGGGCCGACCACTGAGGACGTCGTGGGACCTTTGAGTTGCAACGATCTCAAGTGCGAGAGAGCGGGGGGCAGAGCAGGTCGTAAGGCTCGACCCGCACAACCAGAGCGGTCTGATCGGGTGCTCCGAGCACGTGGCACTTTGCCAAACCACAGTTTAAAGCTCCACTTTCCTCTGCAGCGTTTGGTGATCACATCTACACAGACACACTCCACTTTCCCACTTTCCTCATGGCTCCTGAGCCACACCTGGAGCCCAAGAGCTCCAACAAGATCGACAGGAGCACCGGCAGGAGCACCGACAGGAGCACCGACAGGAGCACCGACAGGTCTTTGATCTGTAGAATCATGTTTCTTGTCCCGTTGTTGTTGTTGTTGTTGTTTGCAGCTTTAACATGGTTGATACTTCATATTGCTCTGCTTAATTTGATATGTCCAAAAGAACAAAGTTTAGACCGTAACACTCGCACTCTGCAGAATCATGACTCACCTAAAGCCATGACACACCTTACATACACTAGCATCACATACACTAGCAATCACATACACTAGCATCACATACACTAGCAATCATTCCACTGTCTACACACTACATTTCTGGTATCGATATGCTAAATATATAGCCGAGAGCCACAAACGTAAAGATTGCTATGTGTGTACACACATGCCCATAGCAACCACGTCCCCACATGTGCTGCCTCTTCCTGTGCCTGACCTGGACAACACATGACCTGCCACTCTGATGTCTCTAGATTATGCTAAACTTCTGAGTAAGATAGTTTGGTCTGTGTGGAGAGCGATAACCCCTCCTATATCACACAAGACTAAAGTTCGACCTAGAATCAAACCTCCTGAAAACTTAGCATTGGGACCACTCTTCGGACCAGTCCACATTAAACCTGGCTCTAAATTCACCTGCTTCGCACAGAACATTACATCCGTAGACCTAGTATCTGAACTTCAACCAACACGCGTGGGACAAATCCCTAATATATATTGTTCTACAGTATATGTCCCGTGCACTTATCTAGAGGACGGCACACACCTGAACACATCCCAGTCGAGTCCTGGAACCACATGTGCCCCATACTTCACTGTACCAGACATTTTAGGGACCATTCCAATAGAGGATGACATGTTTCTTTGTGGATATTACATGTATGAATGTCTTCCGGCGGGATGGGTGGGCCGATGTGCCGCTGTGGTCCCTTCAGATCATTCATACATAATATCCAGCACACCACATGTCACACACAGGGCACAAAGGGATCTGCTGCCTCATGACTCTGGTTCTGATGTGCCAGACGACCACAACATTTGGACAACAGGGGAAAAAGTATTATTGGCATTGTTCCCAAATCTAGGTGTGGGTTAAACTGATGTTGTGTGTAGAGACTCTTAGCTATAGATTTACTTCCTTTATCAACACAACACTGGCTACTATTGAATTACAGAGAGAAGAGCTGCATGCACTTTATGCAGTGGCACTTCATAATCACATCGTCCTCGATCTGATAACAGCCTCAAAGGGCGGAGTCTGCATCTTACTACGCCAAGCTTGTTGTACATACATTCCCTCTAACGATGAGGATGGAGGAGCAATCCAACAGGGACTCGCAAATGTGACTAAGCTCCGTGATCTCATGGAGTCAGAGACTCTGTCCCACACTCACTCTTCGTCGGTGTTCGACTGGTCTCTGTCCTCCTGGTCTCTGTCCTCCTGGTCTCTGTCCTCTGTCCTCCTGGTCTCTGTCCTCCTGGTCTCTGTCCTCCTGCATAACAGACTTATCAATTTTGCTATAATTATGGTAGTGATCTTAATCCTATTCTCCTATGTGATCCCATGCTTACACAGGGTGTGATCCCATGCTTACACAGGGTGTGATCCCATGCTTACACAGGATGTGATCCCATGCTTACACAGGATGTGATCCCATGCTTACACAGGATGTGATCCCATGCTTACACAGGATGTGATCCCATGCTTACACAGGATGTGATCCCATGCTTACACAGGATGTGATCCCATGCTTACACAGGATGTGATCCCATGCTTACACAGGATGATTAGTAAGACGGTTTCTGCCCAATTTGTGTCCATTCAAATGACAGGACCTGACACAATCACTCCACCTGGTGATCCTGATCATGTGAGTGACTCAGATGATGACTCCACCTGCAGAGGAGTCTTGTAGATTAGTTTCAGATATAACAAAAAAAATAAAATTAGATTGGAACCACTTGGTTTTATTTTTTTATCTATTCTTAATCATATACTTAACCTAATCACCGGAGATGAACTAATCATTGTTTGCGTTTTAAATACATGTGCTCATTTTGTGGTAATGTGAGGATTGAGACACTGGTTTAAAGTCCCAGGACAAAGGTTTAGACTCTGAACATGTGTTAAGTGTTTCTCCTTTGACAGTTTTGCTTCTGCTGAATTTTGATGTGTTTAACATTCTTTTGATTTTCAGGTTGTTGATTTACTTATATTGATTGATACATTGTTGACATTTTTTTGCTAATGATTAATAATAAACCAGGGGTTTGATTCTAATCATAAGGGGGAATTGTGGTGTAAAAATGTAATGTCTTTGCCTGATGCCACAGAACTTAGGTCAACATGTGTAACATCTGGGTCACACTTATTATGACTCTGTCTGCAGACGTCCCTGGGTAAACAGACTGACAGCTGCGGATCCAAGGACGTCTCACATGCGGTAGAACATTGAGCGTGTGTCTCTGCAATATGTTTAGACTGGTTTTGTGCATACGTGGCACCTGTTGTGCCTTAATAAGCTGAACTCAATGTTTGATCTGGTCAGATCAGGAGGGACAGAACGGCAGATGTCAGGGAGAGCTTTTTAGGCTGTGCACGGCTAAAATAAAGAACCACTTTTGAACAAGACAACTTGGTTATATTTTGCCTCATTCTCTCTGTCATTTGTTATAGAATAGTTTCCGCAACACACTTTACTTACTGCCCGTTCAATGTCCAAAAACATCAGTAGTCACTCATTTACCCATATTATCACTTCCAGGCCTGTGCCTGTATTTGATCCTAAATTTAAAAACACTTATGTCTTTTCGTCCTGTACTTTTATCTAGTCATGCATTAAGTCCAAAAAGATCATTTTCGTCAAGTCCAAAAATAAAACAAAACGTAGCTTTGTTCTGTGCACACACAAAAAAAAACACAACTCTTGTCTTCTATGTCGGGGACAGGAAGTGTCCTGTCTGTGATCACATTCCCCCCAAAAAATTGGTCATCTATAAAAATCTGAATTCATCTTCATCTCTTATCAAGTTTAATGAAATCTTTATAATTGACTGTTGTCAATCAAAACAAAAACCCTAAATTTGTTCTACAGAGCTCTCAAATACTAAAATTTAAAACCAGCTGGGTTTAGTTTTGCTTAATTCATTCATTCAGAGCGTCCTCTGAGTGCTTTCTCTTCTCCCATTCTCCTGCCTTGTTGACCCCCTTATCTCCCCCTCTCTGCCACGTCATCTGAGCATACTGGAAGTCTCCCTCCAAAATCCTCTTATGACTTTTCCTTTGTCTTTTTACAGTTTGGGGTGATAATTCTGCCATTATTTGGTCTCGGTCGTCTGAGAGAAATGCTACTTGCTTTACAGTCACGGTCAATGTCAAGCTTCTAGAGAAAATTCCTTATTAGATTCCTCCGGACATAAACGTGGTGTTTAAGATTCACCCGTGACTGCAAATTTTAGATCTCTCAGAATAACGCCTTGTGACCCTTGTATGATTAATTGTGATTCACACTTGTTAGTTAATCACTTATTAATCCTCATTCACACATTCACACTTCTCTCTTACTTACTTCGCTCGTGCACAGCGCTTACATTCACACTTCTTTATGTCAGTAACAACTCGTACATAAGGCATCATGACTTTCTTTCTTTGAGAAACTTAACTCATGGTGAGCAATTTAACTCCTTTATGTGAGAAACTTATCTACACAAAGTCAACCAATATTTTTCCAGCAATATTAAACTCCCTGCCTATGTGAGAAACTTATCTCGTCCATAAGCCTACAATATTTCCTCAGTAATATCAAACTGGGCTATAAAAGCCTACAATATTCCCTCAGTAATATTAAACTGGGCATTTCCTCAGTAATATCAAACTGGGCTAAAAAAGCCTACAATGTTTCCTCAGTAATATCAAACTGGGCATAAAAGCCTACAATATTTCCTCAGTAATATCAAACTGGGCTAAAAAAGCCTACAATGTTTCCTCAGTAATATCAAACTGGGCATAAAAGCCTACAATATTTCCTCAGTAATATCAAACTGGGCTAAAAAAGCTTACAATATTTCCTCAGTAATATCAAACTGGGCTATAAAAGCCTACAATATTTCACAGTAATATTAAACTGGGCATCCACCAACAATATTTCACTTTAATGAGTAAATATTAAACTCCTGTATTTTTTGTCTGAGAAATATTAAACTCCTCTTTATGCGAGTAACTAAACTCCTGCATAAAGCCTATGCATAACACGTTTCATGGCTAACCCTTTTTCACACACAAAGTTTTGTCTGACCTTCTTTGTCGCCTGTGTTCTCCTGCTGCTTCAAAACGACGCGCTCTCCTCACGGAGAATGAGGTGCGATGGGCGGCCACGGGAAAAGTGGACTTCCTTTAGCTGTGCACAGACTTCACCGATTCACCCGTCAATCTCCGCGAAGGGGCAGCTGGTCGTCCGGCTCGATAGGACCAGAAAATGTCATGGAATGAGACACACACCAGATGCTATTCCGTAACACATCGAGAACACAATTCAACTTAGAATATGAAACGACACAGAAATATCAGACATTTGTGTCAGACATTTGTGTGGCAAGCTTGGGAGAAAACGCCGGGACTGACAGGAGGATCACGCAGGCTGCGTACCACAGCCTGCGTGATCCTCCTGTGTCTCACCCCGTGCTGGTTGGTTTTATTAGATATTCTGGAATAGGCAGGTCACATTTCTCATTGGTCAGCTTCACATCAAGGCACTTGTTTTACAGCTGGTATTTTTCCTAGAGATCAAGCCTTGGGTAAACATTACTCAAACTCCTCTGGGCTGTCACACCCCCCTAGGGTAAACATCCTTTGGCCCATCTTTATGACCCCTTCACAAATTCAGTTTGTCACACACCCGTTCTTCGTGTAGTTGGAGGTGTAATCGCTAACTTATATTCGGGAGCAGGACCACGCCTCAAACTCTTACCTCCCTAGCAACCACACCTCCACTCTTTAACCACGCCTCTTATTACCCAGAAGGCCTATATATGCAAAGCATCTCTTGTTGTCTCTGCTCTCTCGACAGAGAGACACTCAGTACAGCGCATTCATTCAAACCAACCATGAGCCATTTCCTCAGATTCTGATCCGTTCCCAATCTGAGCAATTCAGTCTGAAACATTCAGTCGGTCAGTTCCCCAGGACTCACCCAGCGCGATTCCACAGCTCCAAACACCATCAGCTCCTCCGCACCTGCGTCTCTCACGGACCCCACCTCCGGGACACTCCATGTCACCTCCGGGCGTCCACACAGAACACCGACCTCCACTCCACAGCAACGGCCTGGACCCACGCGCTCCTTCTCGCTCTCTGCCCCTCATTTTAACCGGGCGCTATCCGAGCTTCCGGAGCGGGGCACGGCTCCCGCGCCGGCCGGCGTGCTCCGTGTGCCGCTCCGTGTGCTGCGCCCAGGCGCGCGTCTCCACTCAGGTGGACACCAGAGACCGTACCGCAGCGGGCGCACCGGGCCGAAGCCGGTGGACATTTCTTTCAGACGCTACGTCAATAAATATCCATGTTTTCGTCAGCCTCACTTCCTGGTTCCACGTCCGTCCGGAGGCGCGCAGTTGATGACGTCACCATTGCTCCACGGGCCGCAGTGCGACCTCTCAGCTCCCCCTGGTGGCGGGAGCCAGGTTGTACAACTCAATTTAAAGCAAGATTAAACAAGGTTCATAGGGACTCGGCAATGTCCCAGCTTGTCTTAATAATGTTGAGTTCAAACGCTCCCTTTTTTCTCAAACTTTCATCAATTCTCATCACCTTTGCTGCAGCTGCACTCAACTCCCTCAACATGCTTCCTCTATCCCTCCTCTGTACCTACATTTTACTGCACGTACCATCAACGTACCATCTTCTCTGCGCTGGCTCTTTACCATCCACTATCATTCTGGCTTAAGCTAATCTTTCTTTCGCCCTAAGTTCATGCTGTTCATCGTTCCTACTCTTCTCACGTGAACTCTCAAGCTTCCTTTTCTTTTCTCATGCAACCTTCACACCTCGTAGGCTCACAATTCATGCTTCCACTAAATTACTTTCATGTCACATTCAGCTGTCTGGCTTCGCCGCCACATGTTAGCCACAGGTATCTTCAAAGATTCTGTTTCTAGCATTGCGGTAGGTTCTCATCTTCTCATTCGCATATTACCTTAAGTACGTAATAAGTAAGTAAGTAATATGCTACCTCATCTTACCATGTTCGCCTTGCAGCTCAACGCGCAGCCTCAACGCGCAGCCTCAACGCGCAGCCTCAACGCGCAGCCTCAACGCGCAGGCTCAACGCAACTCGCATCTCTCAGCTCAACGCACAGCTCACAGCTCAATAGCTCAATTCACAGCTACAGCTCACAGCTCAATAGCTCAACTCACAGCTCAATAGCTCAGCTCACAGCTCAATAGCTCAATTCACAGCTACAGCTCACAGCTCAATAGCTCAACTCACAGCTCAATAGCTCAACTCTCAGCTCAATAGCTCAACTCACAGCTCAATAGCTCAACTCACAGCTCAATAGCTCAACTCACAGCTCAATAGCTCAGCTCACAGCTCAATAGCTCAACTCACAGCTCAATAGCTCAACTCACAGCTCAATAGCTCAACTCACAGCTCAATAGCTCAACTCACTGCTCAATAGCTCAGCTCACAGCTCAATAGCTCAACTCACAGCTCAATAGCTCAACTCACAGCTCAATAGCTCAACTCACAGCTCAATAGCTCAACTCACTGCTCAATAGCTCAGCTCACAGCTCAATAGCTCAGCTCACAGCTCAATAGCTCAACTCACTGCTCAATAGCTCAACTCACTGCTCAATAGCTCAGCTCACAGCTCAATAGCTCAGCTCACAGCTCAATAGCTCAGCTCACAGCTCAATAGCTCAACTCACAGCTCAATAGCTCAGCTCACTGCTCAATAGCTCAACTCACAGCTCAATAGCTCAGCTCACAGCTCAATAGCTCAACTTACAGCTACAGCTCAATAGCTCAATTTACAGCTACAGCTCAATAGCTCAACAGCTCAGTTACAGCTCCGAGCTACTACTCTCAGCTACAGCCCTCAGCCAACCCACATGTCACAACTTACAGCTCAGTTACAACTACAGCCAACTCAGAACCCGCTGGCAACACGCTCGCCCCAGAGCATCCACGCTCGCCCCAGAGCATCCACGCTCGCCCCAGAGCATCCACGCTCGCCCCAGAGCAGAGCAGCCACGCTCGCCCCAGAGCATCCACGCTCGCCCAGAGCATCCAGAGCATCCACGCTCGCCCCAGAGCATCCACGCTCGCCCCAGAGCATCCACGCTCGCCCCAGAGCATCCACGCTCGCCCCAGAGCATCCACGCTCGCCCCAGAGCATCCAGAGCATCCACGCTCGCCCCAGAGCATCGACGCTCGCCCAGAGCATCCAGAGCATCCACGCTCGCCCAGAGCATCCAGAGCATCCACGCTCGCCCAGAGCATCCAGAGCATCCACGCTCGCCCAGAGCATCCACGCTCGCCCAGAGCATCCAGAGCATCCACGCTCGCCCCAGAGCATCCACGCTCGCCCAGAGCATCCAGAGCATCCACGCTCGCCCAGAGCATCCAGAGCATCCACGCTCGCCCAGAGCATCCAGAGCATCCACGCTCGCCCAGAGCATCCAGAGCATCCACGCTCGCCCCAGAGCATCCACGCTCGCCCCAGAGCATCCACGCTCGCCCCAGAGCATCCACGCTCGCCCCAGAGCATCCAGAGCATCCACGCTCGCCCCAGAGCATCCAGAGCATCCACGCTCGCCCCAGAGCATCCAGAGCATCCACGCTCGCCCCAGAGCATCCACGCTCGCCCCAGAGCATCCAGAGCATCCACGCTCGCCCCAGAGCATCCACGCTCGCCCAGAGCATCCAGAGCATCCACGCTCGCCCAGAGCATCCAGAGCATCCACGCTCGCCCCAGAGCATCCAGAGCATCCACGCTCGCCCAGAGCATCCAGAGCATCCACGCTCGCCCCAGAGCATCCAGAGCATCCACGCTCGCCCCAGAGCATCCAGAGCATCCACGCTCGCCCCAGAGCATCCACGCTCGCCCCAGAGCATCCAGAGCATCCACGCTCGCCCCAGAGCATCCACGCTCGCCCAGAGCATCCAGAGCATCCACGCTCGCCCAGAGCATCCAGAGCATCCACGCTCGCCCCAGAGCATCCAGAGCATCCACGCTCGCCCAGAGCATCCAGAGCATCCACGCTCGCCCAGAGCATCCAGAGCATCCACGCTCGCCCCAGAGCATCCAGAGCATCCACGCTCGCCCCAGAGCATCCAGAGCATCCACGCTCGCCCCAGAGCATCCACGCTCGCCCCAGAGCATCCACGCTCGCCCCAGAGCATCCAGAGCATCCACGCTCGCCCCAGAGCATCCACGCTCGCCCCAGAACATCCAGAGCATCCTCGCTCGCCCCATAGCATCCACGCTCGCCCCAGAGCATCCTCGCTCGCCCCAGAGCAGAGCAGCCATGCTCGCCCCAGAGCAGCCATTCATCCCTCCCTTCATCACTCATCCCGCTCTATTCCCCCCCTCCCCTTCTCCATTCGTCCAAACCATTCGACCCCTTCCCCATTCATCCCCCATCCCACTCAAGCTTTTCTGCAACCTCAGAGCCCCGCCCGCAGCCACACGCTTGCTCAGAGCCCCGCCCGCAGCCACACGCTTGCTCAGAGCCTCGCCCGCAGCCACACGCTTGCTCAGAGCCCCGCCCGCAGCCACACGCTTGCTCAGAGCCCCGCCCCGCAGCCACACGCTCGCTCAGAGCCCCGCCCGCAGCCACACGCTCGCTCAGAGCCCCGCCCGCAGCCACACGCTCGCTCAGAGCCCCGCCCCGCAGCCACACGCTCGCTCAGAGCCCCGCCCGCAGCCACACGCTTGCTCAGAGCCCCGCCCGCAGCCACACGCTCGCTAAGAGCCCCGCCGGCAACATGTTCACTCCAAGCACGAATCTCATCAGCAGCCGCGCCCACGCGCTCGCCCCGACCCACGGCAGCGTCCTCATGCTCGCCCCAATCCATGTATTAATTTCCCAGAGCCTCTCTCTGAGCCACCGGGCACATGGACGTCTACCTCAGAGCCAAAGGAATACGCCCCTCTGGTTCTCAACAGTCTCTCCTTCGACCCTCTGCTCGCACAGAGTCCGTTCTCCACTCGATCTTTCGACTCTTCATTCATCCCTCCCTTAATCACTCATCCCGCTCTATTCCCCCCCCCTCCCCTTCCCCATTCATCCAAACCATTAGACCCCTTCCTCATTCATCCCACATCCCACTCAAGCTTTTCTGCGTCCTCACCAGGGTCTCATCGGGCACCGGGAAGCAGTCTCTCTCCGGAACAGTCACCGGGCACCGGGATGCTCATCCATCTCAAATTCCCTCCTTCTTTTTAGAAGAAACATCTCTCAACATGCACCTTATCCACCGCGCATCGGTTGGTGCATTGGAGACCGCTCGGAGCGCTCCGGCCCCCTCCAACCCATTCCAGCTGCCGTGCGTACTACACGGTCCTCAGGCGCTTAGTCTCCTCTACCAGGCATTCACATAATGCCAGAATTATACCCAACTATCGTTCTGGACATTTTGGGTGTTTGATCAGTCGGAAGGCTTATTCTACACCTCTCTAGTAGATCAATAAGGGACATCTTACTATGCGCAACTCATAATACTCAGTCTATTCCCCTCTATCAATCCGTCTCCTGCATTGCTCATACTCAAGTCACCGTAATTGACCAACTCCTACTCTCGATTCACCGTCCCAAATCCGATGCTCTACGATCGCTTCAATTCCTACTCCTCAATACTACCACCCTCATATCTTTCATTCCTCTCATTCTCAATCTCATTCAGCTCAATTAAGTTCCCTCGTTCATCGCTCATATTGACTTCTTTGCTACCCGCAGCTCGTCAACTCCTAAATCCATGCAAACATTTCGCTCTCCACTCCGGAGCAAGGAGACTCCACCATAAATCCAGTTCTATCGACTGTCCGTTCAATCCTATCACTCTTGCATCTCATTCTCCGTCTGCTTCCGTCGACGACCACAAACGCTAAAACACTATTCAAATGTACCAGAATTTACCCTCGTCTCAGTAACGGACGGACTGCTTTCGATTTCATCCAGCTACTCTTCAAGAGTGCTTGGCTATCCAGCTCCTCTTCCCCCGTGTCACTCGTAACATTATTTTCAGCCAGACTTACGTCAAGATCCAGATCAACTTCATTCATTTAAATCATTTTGGGGGTTCTGAATTGGCTGGGCTGATTACCCGAGACAGAGCCCCCATCCTGAGTCTCAACCCAGCCATCTCATCGATCTCTCTCTCATCTCATCGACCTCTCTCATCTCATCGATCTCCCTCTCATCTCATCGACCTCTCTCATCTCATCAATCTCTATCTCATCTCATCGATCTCTATCTCATCTCATCGACCTCTCTCATCTCATCGATCTCTCTCTCATCTCATCGATCTCTCTCTCATCTCATCGATCTCTCTCTCATCTCATCGATCTCTATCTCATCTCATCGATCTCTATCTCATCTCATCGATCTCTCTCTCATCTCATCGACCTCTCATCTCATCGATCTCTCTCTCATCTCATCGACCTCTCTCATCTCATCGATCTCTCTCTCATCTCATCGATCTCTCTCTCATCTCATCTACCTCTATCTCATCTCATCGATCTCTCTCTCATCTCATCGATCTCTCTCTCATCTCATCGATCTCTATCTCATCTCATCGATCTCTATCTCATCTCATCGATCTCTCTCTCATCTCATCGACCTCTCTCATCTCATCGATCTCTCTGTCATCTCATCGACCTCTCTCATCTCATCAATCTCTCTCTCATCTCATCTACCTCTCTCTCATCTCATCGATCTCTATCTCATCTCATCGACCTCTCTCATCTCATCGATCTCTCTCTCATCTCATCGATCTCTATCTCATCTCATCGATCTCTATCTCATCTCATCGATCTCTCTCTCATCTCATCGAGCTCTCTCATCGATCTCTCTCTCATCTCATCGAGCTCTCTCATCGATCTCTCTCTCATCTCATCGAGCTCTCTCATCGAGCTCTCTCATCGATCCCCCTCATGTTTATCCAGTCTTGAAGCAAATGATGTTATTGACTCAACTCGATCACTGCTGGATCCAGATACGCCGAGCGTTTTTGGGCTTTGAAAAGCAAATACGCAAAAGGCACTGTCTCAAATTTGATCCGCCATTAAAGAAGCCAGACTAACCACACCTCCACTGCACTGACCACACCTCCACTGCACTGGCCGCACCTCCACTGCATTGACCACACCTCCACTGCACTGACCTCCACTGTGCATACGCACGCGGCAAACGCGCGTCTGCTTACTATATTTCGTCTCTGCTCCGCTGCGTCGAGAACGCGGCGTATTTGCGTTTTTCTTCATACGTACTTGCGTCCAACTTCGCCATAACGAGCGAATAGGCGTTTGCAGTTTGAACGGGGCATAAGGAAGAAACAACTGTAAAAACAAGTGATGTTGAGTTAACCAATGAGAATCATGTGAAATAAAAGGAGATGCAAGAGGAGAAAAGGACGTGAGTGCGAGGAGGGTCATCGCGCTGCTTACAACAGCCTGATGACCGGCTGATGACCGGCTGATGCTGATGACCGGCTGGAGTTTCTCCCTTCCAGCGGCATAAAGAGTCTGACGTGTCTGTGTCGTGTTATATTCTAAGTTGAATTGTGTTCTCTGTGTGTTAAGGAATAGCATTGATTTATGTCTCATTTTTTGACAAGTTGTGAAGAAACATGACACACTTTAGCTCCTCCTCTGGGATGGTCACATGTTCCCACTCTTCATCTGTCACAACATGAACTTCTCTTTCACTTTCATATATTTAGTATTTGTCCAGATTAGAAATGACAAGATATAATTTAGATATTATTCCTCTTGAAAGTTCTGCTTCATAAGCCTCGATCAACAGGTCTCAGTCAGTGGTCATAAAGGTCATAAAGGTCATAACCTCGATCAACATCTCAGTCAAAGGTCATAAAGGTCATAACCTCGATCAACATCTCAGTCAAAGGTCATAAAGGTCATGACCTTGATAAACATCTCAGTCAGAGGTCATAAAGGTCATGACCTTGTGTCATGTCTTGGTTAAAGTCTCAGTGGAACATTATGTGATTTTAACCCTCAGGGGGCGCTGTCCTCACACACACTTTAACACTATTTATACTTTTGTGAAGTGAAAATATGAATTTAAGATTTCTTTGACGTACATTAAAGATTTTACCTCCCCTACCCCTAGCCTCCTCTACCCCATTGCCTACACTTCTACCCCCTGTTACATCCCCATCTTTTTCTCTCTACTTCTTCTGTCTTGTTCATTTTATCTGTATATTAATGTGTATTGTACGTGTTGTCCCCCCTGTCTGTAAATACACCCCCTTTTTTATTATGTTCAGCGTCTTTGGGTCACTGAAAAGCGCTATATAAATAAAAGTTATTATTATTATTATTATTAAAATTCAAACTTCATGGTTTTGACGTGGATCATTGAACATGTTTTATGGTGGAATAAACTGAGTGGCAGCAGCGGCAGGTCCATTAAGAGCGCCGTCCCTGTCAATCTGCCAACTGCGTCTATTTTGTGTGTCTAAAAACAATATAATTTATTCAGAAATATCTTATATTCTTATTAGTGTTAATGTGTAAAATAATAATACATATCCATATATATATATATATATATATATATATATATATATAAATAGATATGCACTGCGTGGTCTGTGGTCTGCTGCGCAGCTGCGTCACTTCCGTTCCCGTTGGGCGTCATTTCCGTTCCCGTGGGGCGCTTTGAAAAGCCTCAGAGCCCAATAGAAAAGCAATGAGGATTTTTAGGCAATCAAATCACAGTCAAAATCTGGAGCGCCCTTTTGAACGTAGTAGTTACGTCATGGAGCTACGGTTTTTACGCTGTGACGCAGACGCGTGACGCAGACGTGACGCAGACGTGTGACGCAGACGTGCGACATGTGTGACGCAGACGTGTGACGCAGACGTGCGACATGTGTGACGCAGACGTGACGCAGACGTGTGACGCAGACGTGCGACGAGTGTGACGCAGACGCGTGACGCAGACGCGTGCCGCAGACGTGTGACGCAGATGTGTGACACAGACGTGACGCAGACGTGATGCAGACGTGTGACACAGACGTGCGACATGTGTGACGCAGACGTGTGACACAGACATGTGACGAGTGTGACGCAGACGTGTGACACAGACAGGTGACGAGTGTGACGCAGACGCGTGACGCAGACGCGTGCCGCAGACGTGTGACGCAGATGTGTGACACAGACGTGACGCAGACGTGATGCAGACGTGTGACACAGACGTGCGACATGTGTGACGCAGACGTGTGACACAGACATGTGACGAGTGTGACGCAGACGTGTGACACAGACAGGTGACGAGTGTGACGCAGACGTGTGACGCAGACGTGCGACATGTGTGACGCAGACGTGTGACACAGACAGGTGACGAGTGTGACGCAGACGTGTGACGCAGACGTGCGACATGTGTGACGCAGACGTGTGACACAGACAGGTGACGAGTGTGATGCAGACGTGTGACGCAGACGTGTGACACAGACGTGTGACACAGACGTGCGACATGTGTGACGCAGACGTGTGACACAGACAGGTGACGAGTGTGACGCAGACGTGTGACGCAGACGTGCGACATGTGTGACGCAGACGTGTGACACAGACAGGTGACGAGTGTGATGCAGACGTGTGACGCAGACGTGTGACACAGACGTGTGACACAGACGTGCGACATGTGTGACGCAGACGTGTGACACAGACAGGTGACGAGTGTGACGCAGACGTGTGACGCAGACGTGCGACACGTGTGACGCAGACGTGACTTATACAGGTGACGAGTGTGACGCAGACGCGTGACGCAGACGTGTGACGCAGACGTGACACAGACGTGACACAGACGTGTGACGCAGACGCGTGACGCAGACGCGTGACGCAGACGCGTGACACAGACGTGACTTATACAGGTGACGAGTGTGACGCAGACGTGTGACGCAGACGTGACTTATACAGGTGACGAGTGTGACGCAGACGTGTGACGCAGACGTGACTTATACAGGTGACGAGTGTGACGCAGACGTGTGACGCAGAAACGTGACGAGTGTGACGCAGACGCGTGACGCAGACGCGTGACGCAGACGCGTGACGCAGACGTGTGACGCAGACGTGACACAGACGTGTGACGCAGACGCGTGACATGTGTGACGCAGACGCGTGACATGTGTGACGCAGACGCGTGACGCAGACGTGACGCAGACGTGTGACGCAGACGTGCGACGCAGACGTGTGACGAGTGTGACGCAGACGCGAGACGCAGACGTGACGCAGACAGGTGACGAGTGTGACGCAGACGCGAGACGCAGACGTGACGCAGACAGGTGACGAGTGTGACGCAGACGTGACTTATACAGGTGACGAGTGTGACGCAGACGCGTGACGCAGACGCGTGACGCAGACGCGTGACGCAGACGTGTGACGCAGACGTGACACAGACGTGTGACGCAGACGCGTGACATGTGTGACGCAGACGCGTGACGCAGACGTGACGCAGACGTGTGACGCAGACGTGCGACATGTGTGACGCAGACGTGTGACGCAGACGTGTGACGAGTGTGACGCAGACGCGAGACGCAGACGTGACGCAGACAGGTGACGAGTGTGACGCAGACGCGAGACGCAGACGTGACGCAGACAGGTGACGAGTGTGACGCAGACGCGTGCCGCAGACGCGTGCCGCAGACGTGTGACGCAGATGTGTGACACAGACGTGACGCAGACGTGATGCAGACGTGTGACACAGACGTGCGACATGTGTGACGCAGACGTGTGACGCAGACGTGATGCAGACGTGTGACGCAGACGTGTGACACAGACGTGCGACATGTGTGACGCAGACGTGTGACACAGACATGTGACGAGTGTGACGCAGACGTGTGACACAGACAGGTGACGAGTGTGACGCAGACGTGTGACACAGACGTGACGCAGACGTGACGCAGACGTGTGACGCAGACGTGTGACGCAGACGTGCGACATGTGTGACGCAGACGTGTGACACAGACAGGTGACGAGTGTGATGCAGACGTGTGACGCAGACGTGTGACACAGACGTGTGACACAGACGTGCGACATGTGTGACGCAGACGTGTGACACAGACAGGTGACGAGTGTGACGCAGACGTGTGACGCAGACGTGCGACACGTGTGACGCAGACGTGACTTATACAGGTGACGAGTGTGACGCAGACGCGTGACGCAGACGTGTGACGCAGACGTGACACAGACGTGACACAGACGTGTGACGCAGACGCGTGACGCAGACGCGTGACACAGACGTGACTTATACAGGTGACGAGTGTGACGCAGACGTGTGACGCAGACGTGACTTATACAGGTGACGAGTGTGACGCAGACGTGTGACGCAGAAACGTGACGAGTGTGACGCAGACGCGTGACGCAGACGCGTGACATGTGTGACGCAAACGTGCGACATGTGTGACGCAGACGTGACTTATACAGGTGACAAGTGTGACGCAGACGTGTGACGCAGACGTGTGACGCAGAAACGTGACGAGTGTGACGCAGACGTGTGACGCAGACGTGTGACACAGACGTGACGCAGACGTGTGACACAGACGTGTGACGCAGACGTGTGACACAGACGTGCGACATGTGTGACGCAGACGTGTGACACAGACAGGTGACGAGTGTGACGCAGACGTGTGACGCAGACGTGCGACATGTGTGACGCAGACGTGTGACACAGACGTGTGACACAGACGTGACTTATACAGGTGACGAGTGTGACGCAGACGTGTGACGCAGACGTGTGACGCAGACGTGTGACACAGACGTGCGACATGTGTGACGCAGACGTGTGACACAGACAGGTGACGAGTGTGACGCAGACGTGTGACGCAGACGTGCGACATGTGTGACGCAGACGTGTGACACAGACGTGACGCAGACGTGTGACACAGACGTGACGCAGACGTGTGACGCAGACGTGTGACGCAGACGTGTGACACAGACAGGTGACGAGTGTGACGCAGACGTGTGACGCAGACGTGCGACACGTGTGACGCAGACGTGACTTATACAGGTGACGAGTGTGACGCAGACGCGTGACGCAGACGTGTGACGCAGACGTGTGACGCAGACGTGACACAGACGTGACTTATACAGGTGACGAGTGTGACGCAGACGTGTGACGCAGACGTGACTTATACAGGTGACGAGTGTGACGCAGACGTGTGACGCAGACGCGTGACGCAGACGCGTGACGCAGACGTGACACAGACGTGACACAGACGTGTGACGCAGACGCGTGACGCAGACGCGTGACGCAGACGCGTGACACAGACGTGACTTATACAGGTGACGAGTGTGACGCAGACGTGTGACGCAGACGTGACTTATACAGGTGACGAGTGTGACGCAGACGTGTGACGCAGAAACGTGACGAGTGTGACGCAGACGCGTGACGCAGACGCGTGACGCAGACGCGTGACGCAGACGCGTGACGCAGACGTGTGACGCAGACGTGACACAGACGCGTGACGCAGACGTGTGACGCAGAAACGTGACGAGTGTGACGCAGACGTGTGACGCAGACGCGTGACACAGACGTGACTTATACAGGTGACGAGTGTGACGCAGACGTGTGACGCAGACGTGACTTATACAGGTGACGAGTGTGACGCAGACGCGTGACGCAGACGCGTGACACAGACGTGACGCAGACGTGATGCAGACGTGTGACACAGACGTGATGCAGACGTGTGACGCAGACGTGTGACGCAGACGTGTGACACAGACGTGCGACATGTGTGACGCAGACGTGTGACACAGACAGGTGACGAGTGTGACGCAGACGTGTGACGCAGACGTGCGACATGTGTGACGCAGACGTGTGACACAGACGTGACGCAGACGTGTGACACAGACGTGACGCAGACGTGTGACGCAGACGTGTGACACAGACAGGTGACGAGTGTGACGCAGACGTGTGACGCAGACGTGCGACACGTGTGACGCAGACGTGACTTATACAGGTGACGAGTGTGACGCAGACGTGTGACGCAGACGTGTGACGCAGACGTGTGACACAGACAGGTGACGAGTGTGACGCAGACGTGTGACGCAGACGTGCGACACGTGTGACGCAGACGTGACTTATACAGGTGACGAGTGTGACGCAGACGTGTGACGCAGACGTGTGACGCAGACGTGACACAGACGTGACTTATACAGGTGACGAGTGTGACGCAGACGTGTGACGCAGACGTGACTTATACAGGTGACGAGTGTGACGCAGACGTGTGACGCAGACGCGTGACGCAGACGCGTGACGCAGACGCGTGACGCAGACGCGTGACACAGACGTGACTTATACAGGTGACGAGTGTGACGCAGACGTGTGACGCAGACGTGACTTATACAGGTGACGAGTGTGACGCAGACGTGTGACGCAGACGTGTGACGCAGACGTGACTTATACAGGTGACGAGTGTGACGCAGACGTGTGACGCAGACGTGACTTATACAGGTGACGAGTGTGACGCAGACGTGTGACGCAGAAACGTGACGAGTGTGACGCAGACGCGTGACGCAGACGTGTGACGCAGACGCGTGACATGTGTGACGCAGACGTGCGACATGTGTGACGCAGACGTGACTTATACAGGTGACAAGTGTGACGCAGACGTGTGACGCAGACGTGTGACGCAGAAACGTGACGAGTGTGACGCAGACGTGTGACGCAGACGCGTGACACAGACGTGACTTATACAGGTGACGAGTGTGACGCAGACGTGTGACGCAGACGTGACTTATACAGGTGACGAGTGTGACGCAGACGCGTGACGCAGACGCGTGACGCAGACGCGTGACACAGACGTGATGCAGACATGTGACGCAGACGTGTGACGCAGACGTGTGACACAGACGTGCGACATGTGTGACGCAGACGTGTGACAGACAGGTGACGAGTGTGACGCAGACGTGTGACGCAGACGTGCGACATGTGTGACGCAGACGTGTGACACAGACGTGACGCAGACGTGTGACACAGACGTGACGCAGACGTGTGACGCAGACGTGTGACGCAGACGTGTGACACAGACAGGTGACGAGTGTGACGCAGACGTGTGACGCAGACGTGCGACACGTGTGACGCAGACGTGACTTATACAGGTGACGAGTGTGACGCAGACGCGTGACGCAGACGTGTGACGCAGACGTGACACAGACGTGACTTATACAGGTGACGAGTGTGACGCAGACGTGTGACGCAGACGTGACTTATACAGGTGACGAGTGTGACGCAGACGTGTGACGCAGACGCGTGACGCAGACGCGTGACACAGACGTGACTTATACAGGTGACGAGTGTGACGCAGACGTGTGACGCAGACGTGACTTATACAGGTGACGAGTGTGACGCAGACGTGTGACGCAGACGTGACTTATACAGGTGACGAGTGTGACGCAGACGTGTGACGCAGAAACGTGACGAGTGTGACGCAGACGCGTGACGCAGACGCGTGACGCAGACGCGTGACGCAGACGTGTGACGCAGACGTGACACAGACGCGTGACGCAGACGTGTGACGCAGACGTGTGACGCAGAAACGTGACGAGTGTGACGCAGACGTGTGACGCAGACGCGTGACACAGACGTGACTTATACAGGTGACGAGTGTGACGCAGACGTGTGACGCAGACGTGACTTATACAGGTGACGAGTGTGACGCAGACGCGTGACGCAGACGCGTGACACAGACGTGACGCAGACGTGATGCAGACGTGTGACACAGACGTGATGCAGACGTGTGACGCAGACGTGTGACGCAGACGTGTGACACAGACGTGCGACATGTGTGACGCAGACGTGTGACACAGACAGGTGACGAGTGTGACGCAGACGTGTGACGCAGACGTGCGACATGTGTGACGCAGACGTGTGACACAGACGTGACGCAGACGTGTGACACAGACGTGACGCAGACGTGTGACGCAGACGTGTGACGCAGACGTGTGACACAGACGTGCGACACGTGTGACGCAGACGTGACTTATACAGGTGACGAGTGTGACGCAGACACGTGACGCAGACGTGTGACACAGACAGGTGACGAGTGTGACGCAGACGTGTGACGCAGACGTGTGACACAGACAGGTGACGAGTGTGACGCAGACGTGTGACGCAGACGTGTGACGCAGACGTGCGACATGTGTGACGCAGACGTGTGACACAGACGTGACGCAGACGTGTGACACAGACGTGACGCAGACGTGACGCAGACGTGTGACGCAGACGTGTGACGCAGACGTGTGACACAGACGTGCGACATGTGTGACGCAGACGTGTGACACAGACAGGTGACGAGTGTGACGCAGACGTGTGACGCAGACGTGTGACGCAGACGTGCGACATGTGTGACGCAGACGTGCGACACGTGTGACGCAGACGGGACTTATACAGGTGACGAGTGTGACGCAGACAGGTGACGAGTGTGACGCAGACGTGTGACGCAGACGTGTGACGCAGACGTGCGACATGTGTGACGCAGACGTGTGACACAGACGTGACGCAGACGTGACGCAGACGTGTGACGCAGACGTGACGCAGACGTGTGACGCAGACGTGATGCAGACGTGCGACACAGACGTGCGACACGTGTGACGCAGACGTGACACAGACGCGTGACGCAGACGTGTGACGCAGACGTGACTTATACAGGTGACGAGTGTGACGCAGACGTGTGACGCAGACGTGACGCAGAAAGGTGACGAGTGTGACGCAGACGTGACGCAGAAATGTGACGAGTGTGACGCAGACGTGACGCAGTCACGCAGACGTGTGACGAACGTCTCAGATTGAGCTGCTCGACTGTGGCTGGATTTATTCCTGTTGAAGTGAAAGCGGCTGATTTCATATCAATCCGAGCCGAGACGTGTGTCAGTCAAACTCCGTTACCATGACAACAAACACACTAAAGAGGAGTGTTTTTTTTAGTTCATGACCTGGATAAAGCTAATGCTAAGCATTAAGTATCGCTTGACTTCTATTCATAAAAATGTGCTTTTATTATTAGAAAACCTATGAAAGTTATAAATGACACGTCTTTAACTTTCCAACAGTAAGAATGTCTGTGATGATGAAATATAAAAATGTAAATGTTCCACATGTAGTTCAGAGTCACTAATGTCCCTGAAGCTGTTTTATCCCCAATAACTGTGTTTTTATTTCCTCTTCATGTCGTAATGTTACTCTGTACTATAAGTGAGTTATAGTTATATACTATACTTATATCTATAAGTGACAGTGTCACTGACATGTTTGATTTGATATTTTCAGTCTGATATTTTACAAAGTGTAAAATGTAATTTTATGTATGTGCCTCTAAGTCATATTATCATTAACAAAAGTGTAAATAAAGTGTGTTTACTTCATTAATTCAGTTGTAAATATGTATCCATACAGTCAATGTTAAATATTCAATTTTGGACATTAAAAAACTAGCGCCCCCTATAGTCTGCACAAATATAATCCACATCTATGAACGTTATGAAACTCTTTTAAAGTTCAGAGCATTTGTTCTTTTGTCGCTCTTATTGTGAAGTTTCAGTTGTATTTTATATTTATGACAATAGTTTGTTACACTATTGTTAGAATAAAAACAGCAGCAGCTCCAACTCCAGCGCGGGACGTTTGTGTCCAACAAACGTCTCGTCCTGAGTTCAGATTCAATTTAACGCTTTTCAACCTTAAAGTCATCATTTTGTTTCCAAACCACGTTTTTACCGACGCAGGATCCACTTCAGGTCTGAAGATCCTGGATTCTTCTGCCACAGGTGGAACTGAAGTGTGTTTGTCCCTCATCGTGGACACTTCAGTTCAAACAGAAGCTGAAGACTGAAACTCACTTCAAGCTTCTCCACCTCCTCGTCTTTAACAGGTGTAAACTTTAGGTCATGCTGAAACACCTGAGGGACGAGTGAAACACCTGAGGGACGCGTGAAACACCTGAGGGACGCGTGAGACGTTTGAGGGATGCGTGAGACGTCTGAGGGAAGCGTGAGACGTCTGAGGGACGCGTAAGACGTCTGAGGGAAGCGTGAGACGTCTGAGGGACGTGTGAAACACCTGAGGGACACGTGAGACACCCGAGGGACACGTGAGACACCCGAGGGACACGTGAAACACCTGAGGGACGCGTGAAACACCTGAGGGACGCGTGAGATGTTTGAGGGATGCGTGAGACGTCTGAGGGAAGCGTGAGACGTCTGAGGGACGCGTAAGACGTCTGAGGGAAGCGTGAGACGTCTGAGGGACGCGTGAAACACCTGAGGGACACGTGAGACACCTGAGGGACGCGTGAGATGTTTGAGGGATGCGTGAGACGTCTGAGGGAAGCGTGAGACGTCTGAGGGACGCGTGAGACGTCTGAGGGAAGCGTGAGACGTCTGAGGGACGCGTGAGACGTCTGAGGGAAGCGTGAGACGTCTGAGGGACGCGTAAGACGTCTGAGGGAAGCGTGAGACGTCTGAGGGACGCGTGAAACACCTGAGGGACACGTGAGACACCCGAGGGACACGTGAGACACCCGAGGGACACGTGAGACACCCGAGGGACACGTGAAACACCTGAGGGACACGTGAGACACCTGAGGGACACGTGAGACACCTGAGGGACACGTAAGACACCTGAGGGACACGTGAGACACCTGAGGGACGCGTGAGACGTTTGAGGGACGCGTAAGACGTCTGAGGGAAGCGTGAGACGTTTGAGGGACGCGTGAGACGTCTGAGGGACGCGTGAGACGTCTGAGGGACGCGTGAGACGTCTGAGGGACGCGTAAGACGTCTGAGGGAAGCGTGAGACGTCTGAGGGACGCGTGAAACACCTGAGGGACACGTGAGACACCCGAGGGACACGTGAGACACCCGAGGGACACGTGAGACACCCGAGGGACACGTGAGACACCTGAGGGACACGTGAGACACCTGAGGGACACCTGAGGGACACGTGAGACACCTGAGGGACACGTAAGACACCTGAGGGACACGTGAGACACCTGAGGGACACGTGAGACACCTGAGGGACACGTGAGACACCTGAGGGACACCTGAGGGACACGTGAGACACCTGAGGGACAGAGAACTATGGCATAAAGAACATGTTTACCCGAAATCACTAAATCCATCACATTCTTCTTCTGCGTCACTTCTGAACAACTCCACAAAGTCCAGAGGAAGTGCAGCTTCTTCTTCTTCGTCGCTGAACGATTTGGAGAAATAATCCAATAGCGATTTAATGTGCTTTTTTGTTTTTTTAAAAATTGGATCGTCTTTTTTTCCTAAGAAAACATAATGAATTGTGAATTTGTTTAGGGCTTTCTTCCGGCTAGCGCCACCTTTTGCCGGTGCTAGCCACGCGCTAGCGCCTGGCTCCGCACGCACATGACCACATGCTAATCGTGTATGCTGCGATTAGCAAATTGCATTTGATCACATCGTGATTGAATTGCAACTGCAATCAATCGTTCAGCTCTAATTTAGACGAGTCGTAATTTGATTTGTCCAAAGATGAACTTCAATATTATTTATGCTGTAAAGTTTATATTTAAACTAGTGTTTATGGTCTTTGATCTGGACATGCCCCCCAGAGTATGAGGCCCCCCAGAGTATGAGGCCCCCCAGAGTATGAGGCCCCCCCAGAGTATGAGGCCCCCCCAGAGTATGAGGCCCCCCAGAGTATGAGGCCCCCCCAGAGTATGAGGCCCCCCAGAGTATGAGGCCCCCAGAGTATGAGGCCCCCCAGAGTATGAGGCCCCCCAGAGTATGAGGCCCCCCCAGAGTATGAGGCCCCCCAGAGTATGAGGCCCCCCAGAGTATGAGGCCCCCCAGAGTATGAGGCCCCCCCAGAGTATGAGGCCCCCAGAGTATGAGGCCCCCCAGAGTATGAGGCCCCCCAGAGTATGAGGCCCCCCCAGAGTATGAGGCCCCCCAGAGTATGAGGCCCCCCAGAGTATGAGGCCCCCTCCACAGTATGAGGCCCCCTCCACAGTATGAGGCCCCCTCCACAGTATGAGGCCCCCTCCACAGTATGAGGCCCCCTCCACAGTATGAGGCCCCCTCCACAGTATGAGGCCCCCTCCACAGTATGTGAGTGCGTGTGGCTACACTTTTGCTTGGCTCTGGAGTGTTGTCCCTGAGGGCCACAGACCACATGAACCTGAAGTGGAGATCTGTGTCACATGATCTGTGTCACATGATCTGTGTCACATGATCTGTGTCACATGACGTTTGTTATTCAGATTCTCAAAGAAACGTTCAAATTTATCTGTAAAAAAATACTTTAGGTTCATTGGGCCAATTCAGACGGACTCTGAGGACCAAGTCTGGCCCTTGGGCCATAATTTAGATTGTTTATGCCGCGGCCCTGAACACGGCCCGGTCTAAACCCGGTCTAAACCCGGTCTGATCTGGGACAGACTCGTCTGCGATCTGCGCATTCCAGCTCCACTGCGCTAACGGGAGAATAACACGCATGTGCAACGAGACCGCGTAAAACTACCGAGCCGCAAAGTGAATGCGTCGTTAAATTTGAATCTGACACGAGCTTAAACTGCGGGATTGTCACATGACAGCTCTTTGTCTCTAATATCAGAGTATTACACCTCATATCAGAGTATTACACCTCATATCAGAGTATTACACCTCATATCAGAGTATTACACCTCATATCAGAGTATTACACCTCATATCAGAGTATAGCGCCACCACGCGGCTCTTTTAGCCCCGGGTTTGTCCTTGAGTCACGGTAAAAGCACAAAACACGCACCAGCCGCAAAGCCACGTTTATCTGCGCCAATTAAGACAAACCCAACGAGCACCGACTGTGTTCAGTCCGGTGTAACCACGGGCAACGGAACCGGGTCAAAGACACCACACAGCCCCGGGAGAAGACACCGCACAGCCCCGGGAGAAGACACCGCACAGCCCCGGGAGAAGACACCGCACAGCCCCGGGAGAAGACACCGCACAGCCCCGGGAGAAGACACCGCACAGCCCCGGGAGAAGACACCGCACAGCCCCGGGAGAAGACACCGCACAGCCCCGGGAGAAGACACCGCACAGCCCCGGGAGAAGACACCACACAGCCCCGGGAGAAGACACCGCACAGCCCCGGGAGAAGACACCGCACAGCCCCGGGAGAAGACACCGCACAGCCCCGGGAGAAGACACCGCACAGCCCCGGGAGAAGACACCGCACAGCCCCGGGAGAAGACACCGCACAGCCCCGGGAGAAGACACCGCACAGCCCCGGGAGAAGACACCGCACAGCCCCGGGAGAAGACACCGCACAGCCCCGGGAGAAGACACCGCACAGCCCCGGGAGAAGACACCGCACAGCCCCGGGAGAAGACACCGCACAGCCCCGGGAGAAGACACCGCACAGCCCCGGGAGAAGACACCGCACAGCCCCGGGAGAAGACACCGCACAGCCCCGGGAGAAGACACCGCACAGCCCCGGGAGAAGACACCGCACAGCCCCGGGAGAGACACTCTGCTCTCCCCGCTCAGAGCAGCCTGTTCCCCGGGTCTCAGAGCTGCTCTAGGCCCTGGCTTCTTCCGCTTCTCTCCCCGCTCCTCCTGTGCGTCTTCCCCGCCGCTGCTCCTCCAGTTCCCGGCTCCTTCAGCTCCTCTCCGCGGCTCCTTCAGCTCCTCTCCGCGGCTCCTTCAGCTCCTCTCCCCGGCTCCTTCAGCTCCTCTCCCCGGCTCCTTCAGCTCCTCTCCGCGGCTCCTTCAGCTCCTCTCCCCGGCTCCTTCAGCTCCTCTCCCCGGCTCCTTCAGCTCCTCTCCGCGGCTCCTTCAGCTCCTCTCCGCGGCTCCTTCCCGCGGCTCCTTCAGCTCCTCTCCGCGGCTCCTTCAGCTCCTCTCCCCGGCTCCTTCAGCTCCTCTCCGCGGCTCCTTCAGCTCCTCTCCCCGGCTCCTTCAGCTCCTCTCCGCGGCTCCTTCCCGCGGCTCCTTCAGCTCCTCTCCGCGGCTCCTTCAGCTCCTCTCCCCGGCTCCTTCAGCTCCTCTCCGCGGCTCCTTCAGCTCCTCTCCCCGGCTCCTTCAGCTCCTCTCCGCGGCTCCTTCCCGCGGCTCCTTCAGCTCCTCTCCGCGGCTCCTTCAGCTCCTCTCCCCGGCTCCTTCAGCTCCTCTCCGCGGCTCCTTCAGCTCCTCTCCCCGGCTCCTTCAGCTCCTCTCCGCGGCTCCTTCAGCTCCTCTCCCCGGCTCCTTCAGCTCCTCTCCGCGGCTCCTTCCCGCGGCTCCTTCAGCTCCTCTCCGCGGCTCCTTCAGCTCCTCTCCCGCGGCTCCTTCAGCTCCTCTCCGCGGCTCCTTCAGCTCCTCTCCCCGGCTCCTTCAGCTCCTCTCCCCGGCTCCTTCAGCTCCTCTCCGCGGCTCCTTCAGCTCCTCTCCCCGGCTCCTTCAGCTCCTCTCCGCGGCTCCTTCAGCTCCTCTCCGCGGCTCCTTCAGCTCCTCTCCCCGGCTCCTTCAGCTCCTCTCCCCGGCTCCTTCAGCTCCTCTCCCCGGCTCCTTCAGCTCCTCTCCCCGGCTCCTTCAGCTCCTCTCCCCGGCTCCTTCAGCTCCTCTCCCCGGCTCCTTCAGCTCCTCTCCCCGCACACAGAGGACTTTCACCCGGTTCTGAGCGGGTTCTGGAGCTCTGTTTGAACCAGGTGGCGCTGGTCAAAATGGCGGCGGGAGGAAGCTGCGCAGAGGGCGGGAGGCAGAGGGCGGGAGGCCGCGGGGGAAGCAGGGCGTTGACGTCACGTAACGAGGCGCCGCCGCATGTCTTTTTCTCCGTGAGCGACAAAAACACCGAGCGTACGAAGTCCACACGGATTAAGCGCGGATTTAGCTCGGAACACGGATTCATGTCGCTCCGTCGAAACCCGCGCTTAGTTCGACCCAGAGGAAGGTAAAAAGAGCCCGAGGTTTGTGTTTTGGGGTCTGGGCTGAGGCCTGGTCCAGTCCGGGGTCTGAACCGGGGCCCGGGGCCGTAGTGGGTCTGGGCTGAACCACGGACACGTGTGTGCGGCGATATTCACCGTGATTAAGCCCGGTTCTGTCCCGGGCCAGGTGGAGTTAGCCGGGGTTAGCTAGAGTTAGCCGGAGTTAGCTGAGCCACAGCCTCAGGTGAAGGGGACATTTGCATTTTGAGGTTCAGTTTTGTCTGTGTCGGTTTAAGGATCAGCTTCACATTTAAATCTGTGTAATTCTAGCTTCAGTTTATATATTTGTTCTGTGCTTTGATGCTAGCGCTGCAGCGACACGTTAGCTTTGTACAAACTGTCTTAAAGTGGCAGTTTTAAAAGGGAAGGTTGATTATCCTCATCATAAAACACTTTGTTCTTTGTCCATTGTTTTTCGCTCCTGGAGTTTGATATTTTGAATTCAAAGCTCGTCTTTAGGAAACAGGAAGTGTCCACGTTAAGAGGGAGGGGCTTATTGAACAGGCGTCCACTAGTGACTGCAGCATTAGACCAATCACAGTGAAGTGTGGACTCTCAGAGGAAGAAGACAAACATCACGATTGTCTCTGCGGACACAAACACGTCTCAGATTGTCTCTGCGGACACAAACACGTCTCAGATTGTCTCTGCGGACACAAACACGTCTCAGATTGTCTCTGCGGACACAAACACGTCTCAGATTGTCTCTGCGGACACACGTCTCAGATTGTCTCTGCGGACACAAACACGTCTCAGATTGTCTCTGCGGACACACGTCTCAGATTGTCTCTGCGGACACAAACACGTCTCAGATTGTCTCTGCGGACACAAACACGTCTCAGATTGTCTCTGCGGACACAAACACGTCTCAGATTGTCTCTGCGGACACAAACACAATTGCTGATCAGATCATTCACATTTACATCCAATACAATGACCAAAGAGAAGTCTCCAGTCCAAAGCATGTCTCTCTAACGAGGCTAAACGAGGACGCTCAGGACGGTTTGGGTTCTTAACATTGAGAGACACTGAGTCCAGGACCATTTAAATTCATGACGTCACAAATGATAAACAATGAAACAGTGGTTGGTCAATAATGGAGAAGAACAAAGATGGAGAATCTAAAGCAGGCATGTCCAAACTAGGGCCCGGGGGCCAAATGCGGCCCTCAGACCAATTTTTGTTGGCCCTCCAGCTTCCTGCTATGTCGGCCCAAACAACAAAAATAGTACTTTTTACTGTGAAATTGGGGAAATTCAGGCATATTGATGTTATACCAACCGAATATTAATGTTCTAGGTCTAATTAAAGGTGTGGAGGCTCATCGCATCCATCCATCCATCTTCTGCCGCTTTATCCGGGGCCGGGTCGCGGGGGCAGCAGTCTGAGCAGGGACTCCCAGACTTCCCTCTCCCCAGACACTTCCTCTAACTCCTCCGGGGGGATCCCGAGGCGTTCCCAGGCCAGCCGAGAGACATAGTCTCTCCAGCGTGTCCTGGGTCTTCCCCGGGGCCTCTTCCCGGTGGGACATGCCCGAAACACCTCCTGAGGGAGGCGCCCAGGAGGCATCCGGAACAGATGCCCGAGCCACCTCAGCTGGCTCCTCTCGACGTGGAGGAGCAGCGGCTCTACTCCGAGCTCCCCCCGTGTGGCCGAGCTCCTCACCTTATCTCTAAGGGAGCGCCCAGCCACACGGCGGAGGAAACTCATTTCGACCGCTTGTATCCGCGATCTTGTTCTTTTCGGTCACTACCCAAAGCTCATGACCATAGGTGAGGTCAGAACGTAGACCGACCGGTAAATAGAGAGCTTTGCCTTTCGGCTCAGCTCCCTCCTTACCACAACGGTCCGATGCAGCGACTGCATCACTGCAGCCGCTGCACCGATCCGCCTGTCGATCTCACGCTCCATCCTTCCCTCACTCGTGAACAAGACCCCGAGATACTTGAACTCCTCCACTTGGGGCAAGGAGGTCCCCCGTGCGACGAGCAAAGGCTCGTCGCAATTACGTGAAATGCAAAATTTTGAATGATTCACTTTGTCATTCAACAAATTCGACGTCGTCAAGTTGTTCGTGGCCCTCTGCCCCGTTTTAAGTTTCAAAATGCGGCCCTTGGTGAAAAAAGATTGGACACCCCTGATCTAAAGCGTGCGTCACGCACTGAGCGAGCGTTTCAGTGCGCTGTTTACGCATCGCAGCATTTACGGCGAAGCCACGACGTCTTACATGTCGCCGTGTCTTTTCTGCATAAACGACTGAGCTTATGTGGCGTTTGCTGCAGACTCCTCCTCCTTTGTAACACCAGTCTCAGGAGAAATGACCACGTGGTTTGTGTCCTTTAAGGCAGTTCTGAAGCACTGACCACATCCGTGTTGTCCAGTCAGATTAACCGCTTCTGAACACTTAACCGAGTGAGGGCGTCGCGCCAGAGCGCATTTTATTTATCGTCTTGCTTCTATGTTGTAACGCACAGTTGAGCCACCAGATGGTGCCCTCGTGCAAACTGTGACGTCTCTGAGCGACACTGCAGTGTTTATGAATCCATTTCAATCTTACATGGTTTATCTTAGCGTTGTGGATGATCTTTTACCTGCACAAGCTAAATAAGAAGCGGCTAACGTTAGCGACTTTACAGCGTGACTCTTAAATTAGAGCGTCACAACGGCGTTCGCAGGAGACTTACTCAGCCGTGTTCTGCAGTTAAACCTGTCGCTGCTCTGCGTTTACACTTAAAGGTGGAATGGACGATTTTTTTGGCCCAAATCTGAGTCTTATTTCTCGTGCCGATTAGTCCTGCCACGTGTCAATCATAAAACTCACCTACTGCACCTGCAGAGCCTGGTTCACCCGCAGAGCCTGGTTCACCCGCAGAGCCTCGTTCAGCCTCGTGTGGCTCGTCCCCATGTTTCCCTGTGTCTAAGCGCATTGATCTATCATAATATAGTTCCCTCAGTGACGGGACAAAATGAAGACGGAGAAAGACAGTTCGAGCTCAGAAGAGACGAAAATCTACGGGAGACGAGAGACGTTGTATCAGTCCACACGGGGGAGTGGCATGAGCACGGGGGAGTGGCATGAGCACGGGGGAGTGGCATGAGCACGGGGGAGTGGCATGAGCACGGGGGAGTGGCATGAGCACGGGGGAGTGGCATGTGCACGGGGGAGTGGCATGTGCACGGGGGAGTGGCATGTGCACGGGGGAGTGGCATGTGCACGGGGGAGTGGCATGAGCACGGGGGAGTGGCATGTGCACGGGGGAGTGGCATGTGCACGGGGGAGTGGCATGTGCACGGGGGAGTGGCATGTGCACGGGGGAGTGGCATGAGCACGGGGGAGTGGCATGTGCACGGGGACGTGGCATGAGCACGCGGGTGTGGCACGGGCACGGGGGAGTGGCATGAGCACGGGGGACCTGGGCCGACCAGGCGAAAAAGCGAGCAGCTTCGGCATTCTCCGGACCACGGCTCGGCAGCCAATCAGAGCCAAGCACACAAATTTCGTCGACCAATCAGCGCGCAGTAATGGCGATGACTATTGACTCTTGTCAAATGCTTCCCGGCCCGATTTAATGATGATATTCCCTTTTTTTTTTGTCTAAGATTTATTAATAATATGGCCGTCCACATTTTAAAATACCCCGTCCAAAATACGGGAGGACGGGTCTCTATCTAAAAGCCTTCTGCTGAAAATAAAAAGTGTCCATTACGCCTTTAATGGTTAAAGTGTTTCCTGTAACCCGACCGACTTGAATTTCAAAATAAAAAGCATTTTATTGCATATTTACTGGCCGTTTTGAGAATGTCAAATTGTGAGAAAACCGCTAGAAAACTTCCACCGCGGGATGACCTTCAGGATGACCTCCAGGATGACCTCCAGGATGACCTCCAGGATGACCTTGACTGTTTAGTTCAGTGTCTGCACCAGTGATGACACTTCAATGTGAAGCGCTGACTTCTGAGGAAAGAAAACTTTAAAACCTGTGCCAGGATTTTAAAAAAAGTGTGGGTGGGTGGGTGTGTGTGTGGGCGGGTGGGCTTATAGCCCCTCAGCTCAGCCGCCACGTGTTGGAGTTCACCCCAGTGAACGAGAGGGTTGCGTCCCTCCGTCTTCGGGTGGGGGACAGGTCTCTCACTGTTGTGGCGGCCTACGGGCCGAACAGCAGTGCAGAGTACCCGCCCTTCTTGGAGTCCTTGGGAGGATTGGGAGGAGTACTGGACAGTGCACCGACCGGGGACTCCGTTGTTCTACTGGGGGACTTCAACGCCCACGTGGACGATGACAGTGACACCTGGAGAGGGGTGATCGGGAAGAACGGCTTCCCCGATCTGAACCCGAGCGGTGTTCAGTTATTGGACTTCTGTGCCACGGATTGTCCATAACGAACACCATGTTCAAGCACAAGGTCCATCAGTGCACATGGCACCAGGACACAGGTCAGAGGTCAATGATCGACTTTGTTGTTGTGTCATCTGACCTCTGACCTCCGGCCGCGTGTCTTGGACACTCGGGTGAAGGGAGGGGCGGAGCTGTCAACCGATCACCACCTGGTGGTGAGTTGGATCCTCTGGTGGAGGAGGAAGCCGGACAGACTTAGCAGACCCAAGTGCATTGTGGGGGTCTGTGGGGAACATCTTGTGGAGCCCTCTGTCAGTAGGGTATGCAACTCACACCTTCAGGAGAGCTCCTCCCATGTCCCGGGGGAGGTTGGGGACATTGAGTCCGAGTGGACCATGTTCTCCACCTCCATTGTTGATGCGGCTGCTCAGAGCTGTGGTCACAAGGTCTCCGGTGCCTGTCGTGGCGGCAACCCCCGAACCCGGTGGTGGACACCGGAAGTAAGGGTCAGACTGAAGAAGAAGGTCTATCAGGCCACTCTGACCTGTAGGTCATCAGCAGGTATCGGCAGGCCAGGCAAGCCGCGGCTCGTGCTGTCGCAGAGGCAAAAACCTGGGCCTGGGAGGAGTTCGGGGAGGCCATGGAGGAGGACTATCGGTCGGCCCCAACGAAATTCTGGCAAACCGTCCGGCGCCTCAGAAAGGGGAAGCAGTGCCTCACCAACACCGTTTACGGTGCGGGTAGAGGCCTGCTGACCTGGACTGGGGATGTCGTCGGACGGTGGAAGGAATACTTTGAGGATCTCCTTAATCCCTCAATCACGTCTTCCGAACAGAGGAAGTCGAGACCGGGGACTCAGGGGCTGGCTCATCCATCACCCAAGCTGAAGTCACTGAGGTTGTTCGCAAACTCCTCAGTGGCTCCGGGGGTGGATGAGATCTCTGGATGTTGTAGGACTGTCTTGGCTGACACGTCTCTACAACATCACGTGGCGGTCGGGGACCGTGCCTCTGGACTGGCAGACCGGGGTGGTGGTCCCTCTTTTCAAGAAGGAGGACCGGAGAGTGTGTGCCAACTACAGAGGGATCACACTCCTCAGCCTCCCATAAGGTCTATTCCAAGGTACTGGAGAGGAGAATCCGACCGATAGAACCTTAGATTCAGGAGGAGCAGGTTTTCGTCCCGGTCGTGGAACACCTCCATCGGGTGCTCGAGGGTTCATGAGAGTTTGCCCAACCAGTCCACATGTGCTTTGTGGATCTGGAGAAGGCTTTCGACCGTGTCCCTCGGGGTGTCCTTTGGGGGCTGTTCCGGGAGTACGGGGTCCGGGGCCCTTTGCTCAGGGCTGTCTGGTCCCTGTATGACCGGAGCAGGAGCTGTGTTCACTGCCGGCAGTAAGTCAGACCTGTTCCCAGTGCATGTTGGACTCTTCAGGGCTGCGCTTTGTCACCGGTTCTGTTCATAGTTTTTATGGACAGAATCTCTAGGCGCAGTCAGGGGTCGGAGGGTGCGGTCAGGGGTCGGAGGGTGCGGTCAGGGGTCGGAGGGTGCGGTCAGGGGCCTGAGAGTGTCCGGTTTGGGGACCACAGGATCTCATCTCTGCTGTTTGCAGACGATGTTGTCCTGATGGCTCCATCAAACCCGGACCTGCAGCTGCACTGGGACGGTTTGAGCCGAGTGTGAAGCGTCTGGGATGAGAATCAGCTCCAAATCAGAGGTCATGGTTCTCAACTGGAAAAAGGTGTCTTGCCCTCTTCAGGTGGGTGGGGGGTCTTTGCCCCAAGTGGAGGAGTTCAAGTATCTCAGGATCTTGTTCACGAGTGAGTGAAGGATGGAGCGTGAGATCGACAGTTGGATCGGTGCAGCGGCTGCAGTGATGCAGTCGCTGCATCGGACCGTTGTGGTAAGGAGGGAGCTGAGCCGAAAGGCAAAGCTCTCAATTTACCGGTCGGTCTACGTTCTGACCTCACCTATGGTCATGAGCTTTGGGTAGTGACCGAAAGAACAAGATCGCAGATACAAGCGGTCGAAATGAGTTTCCTTCGCCGGGTGGCTGGGCGCTCCCTTAGAGATAAGGTGAGGAGCTCGGCCACACGGGGGGAGCTCGGAGTAGAGCCGCTGCTCCTCCAGCTGAGGTGGCTCAGGCATCTGTTCCGGAGCCTTCTGGGCCCCTCCCTCAGGAGATGTTCCGGGCATGTCCCACTGGGAAGAGGCCCCGGGGAAGATCCAGGACACGCTGGAGAGACTATGTCTCTCGGCTGGCCTGGGAACGCCTCGGGATCCCCCCGGAGGAGTTGGAGGAAGTGTCTGGGGAGAAGGAAGTCTGGGTATGTGTGTGTGTGTGTGTGTGTATATATACATATATATATATATATGTGTATGTATATATATATATATATATATATATATATATATATATATATACACACACACACACACACACACATACACACACACACACACACATACATACACACACACATACACACACACACACACACATACATACACACACACATACATACATACATACATACACACACACAGGCTTCAACAGTCCAGGGGTCAGGCTTCAACAGTCCAGGGGTCAGGCTTCAACAGTCCAGGGGTCAGAGGCTTCAACAGTCCAGGGGTCAGGCTTCAACAGTCCAGGGGTCAGGCTTCAACAGTCCAGGGGTCAGGCTTCAACAGTCAATGACGGAAAATGTCTCTATCAACCCGATCATGAACCTAAATCTCATGATTTTAAGACATTTCAATGGACCTTTTGTACGTCGTTATCCATTATTTTGGTAGCTAAGCGGGGGGAACATGCCGGGTGCCGCCATGTTTGTTGTGATGACGCTGCTGGGCGTGTTTCAATCCCAGAATGCATTTGCGTAAGTCAAATTTCACACCCTGACAGAGCCTGGCATTACTATGGACATGTCAGTGGCGCCGACAAAAGCAGACTAACTTGTAAAAGGCAAGAAGACGACTCCTACGCGTGATCTGTTTTGTAACAGACGCATGTGGAGGACTGAAAATGATGACGCACATGTGCTGCGCGGTGCGTTATCGGTCCTTTGGGATGAAAGTCAGGTTTACCAGCGTGATATAAATATTCGACACGGTGGTTCAGGAAAGACCGGTCGGTGAGTCAGCGAAATAATTGACAAAAGATTTTGACGTATTTTCAACAAAATGCTGATTTTTTTTTTCTTTTTTTTTTTTCTTTCAGTCGGCTAGTTTCATAGCGGGTCGGTCGGGTTACGGCAAACAGACATGTTCTTTTGCTCAGCCTGATATACATTATTTATGTTCATTAACCAGACTCTGGCTGACCTCCCGCCTTCACCTGCTCCTCTTGTGTTGCAGGAGTCTGTCGCACCGGACCCAGGACCCTTGGGGCCTTCGGGGGCTGTAGATGTCTAAGTCCTGCCCATGGCTCAGACACAGCACAGAGAGATGGTGCTGCTTCAGGAAGAAACGTCCGGCCTGGCGCCCTCTGCTGGAGGGCACAGGCGAGGCGAGGACAGAGGGAAAACTGACCCTCAACCTCAGGAAGAGCCCCGGCCAGAGGAGAACCTGCCCCCAGACTGCGTGCAGCGGGGCGTCCGGGTGACTCTGGACAACAACAGCATGTGGAACGAGTTCTACCGCTGCCGCACGGAGATGATTGTGACCAAACAGGGCAGTCGCATGTTCCCGTCCTGCCGCTTCCGCCTCGCCGGCCTCAGTCCACACAAGAAGTACTGTCTGCTGATGGACGTGCAGCCGGCCGACGCCCACAGGTACAGCTGCAGGTGCAAGATGTGTCCAGACAGGATCATATTGAGTAAATCGTCTATAACTAAAACGGTTAAAAATGAGCAGATTAAAGACGATTTGAAAAGAATCGTACGCCTGTTGCAATCATAAGTGTGATAGATGGCTACAAAAAAAATCTTGATTAACGTTAATATTTAAACTTACTTTATGCCACCAATAAACCAAAAGCAGACGAATCTTAATCTTAACACTTTTCTATATGTAGACTATTGTTTAAGATGATGCAATTCATTAATAAAACATGTTTAATAGGTCATAGAAATTATTATTTGATACTTTTACAGCATATAATTTTACCAAGTCAATTATGTATGAGGCTTTAGGATTAAAATCGCCTGAATCGTCTGACTCGAGTGTCTCATTTTTGTCCCGCTCTCCCACAGGTACCGCTGGGTCGGGCGTGGCTGGCAGGTTTGCGGTCGAGCCGAGAATCAGGTGAAAACGCCGGGCTTCGCTCACCCCGAGTCGCCCGCCTCAGGCCAGCACTGGATGCAAAGCCCGGTGTCATTTTACCGCCTCAAACTGACGAGCGACGGCGAGGACCAGGGCGGAAACGCGGTGCTGCACCTGAACCAGCGCTACCTGCCGCGCCTGCACGTGGTCCAGACAGAGCGGGCCAAAGACGTGAAGCTGGGCGGCGCTGGAGTCCTCACCTTTACCTTCCCTCAGACGGAGTTCATGGCGGTGTCGGCATATCAGAACGCCAGATTCACACAGCTCAAAGTGGAGTACAACCCGTTCTCCAAAGGCCTGAAAGACGACGCCGCAGCAAAAGGGCTCAGACTGAACTCTAAAGAACCGGCGCCAGAACAGAACCCGCTGAAGAAGAGCCTGAAGTCGCTGCTAGCCAACCATAAACCCAAGAGTTCCAAACCCACAGAGCCCAAAGCAGAAACACAAGACTCTCCCAAAAACACCTTCACAGACCAGACCAGATCCTCATCCACAGACCAGACCAGATCCTCATCCACAGACCAGACCAGATCCTCATCCACAGACCAGACCAGATCCTCATCCACAGACCAGACCAGATCCTCATCCACAGACCAGACCAGATCCTCATCCACAGACCAGACCAGATCCTCATCCACAGACCAGACCAGATCCTCATCCACAGACCAGACCAGATCCTCGTCCTCAGAACGCGCCAAGACTGCATCTAAAGCCCCAACAGAACAAACGTGGTAAGAGCCGAGGTCAATAAGAAGAATTTCCAAAAGGTTTGATTAAAGCTGTTCTGTGTCTGTGAGTGAGAAGTCTCGTCCTTGTAAGTAAAATGTTCTGATGCCGTCACCATTTTAAACCTGGAGAGAGGTTCTTGTCCCTTATTCAAGAGTCGGTCCATATGAGGCCGTGATGTAGAAAACGATCAGTTGAACCACATTAGTTTGTTTGCTCTAAGTCTCTTCAACAGTAAATTAGAAGTGTTCCACCAGTATGAGCTCATGATACTAGAAAATGTCTCTAATTCCTTGTATTACCTGTTTCCATGTTTGCCTCCTGCAGCGATGCCTCTCGTCCGTCCAAGAAGTTGTTCTCTGAGCGAATTCGAGAGGCGCACGTGGCTCTGCAGAGGTGTAACTTATCCCACTACGAAGCGTCCGCTCCACAGACCTCACAAAGCAGCAAAGACTCTGAGAAAGAGACCAGAGGCCAAACGGACAAAATCTGCTCCAAAAACACTCAAACTAAACCATCTTTTTTCACTTTGTCGGTCAAAGACGACTCGAGGACAGAGGTTTCTAAAGAGAACAAACCTTCAGCTTCGACCACTTCAAAGTCTGAATCTGCGTCTGACGCAAAGGTTCAGAAACGCCCAGCGCCGTTGCCTCTTTCTGCGCTCGGTTTGTTCTTAAAGCAACATTCGGCCAAATCAAAAAAAGGAAAAGTCGAAGCGGGAAATTCTAAAGACTCCGATTCAGCAAAAGGACAAAAAGTGGAACCAAACCTGGAAACTGACTGTGAACCGCGTTTGAGTGAGTCCAAAGAGTGTCTCGCAGCGACGGAACGCCAAGGAAAGGAGTTCTCCTTAAGGAACACGACAGATGAACTGTTCTCCAGAGCAACAAAGAAACCAGAAAACAATGCAGATATTCAGACTTTTAATTTTGCTAAAGAAATATCTATACATCAATCAAAGCAAGAGTCATTGCAAACGGACATACTGAAGGTGGGCACTGGCCTGTCAACGGAAAGTCAATCAGTAACTTTTAAAGACTCTTCTAATCAGGAATGTGCAGTACAAAATGTTAAAAAACCTCGAAAGAAACAAAAATCATGCAAGAAGTCAAAATGGCACAAACCTAAACCAAAAGAAGCAACTTGTCCTCCAACAGTGTCAAAAACGGAGCGTTCCCCTTCGAAACTGGACCTCTCAAAGGACAGTTTAGTTGAAAACTCATATTTAGATTCTGATTTAAAAGAACAAAATGAGACTGATCAAAATCCAGCTTCAGATTCAACCTCGACAGTGTTACAAACCTCACCGCCGCCATTTTGTGTCCTTCCTGCCGTTTCGCCTCAGTTTGCAGTGTCCCCTTCCTCGCAGCTGGATTCGGTGTTGCCCGACACTGCTTCTTTGTCCGACCCGGAGTGCGCGGCTTTCCGGTTCGAGCCCCTTTCTCCAACCGGCTCTCCAGAATCTCTCCCTGCTTTTCCCGAGTCGTTAGCGTTGGATCTAGAGCCGCCTGACGCTCCTATAATAGACTCTGAACCCGAGAAAGACTTCGGTAAATCAGACCTGTCTGTTTTCAAGTGGCATACCGTGTTACCGCCGCAGGAGCCGTGTCTATCCTCGCCTTTCTCCACCTTTCAACCTGACACTTCCGCTTCGATGGAGCCGTCTGTGCTCGACCATCAGTCGGGAAGCGGCGCGTCATCTCTGCCTCCCGAAGCTTCTGCCTTTCAGGAGCAGTCTTTGCCGTTTCCAGGTGAACTCTCACCTCTCGCGCTACAGTTCCCCGTCTCGCCCACGTTCTCTTCGCTGGACGGTGATACACTCTCGCCTACCGACCTCACAGAGCTGGTGCATTTCTTCGCGGGAGCTGATTCAGATTTAGGAATCGGGGACGAGTTTTCGAACCCGGCGGCGGAAGAACAGACTGAGCAGATTCTGGCAACGAGTGCAGCGGTGAGTCTGAAGCCGGAGGGGACGGAGGGGACGGAGGGGACGGAGGGGACGGAGGAGACGAGGCCCGATCAGACGAGGCCCGATCAGACGAGGCCCGATCAGACGAGGCCCGATCAGACGAGGCCCGATCAGACGAGGCCCGATCAGACGAGGCCCGATCAGACGAGGCCCGATCAGACGAGGCCCGATCAGACGAGGCCCGATCAGACGCGGCCCGATCAGACGCGGCCCGATCAGACGAGGCCCGATCAGACGAGGCCCGATCAGACGAGGCCCGATCAGACGAGGCCCGATCAGACGAGGCCCGATCAGACGAGGCCCGATCAGACGCGGCCCGATCAGACGCCCGGTGAGCAGAAGAAACCACAGAGGAAGAGGAGGCGTGGTGCTTCAAAAGTGACCTCGGACCTGGAGCTGGAGCAGGATCCGTCCTACGCCGTCATGAGGCCCAGTCTGGAGGAAGTGGAGGAGCAGCTGTTCGTCTCCTTCACCTCAAAGGTAAAACTTCAGGGAGGGTTTTTGAAGGGGACGTACGTCAAATGTGTTGTATATTGCTTCATATCTAAGTCATTACATAACATAAAATAAAGCACACAGTTTTAAGTCTCACTGGACTCATGGACCAGAAGCTCCTGAGGGCCTTCATCCTCCATGTTTGCCACAGCAGCAGGAGTGAACCCGGTGACCAGATGTTGGGACTCGTTCACCGTTGCACACAGGAAACCTATGGTTGTGGGCCTCAGGAGGGCGTCACAAACACTGAACACACGTATAATGTCCTTGTGCTTTCATGTAGCTGCAGTACACGTGTCAGTCCAGCAGGGTCACTTCCAGGCCATGTCACTCAAACAGGTCGACTTCTGTACTTTTCCCGGTTGAGTTTTTTGTTTTTACCTTGACACGTTTGGGTGAGCGTCTGTCACGTGACTGACCACGGTCCTAGTGCTGAAGCTCCTCCCTCCTCCATCATGTGGGCGTGGTGTGAGCGTTGGTGCAGATGCCTTCAAGGAATTGGAGGATTTTTTTGCCGAGTTGAGAACTAAAGCCTCTGTTAGTCCCTTTCTTTAAAATGCACATGCGCACACTACAGCCCCGCCCTCCTGTTAGAGGCCGCCTCCCATCACACTACAGCCCCGCCCTCCTGTTAGAGGCCGCCTCCCATCACACTACAGCCCCGCCCTCCTGTTAGAGGCCGCCTCCCATCACACTACAGCCCCGCCCTCCTGTTAGAGGCCGCCTCCCATCACACTACAGCCCCGCCCTCCTGTTAGAGGCCGCCCCCATCAAACACAGCCCCGCCCTCCTCCCATCACACACAGCCCCGCCCTCCTGTTAGAGGCCGCCTCCCATCACACTACAGCCCCGCCCTCCTGATAGAGACCGCCTCCCATCACACTACAGCCCCGCCCTCCTGTTAGAGGCCGCCTCCCATCACACCACAGCCCCGCCCTCCTGATAGACGCCGCCTCCCATCACACTACAGCCCCGCCCTCCTGTTAGAGGCCGCCTCCCATCACACCACAGCCCCGCCCTCCTGTTAGAGGCCGCCTCCCATCACACCACAGCCCCGCCCTCCTGTTAGAGGCCGCCTCCCATCACACTACAGCCCCGCCCTCCTGTTAGAGGCCGCCTCCCATCACACCACAGCCCCGCCCTCCTGTTAGAGGCCGCCTCCATCACACTACAGCCCCGCCCTCCTGTTAGAGGCCGCCTCCCATCACACTACAGCCCCGCCCTCCTGTTAGAGGCCGCCTCCCATCACACCACAGCCCCGCCCTCCTGTTAGAGGCCGCCTCCCATCACACTACAGCCCCGCCCTCCTGTTAGAGGCCGCCTCCCATCACACTACAGCCCCGCCCTCCTGTTAGAGGCCGCCTCCCATCACACCACAGCCCCGCCCTCCTGTTAGAGGCCGCCTCCAATCACACCACAGCCCCGCCCTCCTGTTAGAGGCCGCCTCCCATCACACTACAGCCCCGCCCTCCTGTTAGAGGCCGCCTCCCATCACACCACAGCCCCGCCCTCCTGTTAGAGGCCGCCTCCCATCACACCACAGCCCCGCCCTCCTGTTAGAGGCCGCCTCCAATCACACCACAGCCTTGCCCTCCTGTTAGAGGCCGCCTCCCAACACACACAGCCCTGCCCTCCTGTTAGAGGCCGCCTCCCATCACACCACAGCCCCGCCCTCCTGTTAGAGGCCGCCTCCAATCACACCACAGCCTTGCCCTCCTGTTAGAGGCCGCCTCCCAACACACACAGCCCTGCCCTCCTGTTAGAGGCCGCCTCCCATCACACTACAGCCCCGCCCTCCTGTTAGTGGCCGCCTCCCATCACACCACAGCCCCGCCCTCCTGTTAGAGGCCGCCTCCCATCACTTTTAGGCAGGATTCTTCTGATTTTGGCTCTTGTTGCGCAAATGGAAATAGGCTGTTTTACAAGCTTGATTTATATGAGCTTTAAATGAGAGCTCCTGGTCAAATAAGACTCCAAGGTTTCTTACAGTAGAACTGGAGGCAACACTGACATTGTCCAGTGTGACTATCTGCTCAGATAGAGCGTCTCGTAGATGCTTAGGACCAGCACAATGACCTCGGTTTTTTCAGGGTTAAGAAGCAGGTAGTTTAGTGTCATCCAGGTTTTTATCTCCTTCACACAAGTACTAAGTCTGTCTACTTGATCGCTCTGATCAGGTTTCATTGATAAATACAGCTGAGTGTCGTCTGCAGAGCAGTGGAAGTTAATGCCATGTGACCTGATAATGTTGCCTAATGGCAGCATATAAAGAGTAAACAGAATTGGACCGAGTACCGAACCCTGTGGCACACCGTAAATTACTTTAGAGCTTGGTGAGGAGCTCTGGTTTACATTAACAAATTGGAACCTATCAGATAGATAGGATTTAAACCAGCTGAGGGCTGTTCCTCCAACACCTACATCACATTCTAACCTCTGCAGTAGAATGTTGTGGTCGATGGTCAAACGCTGCGCTGAGGTCCAACAGAACCAGGATTGAGACCAGTCCATCGTCAGCGGCTAATAACAAATCATTTGTGACTTTAACTAGTGCAGTTTCAGTGCTGTGGTGGGCTCTGAACCCTGACTGGAAAACTTCAAATAAGTTATTGTCCTGCAGGTGGCGACAAAGCTGTTTTACTACAACTTTTTCAAGGATTTTAGAGACGAAGGGAAGATTTGAAATAGGTCTGTAGTTTAACAATAGGTCGGGATCTAGATGAGTCTTTTTCAGAAGAGGTTTAATGACTGCATGTTTGAAGGACTGTGGAACATAGCCACTTTGGAGTGAAGTATTTATTATATTAAGAATAGGGTCTATAATTAGGGGGAGAATGTCTTTGAGGAGCTTGGAATGGGGTCTAGGACACAAGTTGAGCTTTTAGAGGACATAATGGCTGAAGTTCTCTCTCTTGATCAACAGTGAACCTTTCTAAGTTTACAGCTGGATTTATATGGGACGTTAGATTTACAGCTTGGGCTAGTTCAGGGCTAATAACGGGGGTAATTTCATCTAATTTATCTCTGATTGTTTTTATTTTATTATTAAAAAATAGGAGGAAATCATCAGAGCTAAGTGTAGCTGGGATTGAGGGCTCTACTGCACTGTGACAGTTTGTTAGCCTAGCTACAGTGCTGAAAAGGAATTTAGTGTTACTTTAGTTGACTTCTATTAGATTTGAATAATATCTGGTTTGGGCCTTACGCAGAGCCTGCTTATAGGACAGCAGGCAACTTTTCCATGCTTTTAGGGATTCTTCTGTGTGAGAGCGACGAAATAATCCCTCTAACTTTCTAACTCTTTGTTTATGTGAACGCAGTTCTTGGTTGTACCATGGGGAGGCGCGCTTTGGCCTAATGACCTTCTGTTTTAACGGCGCGACAACGTCAAGAGCAGACTTCAGAGAATTCATGGTCAAGTCGACACATTGATCACTTAAACTGGGACTAAAGCTGTTCTCAGCAGGATCACATGACATGATCACATGACGTGATCACATGACATGATCACATGACATGATCACATGACGTGATCACATGACGTGATCACATGACGTGATCACATGACGTGATCACATGACATGATCACATGACATGATCACATGACACGATCACATGACGTGATCACATGACGTGATCACATGACGTGATCACATGACATGATCACATGACACGATCACATGACATGTCACTGAATATTGGCTCTATTATTTCTTTGAATTTTGAGATAGATTTTTCAGATATTGTCCTTTTCATTATAATTTTATTTTGTGGGACTGGATGATCTTTAAGAATAAACTGAAAGGTAATTATGAAATGATCTGACAATATAGGGTTTTGAGGGAGGACAATGAGGTCACTAATCTCTGTTCCATACGTTAGGACAAGATCCAGAGTGTTCTTGTGAGTGTGAGTCGCTTTATTTACATTCTGAGTGAAACCAATGCTGTCTAACAAGGCGCTGAAGGCATTACTGAGAGAGTCATCACTCATGTTCACGTGGATATTAAAGTCTCCAACTATAACTATTTTATCCCAGGCTAACACTAAGTTTGATATAAAGTCAGAAAACTCTGTTAAAAACTCTGAGTAGGGACCAGGAGGTCGGTAGATAACTATGAACAAAACTCCTTTTTGGTTTTTCATATTTGGACATGTGATCGACAGCATAAGGCTTTCAAATGAGTGAAATGCATTGTTAGTTTTAGGGCTCATGAGTAGGCTTGAGTGTGAGATCACTGCCACACCACCACCTCGGCCTGTGCTCCTGGAGGTGTGACAGGTAACATGGGTGGGGTTAACATGGGTGGGTGGGGTTAACATGGGTGGGTGGGGTTTACATGGGTGGGTGGGGTTAACATGGGTGGGTGGGGTTAACATGGGTGGGTGGGGTTTACATGGGTGGGTGGGGTTAACATGGGTGGGTGGGGTGGACTCATTTAGTCTGACGTAGTCGTCTTGTTGAAGCCACGTTTCAGTTGGAGCTGAAGATCTATGTTATAGTCACTAATTAATTCATTAACTAAGAGCGATTTGGAGGAAATTGCTCTAATGTTTAGCAGTCCACATTTTACGTGTTTATTCATTTGTGTATTTGTGTCATTTGTGATTGTTATTTTCCTTAAGTTATTTGGTCTGAGCCTGAAATATTTTTTCTGAGATGTGACTTTTTGGCATTATTTGTACGAGGGACACGAGGGACACGAGGGACACGAGGGACACACACAGTCTCTATCTGTCTTGAATCTGAACACTTCACATGTGACAGAGCGGGCAGGAGTTCAGCGACAGAGGAGCGTCTTACACTGCTGCTCTGCGCCCGGGGCTCATCCCTAGATGGTCACTTAACACGACTAAGACTATCGGTCAAATTCCGAACTAATAGGGATGTACCCTCCGAAGTCGGATGGATGCCATCCCTGCGTATGAGCCCGGGCTTTCCCCAAAACGCACTCCAGTTATCAACAAAGACTACGTTGTTTTGAGGGCACCATCTAGATAACCAGCTGTTGATGCTGAGAGATGGCTGTACAATTCAGCATTGATCCGATTGGGCAGGGGACCAGAAAATATTACAGTGTCTGACATCGACTTCGCTAGGTCACACACCGCGGCTACTTGAACTTTGAGCACCTCTGATTGTCTCCGCCGGGCGTCGTTACCGCCTGCGTGAACCACGACTCGCCGGAAACGGGTCCTACTCCGCTTTAAGATCCTAAGGTTTCCTTCGATGTCACCCATTCTGGCCCCTGGGTAACACCTAACGCTAGCAGCTGGCAGCTTCACGTCTCTAACAATAGAACTCCCGATTACAAGAGTTTCTCTCGTGTGTTCAGCGGGCGTGTGATCGCTGAGGGGAGAAAACCTATTATAGACGTGAAGCTCACGGCGCTCTGAGGTTCGGCGTTTAGCGCCTTGTCCCCTCCGAACTGTCACAAATTGGTCCCTATTCTGTCTCTGGTCTAGTCCCGGCTGCACGGGAGACGCTGAGGGGCTGAGCTCGGTCTTACTGCTACTGCTACTGCTAATGCTACGCCCTGCAGCGCGGTACGGTAGCCCTCGCGCTAAAACCGAACTATAACTGGACTTAAGCTCCTCTAAACAGCGGATCCGCGCTTCTAACTCCGTAACCCTGGCCTCCAAAACTACCACTACACTGCACTTCACGCACCTATCATCAGAGAAGGAGCCAGGGTTCTGACTCGACATATGACAGCTCAAACAGGTAAAGGTAGATTCAGCCATGACGCTAGCGGCTAGGCTACGCTAGGCTAGTTCAGGCTGGAGCTAGAGAGTGAGGAGGGCTTTTTAATCCACGAAATACTGAAAAGCGAGCGGCTTGAGGCTCCGGATTGTTTGCGGAGAAATCAAACGTTCACTTTCGTGTATATGATGCGTAAATAGTGTGTATAATTCGTGGATTAATCGGTAAAAGGCTCTAAGAACGAACAGCTCTGAAAACGCGACACACTCACCGGAAATGACGTCACCCTCCAATAGTGAGGTGACGGTCCCTTATGAGGTCTTGACGATGTGGCTGACATGGGGAGTGAAGGAGAGGGTGGGGTCCATGATGACACCGAGATTGCGTACCAGGGTAGAGGGGGTGATGGTCGAGGTGTCGATGCTGAGTGAAAAGGGACCAGTTTTATTGAGAGTGGATTTGGTGCCAATGAGGAGGAGCTCTGTTTTGTCACTGTTCAGTTTGAGGAAGTTGAGAGTGAGCCATGATTTTATTGTAGAGATGCAGGTTTGGATGTGGCTGAGGGGAGGGTGTGGGTGAGGGGGTGTGGGTGTGGGTGTGGGTGTGGGTGAGGGGGTGTGGATGTGGCTGAGGGGAGGGTTTTGGGTGGATTTGGTGGTGAGGTATATCTGGGTGTCGTCAGCGTAGCAGTGAAAGTCCAGGTTGGCGGAGGATGTGACCAAGGGGGAAGATGTAGCAGATGAAGAGGAGCGGGCCGAGGACTGAGCCCTGGGGGACCCCCTGCGTTACTGGGGAGAGGGTGGATGAGTGACCGGAGAGGGAACTCTTGCCTGTTGGTGAGGTAGGATGTGAGCCAGTCGAGTGCAGAGCCCTCAACACCCAGTTGGCGCAGCCTTTGTAGGAGATGTTTATAGTTTATTGTATTTTTGTTCACATTTTGGGACTTAAAGACCATGCAACACATCCAAACAATGCACCTTCTGTTCTGTTGGTTCTCACTGGTTCTCACTGGTTCCTACTGGTTCTCACTGGTTCTCACTGCCTTGGTGTTTCAGGAGGCGTTGGAGCTGCACATCGGAGATTCTCCAGAAAACTCTCAGACTGAACCTGCCTCATCTCTTTGCTCCACAGACACCAGGAACGGTAAGGATTTAATCATCAGTCAGTCAGGTGGTCACTACCTCTGACCACTGCCCAAAGCCCCTTTATGGTCCTTTTTGTGGGTGTAACCGTGAATAATCTTAAGAACATTTCATCTGTGACATCCATAAAAGACCATGGTGGCTTCTTGCTCTGGGCCCAGTCAGGTCCGGGTCCTGGTCCTGTCTCGGGTCCTGGTCCTGTCTCAGGTCCTGGTCCGTCTCCTTTATTCATGTTTCTAACCTTGTTCTTGTGCAGTGTCGGTGAGTTTGTTGAAGATCCACCTCAACTCATCTGCTCAAGACCTGGAGACACCTGAGGCTACTCTGGAAAGAGAGGGAGACGAGGAAACGCAAAGGAAACTACTTGAGGACCTAGGAAAGAAGAAACAACTGGAAGAAGCAGGAGAGAGGACGCGACTGGAGGAAGCAGGAGAGAGGACGCGACTGGAGGAAGCAGGAGAGAGGACGCGACTGGAGGAAGCAGGAGAGAGGACGCGACTGGAGGAAGCAGGAGAGAGGACGCGACTGGAGGAAGCAGGAGAGAGGACGCGACTAGAGGAAGCAGGAGAGAGGACGCAACTGGAGGAAGCAGGAGAGAGGACGCGACTGGAGGAAGCAGGAGAGAGGACGCGACTGGAGGAAGCAGGAGAGAGGACGCGACTGGAGGAACCAGGAGAGAGGACGCGACTGGAGGAACTGGACCAACCCGACCTGGAAACAGCTGCTGCTCCAATGACTAAAAACACTATTGTCCAAACTAAGGACACCAAGTTCTACAACGAGGACGCCAACGGCAGCTTCCTGGAGGATGCAGAGAACGAGGAGCCGTCCAGAACCTGCTCACGTGAGGACCCCGCCTCACCTGTCCCCGCCCCCTGTGCTGTCCAGCGCTCACCTGAGGACCCCGCCTCACCTGTCCCCGCCCCCTGTGCTGTCCAGCGCTCACCTGAGGACCCCGCCTCACCTGTCCCCGCCCCCTGTGCTGTCCAGCGCTCACCTGAGGACCCCGCCTCACCTGTCCCCGCCCCCTGTGCTGTCCAGCGCTCACCTGAGGACCCCGCCTCACCTGTCCCCGCCCCCTGTGCTGTCCAGCGCTCAGAGGAACATGGTGAGTCTTCTGGACGTGTTGGCGCTCTAGAATGTTTCGTGAGGTTCAAGTGACTCTTGGTGTTTCAGCCTCGTCTCTGGAGGAGCAGATCTGTGAGTTTGAGCTGGTTCTTCTGAGAGACGTGAAGCTCATGAAGCACAAGCAGGTCATCCACCCGCTGTTACAAGAAGGTACTGCACTTTCACCACTTCCTGCTGCGGCGCCAGCAGGAAGTGGTGGATCCGACGCGCTCGGCTTTATCGTTTTGGAGTTTTCCGATAGCAATATGATGTCGATATTATGAACAGAGATCAAACGCATTAGTTGAGGTTTAAAAATGTGAAAAATGAGTTTCAAAAGTGCAGAAATTTTGATCTTTATTCAGCTCTTTTTGTTGTATTTTTAATGATCAATGATAAACACAATATTCAAAATCATCAAGCATTATTTTAATTAAATAAGACGAGATAAATATGATTTTAAACTGAGAGAATATGAATCAAACAAGAAACGCTCTGACTTAAGTCGTTTTATAAAGTTTATTTCTGTTTAAAGTCGTTTTATAAAGTTTATTTCTGTTATAGTGGGTCTGAAGATGAGCCTGCTCGACCCCGCCCTTCCTGTAGACCTGCAGTACCTGGGCATCCCTTTGCCCCTCCCCCCTCCACAAGCCAATCAGGAGCCGAGTTCAGCCGACACAGGTGAGCTCAGACTCTCACCTGTCCCCGCCCCCTGTACTGTACCTCAGACTCTCCCCTCTCACCTGTCCCCGCCCCCTGTACTGTACCTCAGACTCTCCCCTCTCACCTGTCCCCGCCCCCTGTGCTGTACCTCAGACTCTCCCCTCTCACCTATCCCCGCCCCCTGTACTGTACCTCAGACTCTCCCCTCTCACCTGTCCCCGCCCCCTGTGCTGTACCTCAGACTCTCACCTGTCCCCGCCCCCTGTGCTGTCCAGCGCTCACCTGAGGACCCCGCCTCACCTGTCCCCGCCCCCTGTGCTGTACCTCAGACTCTCCCCTCTCACCTGTCCCCGCCCCCTGTGCTGTACCTCAGACTCTCCCCTCTCACCTGTCCCCGCCCCCTGTGCTGTACCTCAGACTCTCCCCTCTCACCTGTCCCCGCCCCCTGTGCTGTACCTCAGACTCTCCCCTCTCACCTGTCCCCGCCCCCTGTGCTGTACCTCAGACTCTCCCCTCTCACCTGTCCCCGCCCCCTGTGCTGTACCTCAGACTCTCCCCTCTCACCTGTCCCCGCCCCCTGTGCTGTACCTCAGACTCTCCCCTCTCACCTGTCCCCGTCCCCTGTACTGTACCTCAGACTCTCCCCTCTCACCTGTCCCCGCCCCCTGTGCTGTACCTCAGACTCTCCCCTCTCACCTGTCCCCGCCCCCTGTTCTACATCAGTTTCTAACTTTGTCGTGTGGAATTGCAGGAATTTGTGGCGTTTTCGTGTCGCGAACGGGAAAAACCTCGGACGTGACTCGGATCAAAGGCTGGAGAGACAAGTTCAGCTCCGACTCAGCGCTGCCCCCTGAAGGTGAGAGTGTAGTATGACACGCTCAGACCAAATGCATGTTGATGTACCATGAAAATAAATCCAAATCCCCCTCATTCTGCCGCTGACGCCTCTGCAGGCGCTGAGCAGTCTGTGGGCGTGTTCACAGGGCGTGTTCAGAAGGTGTGTTCAGAGGGCGTGTTCACAGGGCGTGTTCAGAAGGTGTGTTCAGAGGGCGTGTTCACAGGGCGTGTTCACAGGGCGTGTTCAGAGGGTGTGTTCAGAGGGCGTGTTCACAGGGCGTGTTCACAGGGCGTGTTCAGAGGGCGTGTTCACAGGGCGTGTTCACAGGGCGTGTTCAGAGGGCGTGTTCACAGGGCGTGTTCAGAGGGCGTGTTCAGAGGGCGTGTTCAGAGGGCGTGTTCACAGGGCGTGTTCAGAGGGCGTGTTCAGAGGGCGTGTTCAGAGGGCGTGTTCGGAGGGTGTGTTCGGAGGGTGTGTTCGGAGGGCGTGTTCGGAGGGCGTGTTCACAGGGCGTGTTCAGAGGGCGTGTTCAGAGGGCGTGTTCAGAGGGCGTGTTCAGAGGGCGTGTTCAGAGGGCGTGTTCAGAGGGCGTGTTCAGAGGGCGTGTTCAGAGGGCGTGTTCAGAGGGCGTGTTCACAGGGCGTGTTCACAGGGCGTGTTCAGAGGGCGTGTTCAGAGGGCGTGTTCAGAGGGCGTGTTCAGAGGGCGTGTTCACAGGGCGTGTTCACAGGGCGTGTTCAGAGGGCGTGTTCACAGGGCGTGTTCACAGGGCGTGTGCAGAGGGCGTGTTCAGAGGGCGTGTTCACAGGGCGTGTTCAGAGGGCGTGTTCACAGGGCGTGTTCAGAGGGCGTGTTCACAGGGCGTGTTCAGAGGGCGTGTTCACAGGGCGTGTTCAGAGGGCGTGTTCACAGGGCGTGTTCAGAGGGCGTGTTCATGCTCCGCCCTCTAACATGAGCTTTTGGAACACACCACTAAACATCTTTACAATGTGGTGTCTAAACCCGGTCTGAACCCGGACTAAACCCGGTCTGAACCCGGACTAAACCTGGTCTGAACCCGGTCTGAACCCGGTCTCTGTCTCCACAGCGCCCCCTGCCTCTGACCCTCCAAAGAAGAATCTGTCGGCGTTCTGCAGCGACATGTTGGACGAGTACCTGGAGTTGGAGGGGAAACTCCTCGACGAACGCGCCTCCTCCTTCACGACCACTGACTCCGCCCCCGTGACCTTCGACCTACCGCTCGCTAGCACGCTAAAGGTGGCTAACGCGGCCGAGCGCAGCACCAGTGAGCTCATCTCGGGCTTCGTGCCTCCCTCCAAACGACCCAAACCGCCGCCAAACCGAGTCGCCAAGAGGACGTTCACGCAGAAGAAGAAACTTGAGCGTAAAGACGAAAACGCCACGACGCTCGCGGCGAGTTCGGACGAGACGAAGAAACAGACGCTCGGGATCAAGAACGCCGAACTGTCGGTCGCCAAGAAAGTGAAGAAAAGGCGATTGTTCAAGCTCGACGATGACGCGAGTCGGTTAAAGACGTTTGGCGAAACCGAAGATAAAGATTTGTCTGTAGAAAACGCTCTGGACTCGTACGATTACGACTTCACTGAACCGATATGTCACTCGCCCAAGTCCAGGAGGAAAAGCATCAACACGTGTGACAGTTCTAACTTGGATCTGAGCCAGTTGGACTTTGACCACACGGAGCCCATATCGGAGCCGTCCGGCAAAGCGTCCGAGTCCGGCCCCAAACGAGGCAAACGCCGGCGGCGGCGGAAGTCGTGGGAGGCGGAGCTGGAGCTGATGGCGCCGCTGGAGTCCGACTCTGAGCTCTGCCAAACGGAGCAGAAACACATGAAGCGACGCCAGACGAGCAACGCCACGGACGATCAGAGAGAAGAGGAGGCGGAGACGAGCCAGCGGAAGGAGGAGCCGGCGAGAGCCAATCAGAGCCTGCCGCTGGTGACGAAGGCGCTGGTGAAGCAGAGGGACCTGGAGCAGAGAGGATTGTGGGAAGGGAAACGGCGAACATACGTGACACACGAGAGAGCCACGGTCGCCCTGAGCTCGCTCTTCACGCTCAAGGTAACGAATGACATCATCAGAACATAAAACTATTATATTCAAATACTTGAATATAGTCTTTGTGTGTGTGTGTGTGTGTATATATATATATATATATATATATATATATATATATATATATATATATATATATATAAATATAAATAAAATGCTCACTTTAGATCTGCAGCATTTATCCAGGAGCTCTCTAATGGTAATTCTCCTCCCTCCTCCCTCCTCTCTCCTCCCTCCTCTCTCCTCCCTCCTCCTCCTCCCTCCTCTCTCCTCCCTCCTCCTCCCTCCTCCTCCTCCCCCCCCCCCCCCCCTCCTCCCTCAGGGCTTCGTGGCGGAGGACCCTCGCCTCCCGGTCCGTCTGGCCCCTCGCCCGGCTCCTCGTTGTCTGAATGACTTCTGTCGTTTGGGGTGCATGTGTGCCAGCCTCACCCTCTGTGCCCGGAGCTCCCATTGTGGGCGTGTCCTCTGCATGCTGCGCTGCACCTGCCTCAAACAGAAGGTGGTGCTGCTGCGCAACCTGGACTCCCCCGACAGCCCGCGGCACAAGAAGAAGAAGAGGAGGAGGATGAAGATGGCCTACGGTGAGTCAGATGCCCTCACACAGACACAGGGGGCGCTCTTCCTCACTGCACTGACCTGTGACCTGTGACCTGTGCGTGTAGTTCTGAAGGAGGCGGAGACCGTGTCGCAGCCCACTTCTCCGGTCAGGACTCTGTGGGTCAGGACTCAGGACCAGGACTCGGACCCGGTCTCTGTTCCTGCTGCGACGGAGCGGCCACGCCTCCAAACTAAACAGGTGAGGTCATCACCAGGTCAACACGAGGTCATCACGTCAGGGTCACTTCTGATGTCCCAGAACACACTGCAGGACGCTGCTTATGTTTGAGCTTAGAGGAAATGACTCTGAATGAAGCAGAATGTTGCCGTTTTAGACGTATATTATGACTTCTCTCTTGAATTCACAGGTCAGAGAGCAAAGGTCAGGAGGAGAATTGACCTGCGCCAGAATCCGACGTTTCTCCAATCACAAAAAAGTAAGAATAAAACATCATCTGTCCTTTAATCATCTCCATTTGATCCTTTTCTCTTCATTTCCTGCAGTTATGAGACAATCAGCAGTTTGTGGTATAACAAAGAACAACATTAGAATGTATTTGGTTCTATAAAAAAGCGATATATAGCAAGTATAAACCTGTTTGTGTGTTTCCCTCCTGAAGCTGACCACAGAGCTGGACTCTCCTCTCCTGAAGCTGACCACAGAGCTGGACTCTCCTCTCCTGAAGCTGACCACAGAGCTGGACTCTCCTCTCCTGAAGCTGACCACAGAGCTGGACTCTCCTCTCCTGAAGCTGACCACAGAGCTGGACTCTCCTCTCCTGAAGCTGACCACAGAGCTGGACTCTCCTCTCCTGAAGCTGACCACAGAGCTGGACTCTCCTCTCCTGAAGCTGACCACAGAGCTGGACTCTCCTCTCCTGAAGCTGACCACAGAGCTGGACTCTCCTCCAGGTCAGACTCGTTACATTTCAAACATAAACTCTGACCCTTTAGGTCTAACATGTTCTGGTTCTGGTTCTGGTTGTGTTTCAGTTCTCAGAGACAAAGAACATCTGAAAATAGAGTCCAGCCCCACCCCTGACTCCACCCCCATGGTAACCACGGTAACAACATTTTGTTTTAGGAAATAATAGAGGATTTTTCACCGAGTTGAGAACTCAAGTGACTCAGCCCCGCCCTCCTGTTAGAGGCCGCCTCCCATCACACCACAGCCCCGCCCTCCTGTTAGAGGCCGCCTCCCATCACACCACAGCCCCGCCCTCCTGTTAGAGGCCGCCTCCCATCACACTACAGCCCCGCCCTCCTGTTAGAGGCCGCCTCCCATCACACTACAGCCCCGCCCTCCTGTTAGAGGCCGCCTCCCATCACACTACAGCCCCGCCCTCCTGTTAGAGGCCGCCTCCCATCACACTACAGCCCCGCCCTCCTGTTAGAGGCCGCCTCCCATCACACTACAGCCCCGCCCTCCTGTTAGAGGCCGCCTCCCATCACACTACAGCCCCGCCCTCCTGTTAGAGGCCGCCTCCCATCACACTACAGCCCCGCCCTCCTGTTAGAGGCCGCCTCCCATCACACTACAGCCCCGCCCTCCTGTTAGAGGCCGCCTCCCATCACACCACAGCCCCGCCCTCCTGTTAGAGGCCGCCTCCCATCACACCACAGCCCCGCCCTCCTGTTAGAGGCCGCCTCCCATCACACCACAGCCCCGCCCTCCTGTTAGAGGCCGCCTCCCATCACACCACAGCCCCGCCCTCCTGTTAGAGGCCGCCTCCCATCACACTACAGCCCCGCCCTCCTGTTAGAGGCCGCCTCCCATCACACTACAGCCCCGCCCTCCTGTTAGAGGCCGCCTCCCATCACTCTACAGCCCCGCCCTCCTGTTAGAGGCCGCCTCCCATCACACTACAGCCCCGCCCTCCTGTTAGAGGCCGCCTCCCATCACACTACAGCCCCGCCCTCCTGTTAGAGACCGCCTCCCATCACACCACAGCCCCGCCCTCCTGTTAGAGGCCGCCTCCAATCACACCACAGCCCCGCCCTCCTGTTAGAGCCCGCCTCCCATCACACCACAGCCCCGCCCTCCTGTTAGAGGCCGCCTCCCATCACACTACAGCCCCGCCCTCCTGTTAGAGGCCGCCTCCCATCACACTACAGCCCCGCCCTCCTGTTAGAGGCCGCCTCCCATCACACTACAGCCCCGCCCTCCTGTTAGAGGCCGCCTCCCATCACACTACAGCCCCGCCCTCCTGTTATAGGCCGCCTCCCATCACACTACAGCCCCGCCCTCCTGTTAGAGGCCGCCTCCCATCACACCACAGCCCCGCCCTCCTGTTAGAGGCCGCCTCCCATCACACTACAGCCCCGCCCTCCTGTTAGAGGCCGCCTCCCATCACACTACAGCCCCGCCCTCCTGTTAGAGGCCGCCCCCATCACACCACAGCCCCGCCCTCCTGTTAGAGGCCGCCTCCCATCACACCACAGCCCCGCCCTCCTGTTAGAGGCCGCCTCCCATCACACCACAGCCCCGCCCTCCTGTTAGAGGCCGCCTCCCATCACACTACAGCCCCGCCCTCCTGATAGAGACCGCCTCCCATCACACTACAGCCCCGCCCTCCTGTTAGAGGCCGCCTCCCATCACACTACAGCCCCGCCCTCCTGTTAGAGACCGCCTCCCATCACACCACAGCCCCGCCCTCCTGTTAGAGGCCGCCTCCCATCACACCACAGCCCCGCCCTCCTGTTAGAGCCCGCCTCCCATCACACTACAGCCCCGCCCTCCTGTTAGAGGCCGCCTCCCATCACACTACAGCCCCGCCCTCCTGTTAGAGGCCGCCTCCCATCACACTACAGCCCCGCCCTCCTGTTAGAGGCCGCCTCCCATCACACTACAGCCCCGCCCTCCTGTTAGAGGCCGCCTCCCATCACACTACAGCCCCGCCCTCCTGTTAGAGGCCGCCTCCCATCACACTACAGCCCCGCCCTCCTGTTAGAGGCCGCCTCCCATCACACTACAGCCCCGCCCTCCTGTTAGAGGCCGCCTCCCATCACACTACAGCCCCGCCCTCCTGTTAGAGGCCGCCTCCCATCACACTACAGCCCCGCCCTCCTGTTAGAGGCCGCCTCCCATCACACCACAGCCCCGCCCTCCTGTTAGAGGCCGCCTCCCATCACACCACAGCCCCGCCCTCCTGTTAGAGGCCGCCTCCCATCACTCTACAGCCCCGCCCTCCTGTTAGAGGCCGCCTCCCATCACACTACAGCCCCGCCCTCCTGTTAGAGGCCGCCTCCCATCACACTACAGCCCCGCCCTCCTGTTAGAGGCCGCCTCCCATCACACCACAGCCCCGCCCTCCTGTTAGAGGCCGCCTCCAATCACACCACAGCCCCGCCCTCCTGTTAGAGCCCGCCTCCCATCACACCACAGCCCCGCCCTCCTGTTAGAGGCCGCCTCCCATCACACTACAGCCCCGCCCTCCTGTTAGAGGCCGCCTCCCATCACACTACAGCCCCGCCCTCCTGTTAGAGGCCGCCTCCCATCACACTACAGCCCCGCCCTCCTGTTAGAGGCCGCCTCCCATCACACTACAGCCCCGCCCTCCTGTTATAGGCCGCCTCCCATCACACCACAGCCCCGCCCTCCTGTTAGAGGCCGCCTCCCATCACACCACAGCCCCGCCCTCCTGTTAGAGGCCGCCTCCCATCACACTACAGCCCCGCCCTCCTGTTAGAGGCCGCCTCCCATCACACTACAGCCCCGCCCTCCTGTTAGAGGCCGCCCCCATCACACCACAGCCCCGCCCTCCTGTTAGAGGCCGCCTCCCATCACACCACAGCCCCGCCCTCCTGTTAGAGGCCGCCTCCCATCACACCACAGCCCCGCCCTCCTGTTAGAGGCCGCCTCCCATCACACTACAGCCCCGCCCTCCTGATAGAGACCGCCTCCCATCACACTACAGCCCCGCCCTCCTGTTAGAGGCCGCCTCCCATCACACCACAGCCCCGCCCTCCTGTTAGAGACCGCCTCCCATCACACCACAGCCCCGCCCTCCTGTTAGAGGCCGCCTCCCATCACACCACAGCCCCGCCCTCCTGTTAGAGCCCGCCTCCCATCACACTACAGCCCCGCCCTCCTGTTAGAGGCCGCCTCCCATCACACTACAGCCCCGCCCTCCTGTTAGAGGCCGCCTCCCATCACACTACAGCCCCGCCCTCCTGTTAGAGGCCGCCTCCCATCACACCACAGCCCCGCCCTCCTGTTAGAGGCCGCCTCCCATCACACTACAGCCCCGCCCTCCTGTTAGAGGCCGCCTCCCATCACACTACAGCCCCGCCCTCCTGTTAGAGGCCGCCTCCCATCACACTACAGCCCCGCCCTCCTGTTAGAGGCCGCCTCCCATCACACTACAGCCCCGCCCTCCTGTTAGAGGCCGCCCCCATCACACTACAGCCCCGCCCTCCTGTTAGAGGCCGCCTCCCATCACACCACAGCCCCGCCCTCCTGTTAGAGGCCGCCTCCCATCACACCACAGCCCCGCCCTCCTGTTAGAGGCCGCCTCCCATCACACCACAGCCCCGCCCTCCTGTTAGAGGCCGCCTCCCATCACACCACAGCCCCGCCCTCCTGTTAGAGGCCGCCTCCCATCACACCACAGCCCCGCCCTCCTGTTAGAGGCCGCCTCCCATCACACCACAGCCCCGCCCTACTGTTAGAGGCCGCCTCCCATCACACCACAGCCCCGCCCTACTGTTAGAGGCCGCCTCCCATCACACCACAGCCCCGCCCTCCTGTTAGAGGCCGCCTCCCATCACACCACAGCCCCGCCCTCCTGTTAGAGGCCGCCTCCCATCACACCACAGCCCCGCCCTCCTGTTAGAGGCCGCCTCCCATCACACCACAGCCCCGCCCTCCTGTTAGAGGCCGCCTCCCATCACACCACAGCCCCGCCCTCCTGTTAGAGGCCGCCTCCCATCACACCACAGCCCCGCCCTCCTGTTAGAGGCCGCCTCCCATCACACCACAGCCCCGCCCTCCTGTTAGAGGCCGCCTCCCATCACACCACAGCCCCGCCCTCCTGTTAGAGGCCGCCTCCCATCACACCACAGCCCCGCCCTCCTGTTAGAGGCCGCCTCCCATCACACCACAGCCCCGCCCTCCTGTTAGAGGCCGCCTCCCATCACACCACAGCCCCGCCCTCCTGTTAGAGGCCGCCCCCATCACACTACAGCCCCGCCTCTACACACGTGTTTGTTCATCAGCTCCATGACATCATCTCGTCTCTTTCGAGTCTTTCTCTGTGTCATGTTTGTAACTGAAGGAACTCACTAAACACACACAGGCATAACAACCACACATGTGTAACCATGGAAACGTGCTGCTATGGGAACCAGGCTGCAGGTGTGCAGGAGCACGCAGGGAATGATTGACATGTGGGAGAACTACTGTCCACCAGGAAATGTCTCTGATTTTGCACCAAAAATCCTCTATTATTCCTTTAAACACCCAAGAGTAAAACGTTCCACTTTTATTTTATATCTGAAAAAGGCTGCACTGGTTTAGACCTGCTTAAGTCCTGGTTTAGACCTGGTTTAGACCTGGTTTAGACCTGGTTTAGACCTGGTTTAGACCTGGTTTAGACCTGCTTAAGTCCTGGTTTAGACCTGGTTTAGACCTGGTTTAGACCTGCTTAAGTCCTGGTTTAGACCTGGTTTAGACCTGGTTTAGACCTGCTTAAGTCCTGGTTTAGACCTGGTTTAGACCTGCTTAAGTCCTGGTTTAGACCTGGTTTAGACCTGCTTAAGTCCTGGTTTAGACCTGGTTTAGACCTGCTTAAGTCCTGGTTTAGACCTGGTTTAGAGCTGGTTTAGAGCTGGTTTAGTTGTTCCTCATGTTCTCATGTTCTCATGTTCTCAGGGCTGTGAGGAGCACAGCAGCAGTAGCATTAGCATTAGCATTAGCAGTAGCAGTTGTGCTCGGGTCAGAGAGTTCTCCAGACGAACGCCGTGGAAACAGAACCAGGTGAGTCTGGAGTTAAACACATGTCAGACGTGGATGTGGGACATAAACACCACTGTTTCTCATGTTCTTCTACAGAAAAGTCTGGCGTGGGACAAAGCTTCGGCCTCAGGTGAGTGTAAAGGGTTTGGATCATGTTCCTCTGGTTCCTCTAGTGTGGAGGCCCCTGAGGGCCTCGTCAAACCGGGTAAAGCTTTGAATTCATGTTTGAATCTGTCCTTCAGGTTCTGCTCAAACAAACTCTTCACTCGTGTCCAAACGTCTCGTCCTTTTGGCCAACTGTCAGTGGCAGAGCGAAGGCGACCGTGTGTCCGTGCTCAAAGTTCTCTGTGAAGCTCTGGCCCTCGGCTCTCTGGAGCGGCCCTTCTGGATCGGACCGTACTTCGTCTCTCCTTTCAGTCCCACCGAGATCCAGAGGGACGGGAAAGCCTGCACCGAGATCCGAGTGCACATCTCCATGCCCAAAGCCTCCACCAGCAGCCCCAACGAGGACAAGCAGAAGGTCCAGGACGAGCAGAAGGTCCAGGACAAGCAGAAGGTCCAGGACGAGCAGAAGGTCCAGGACAAGCAGAAGGTCCAGGACGAGCAGAAGGTCCAGGACGAGCAGAACGAGCAGAAGGTCCAGGACGAGGAGAAGGTCCAGGACGAGCAGAAGGTCCAGGACGAGCAGAAGGTCCTGGACGAGCAGAACGAGCAGAAGGTCCAGGACGAGGAGAAGGTCCAGGACGAGGAGAAGGTCCAGGACGAGCAGAAGGTCCAGGACGAGCAGAAGGTCCAGGACGAGCAGAACGAGCAGAAGGTCCAGGACGAGGAGAAACCAAAGGAGACGCCCAAAGCCTCCATGAGCCGCCATGAGCATGAGAAGAAGAGGGAGGAGCCATCGGAGGAGGAGGAGACTAAAGTCCATGCGGCGCAGGTGAGTTCAGAGCTTCTGCCTCTGTGTTCTGGACCTGACGTTTGGTCAGATGTTCATCAGGTGAGAAACACCAGAGCCCCGAGTTAGTTTCTGCAGCTGTTATTGAAGGAAACGGGCGTGGTGATGATGGGCGGGGCCAGATGTGCTATGGGCTGATCAGAGGACACGTCATGATCTGAGTCAGACGGATGTAGGTCATGTCAGCTGACCTACATCCTCCTCCTCAGCCTGTGAAACGACTGCTGCTCTGTGTCTTTCAGGACGCAAAGGACAGAGAGATGGAGACGGAGGACGAGCGGATGAACTGTCCTCAAGACGAGGACGAGCCGGAGACGTCTGAGGTCACAAACACAAACATTCAGCATTTTATGGAAGGGTTAGAGCTCTTTTATTTAATCGTCCTTTGTGTTTTTCTTCAGCCTGAAGACCGAAGGGCGGAGTCTAAAGATGAAGGATCAGGAGCTGGTGAGAGGGAGGCGGAGCCTGAGGACCTGAGGAAAGCCCGGAAACAGGAAGTGGAGTTCCTGTCGGATCAGAATTTGGCGCTGCCGTTTCTCCAGAAGATCAGCCCGGCAGGATTCATGTCTGCGACTCTGAGGAGGAGAGACGAGAACTGTGTGAAGGTGAGGCCCAGAACTGTGTGAGGCCCAGAACTGTGTGAGGCCCAGAACTGTGTGAGGCCCAGAACTGTGTCAGGCCCAGAACTGTGTCAGGCCCAGAACTGTGTCAGGCCCAGAACTGTGTCAGGCCCAGAACTGTGTCAGGCCCAGAACTGTGAGAGGCCCAGAACTGTGAGAGGCCCAGAACTGTGTCAGGCCCAGAACTGTGTCAGGCCCAGAACTGTGAGAGGCCCAGAACTGTGTGAGGCCCAGAACTGTGTGAGGCCCAGAACTGTGTCAGGCCCAGAACTGTGTCAGGCCCAGAACTGTGAGAGGCCCAGAACTGTGAGAGGCCCAGAACTGTGTGAGGCCCAGAACTGTGAGAGGCCCAGAACTGTGAGAGGCCCAGAACTGTGTCAGGCCCAGAACTGTGTCAGGCCCAGAACTGTGAGAGGCCCAGAACTGTGTGAGGCCCAGAACTGTGAGAGGCCCAGAACTGTGAGAGGCCCAGAACTGTGTCAGGCCCAGAACTGTGTCAGGCCCAGAACTGTGAGAGGCCCAGAACTGTGTGAGGCCCAGAACTGTGAGAGGCCCAGAACTGTGAGAGGCCCAGAACTGTGAGAGGCCCAGAACTGTGTCAGGCCCAGAACTGTGTCAGGCCCAGAATTGTGTCAGGCCCAGAATTGTGTGAGGCCCAGAACTGTGTCAGGCCCAGAATTGTGTGAGGCCCAGAACTGTGTGAGGCCCAGAACTGTGTGAGGCCCAGAACTGTGTGAGGCCCAGAACTGTGTCAGGCCCAGAACTGTGTGAGGCCCAGAACTGTGAGAGGCCCAGAACTGTGTCAGGCCCAGAATTGTGTGAGGCCCAGAACTGTGTCAGGCCCAGAATTGTGTCAGGCCCAGAATTGTGTCAGGCCCAGAATTGTGTGAGGCCCAGAACTGTGTCAGGCCCAGAACTGTGAGAGGCCCAGAACTGTGTCAGGCCCAGAACTGTGAGAGGCCCAGAACTGTGAGAGGCCCAGAACTGTGAGAGGCCCAGAACTGTGAGAGGCCCAGAACTGTGTGAAGGTGAGTCTCCTGACCCCCTCCTGACCCTGGTCTCCTCCTCAGGTGAATGGAAAGCCGTACCCTCTGGCTAAAGTGCAGTTGGGTCGAATGGGAGCGCTCCATCCTGCAAACCGATTGGCTGCATACCTGACCGGACGAGTGGGCGGGGCTAGCCGACCCGTTAGCGCCACCTCCCCTCTTACCTGCACTTCACCTTTGACCTCTGCTGCCAACGCGACCTTCACCGCCTCAAACATGAGACCAAACCAGAACTCTGCCGCGCCTGGTCCTGGTCCTCTTCCTCTTCCTCTTCCTCTTCCTCTTCCTCTTCCTCCAGGTAAATGTCAGTCTAGATCTGCCAAATACAAGGCCCGCGGGCCCGCCAGACGTTTAAATCTGGCCCGCTGAACATTTCAAATTTATATTATTATTATTTTTTAATCGATTCATAGAACCGTAGTTACATCCGTAACCGTTTTTTATGGCTAAAACTACACGTCCCACAATGCTGCGGGTGGCCGCCCCTCCCCCACGGGGCTCCGCCCCTCCCCCACGGGGCTCTGCTCTGCTTTCAGGTTCACGGTTGAACGTCTGTTTCAGGTTCACGGCTGAACGTTCGTCCTAAAGTCCTGATGATCCAGATTCCGGGTCCGAACTCGGTTCCTCTGCAGCAGATGGTGCCAGTGGCCCCGAGGCCCCTGACGCTGCCGTCCTTCTCGCTGCCTCTGTCGGCCCTGACGCCGGTCGTGCCTGCCGCACCCGCCGCACCCGCCGCACCTGCCGCACCTGCCTCCTCCAGCGCTCTGGCTCGCACTGGGCTCATGCCAAAGGTAAACACGATAATCACTATCAGTCCTCTGTCCTCAGACACGTGTCCCACTCTGTCCTCAGACACGTGTCCCAGCGTCCTCTGTCCTCAGACACGTGTCCCAGAGTCCTCTGTCCTCAGACACGTGTCCCACTCTGTCCTCAGACACGTGTCCCAGCGTCCTCTGTCCTCAGACACGTGTCCCAGAGTCCTCTGTCCTCAGACACGTGTCCCACTCTGTCCTCAGACACGTGTCCCAGCGTCCTCTGTCCTCAGACACGTGTCCCAGCGTCCTCTGTCCTCAGACACTTGTCCCAGCGTCCTCTGTCCTCAGACACGTGTCCCAGCGTCCTCTGTCCTCAGACACTTGTCCCAGCGTCCTCTGTCCTCAGACACGTGTCCCACTCTGTCCTCAGACACGTGTCCCAGCGTCCTCTGTCCTCAGACACTTGTCCCAGCGTCCTCTGTCCTCAGACACGTGTCCCAGAGTCCTCTGTCCTCAGACACGTGTCCCACTCTTTCCTCAGACACGTGTCCCAGCGTCCTCTGTCCTCAGACACGTGTCCCAGCGTCCTCTGTCCTCAGACACGTGTCCCAGCGTCCTCTGTCCTCAGACACGTGTCCCACTCTGTCCTCAGACACGTGTCCCAGCGTCCTCTGTCCTCAGACACGTGTCCCAGAGTCCTCTGTCCTCAGACACGTGTCCCAGCGTCCTCTGTCCTCAGACACGTGTCCCAGAGTCCTCTGTCCTCAGACACGTGTCCCAGCGTCCTCTGTCCTCAGACACGTGTCCCAGCGTCCTCTGTCCTCAGACACGTGTCCCAGCGTCCTCTGTCCTCAGACACGTGTCCCAGCGTCCTCTGTCCTCAGACACTTGTCCCAGTGTCCTCTGTCCTCAGACACGTGTCCCAGAGTCCTCTGTCCTCAGACACGTGTCCCAGCGTCCTCTGTCCTCAGACACGTGTCCCAGAGTCCTCTGTCCTCAGACACGTGTCCCAGCGTCCTCTGTCCTCAGACACGTGTCCCAGCGTCCTCTGTCCTCAGACACGTGTCCCAGAGTCCTCTGTCCTCAGACACGTGTCCCAGAGTCCTCTGTCCTCAGACACGTGTCCCAGTGTCCTCTGTCCTCAGACACTTGTCCCAGTGTCCTCTGTCCTCAGACACGTGTCCCAGAGTCCTCTGTCCTCAGACACGTGTCCCAGTGTCCTCTGTCCTCAGACACTTGTCCCAGTGTCCTCTGTCCTCAGACACGTGTCCCAGAGTCCTCTGTCCTCAAACACTTGTCCCAGAGTCCTCTGTCCTCAGACACGTGTCCCAGTGTCCTCTGTCCTCAGACACGTGTCCCAGTGTCCTCTGTCCTCAGACACGTGTCCCAGTGTCCTCTGTCCTCAGACACGTGTCCCAGTGTCCTCTGTCCTCAGACACTTGTCCCAGTGTCCTCTGTCCTCAGACACGTGTCCCAGAGTCCTCTGTCCTCAAACACGTGTCCCAGAGTCCTCTGTCCTCAGACACTTGTCCCAGTGTCCTCTGTCCTCAGACACGTGTCCCAGTGTCCTCTGTCCTCAGACACGTGTCCCAGTGTCCTCTGTCCTCAGACACGTGTCCCAGTGTCCTCTGTCCTCAGACACGTGTCCCAGTGTCCTCTGTCCTCATCTATGACGCACTTGGTAAAATGTTCCTTGGACCATTTTCGTCGACCCTTTTATCTAACAATCTTTCTATATTCTAGATCGGATCTCCTCAGCCGCTCGGGGCCCCTCCTCAGCCGCTCGGGGCCCCTCCTCAGCCGCTCGGGGCCCCTCCTCAGCCGCTCGTCGGGGCCCCTCCTCAGCCGCTCGTCGGGGCCCCTCCTCAGCCGCTCGTCGGGGCCCCTCCTCAGCCGCTTGTCTCGCCTTCGCTCTTGGCCCCTCATACCCTTCGCCTGGTCGGGGCCCCGGCCCTGGGCACCGGGGTGCGCTTGTTTCGTACTATGGACGGCCGCCTGATGCAGCTGATCCCAGTGCAGCCAAAGCCCAAACATGCCCCGCCCACTTCCATTGTTGCCAGGGACAATGCCCCGCCCACTTCCACCATCGCCACGAGCAACAAGCAGATGATTGTTTACAGAAGAGTGAAGAAGAACGGAGACGTCACACGTGAGTCTGATCTACTCAAATCCTGGTTTAGTCCTGCTTTAGTCCTGGTTTAGTCCTGGTTTAGTCCTGGTTTAGACCTGTTTTTTGTCCTGGTTTAGTCCTGGTTTTTTGTCCTGGTTTAGACCTGGTTTAGTCCTGGTTTAGACCTGGTTTAGACCTGGTTTAGTCCTGGTTTAGACCTGGTTTAGACCTGGTTTAGTCCTGGTTTAGACCTGGTTTAATCCTGGTTTAGACCTGGTTTAGTCCTGGTTTAGACCTGGTTTAGACCTGGTTTAGTCCTGGTTTAGACATGGTATAGTCCTGGTTTAGTCCTGGTTTAGACCTGGTTTAGTCCTGGTTTAGTCCTGGTTTAGTCCTGGTTTAGACCTGGTTTAGTCCTGGTTTAGACATGGTATAGTCCTGGTTTAGACCTGGTTTAGACCTGGTTTAGACCTGGTTTAGACCTGGTTTAGACCAGGTTTAGTCCTGGTTTAGACCTTGTTTAGTCCTGGTTTAGACCTGGTTTAGTCCTGGTTTAGACCTGGTTTAGTCCTGGTTTAGTCCTGGTTTAGACCTGGTTTAGTCCTGGTTTAGACCTGGTTTAGACCAGGTTTAGTCCTGGTTTAGACTTGGTTTAGTCCTGGTTTAGTCCTGGTTTAGACCTGGTTTAGACCTGGTTTAGACCTGGTTTAGACCTGGTTTAGTCCTGGTTTAGACCAGGTTTAGTCCTGGTTTAGACCTGGTTTAGTCCTGGTTTAGACCTGGTTTAGACCTGGTTTAGTCCTGGTTTAGACCAGGTTTAGTCCTGGTTTAGTCCTGGTTTAGACCAGGTTTAGTCCTGGTTTAGTCCTGGTCATATATATTATTTGTTAGAATATAACTCAAGATGTTTTAACATATAATTAAAATATAATTATATCCAAACTGAGGCTAGAACAAGTTCATCGTAACTAAGTCAGGCCCTTGATAAAACTCCTCCCCTCCTCGTGTGAAACTCCTCCCCTCCTCGTGTGAAACTCCTCCCCTCATGTCCCTGAAGGAGCGACTGTGCCTCATAGAGACTATTTCTATTCTGAACGTGACTATCGTTTATTCACCTCAATTATGTCCAAAAGAATGGAACAAATCCACAAAGACACAAGAGGACATAAGACCATCTTTACACACAATGAGACACACACAAGAGGACATAAGACCATCTTTACACACAATGAGACACACAAGAGGACATAAGACCATCTTTACACACAATGAGACACACACAAGAGGACATAAGACCATCTTTACACACAATGAGACACACACAAGAGGACATAAGACCATCTTTACACACAATGAGACACACACAAGACGACATAAGACCATCTTTACACACAATGAGACACAAACAAGAGGACATAAGACCATCTTTACACACAATGAGACACACACAAGAGGACATAAGACCATCTTTACACACAATGAGACACACACAAGAGGACATAAGACCATCTTTACACACAATGAGACACACAAGAGGACATAAGACCATCTTTACACACAATGAGACACACACGAGACGACATAAGACCATCTTTACACACAATGAGACACACACAAGAGGACATAAGACCATCTTTACACACAATGAGACACACACAAGAGGACATAAGACCATCTTTACACACAATGAGACACACACAAGACGACATAAGACCATCTTTACACACAATGAGACACACACAAGACAACATAAGACCATCTTTACACACAATGAGACACACACAAGAGGACATAAGACCATCTTTACACACAATGAGACACACAAGACGACAAGACCATCTTTACACACAATGAGACACACAAGACGACATAAGACCATCTTTACACACAATGAGACACACAAGACGACACAAGACCATCTTTACACACAATGAGACACACACAAGAGGACATAAGACCATCTTTACACACAATGAGACACACACAAGACGACATAAGACCATCTTTACACACAATGAGACACACACAAGAGGACATAAGACCATCTTTACACACAATGAGACACACAAGACGACATAAGACCATCTTTACACACAATGAGACACACACAAGAGGACATAAGACCATCTTTACACACAATGAGACACACAAGAGGACATAAGACCATCTTTACACACAATGAGACACACACAAGAGGACATAAGACCATCTTTACACACAATGAGACACACACAAGAGGACATAAGACCATCTTTACACACAATGAGACACACACAAGAGGACATAAGACCATCTTTACACACAATGAGACACACACAAGAGGACATAAGACCATCTTTACACACAATGAGACACACACAAGAGGACATAAGACCATCTTAACACACAATGAGACACACACAAGAGGACATAAGACCATCTTAACACACACAAGAGGACACAAGACCATCTTTACACACAATGAGACACACACAAGACGACACAAGACCATCTTTACACACAATGAGACACACACAAGAGGACATAAGACCATCTTTACACACAATGAGACACACACAAGAGGACATAAGACCATCTTTACACACAATGAGACACACACAAGAGGACATAAGACCATCTTTACACACAATGAGACACACACAAGAGGACATAAGACCATCTTTACACACAATGAGACACACACAAGAGGACATAAGACCATCTTTACACACAATGAGACACACAAGAGGACATAAGACCATCTTTACACACAATGAGACACACACAAGAGGACATAAGACCATATTTACACACAATGAGACACAACAAAACAAAGATGGAAGAATAAATCTGGACTTATTTATTTAAAGTGACACGTTTAAAATAGAAGATTTAAAATAAAACACATTGAGGCTCTTTACGATGGTCACATGACTCATTGGCTCTGGACAGAGGGGTCAGACAGGGCTGTGCTCGGTCTCTCCTCATGTTGTCAGTGGTGTAACATTTGAGTGAATGGAACATAGAATATCCTGCTCCACAAACGGCTTCAAATAGCTTCACCACAAACAGCTTCACCACAAACAGCTTCACCACAAACAGCTTCACCACAAACAGCTTCACCTCAAACAGCTTCAAACAGCTTCACCACAAACAGCTTCACCACAAACAGCTTCACCACAAACAGGGTCACCACAAACAGCGTCACCACAAACAGCTTCACCTCAAACGGCTTCACCACAAACGGCTTCACCTCAAACGGCTTCACCACAAACAGCTTCACCTCAAACGGCTTCACCTCAAACAGCTTCACCACAAATAGCTTCACCACAAACAGCTTCACCACAAACAGCTTCACCACAAACGGCTTCAAACAGATTCACCACAAACAGCTTCAGCACAAACGGCTTCAAACAGCTTCACCACAAACAGCTTCACCACAAATAGCTTCAAACAGCTTCCCCACAAACAGCTTCACCTCAAACAGCTTCACCACAAACAGCTTCACCACAAACAGCTTCACCACAAACAGCTTCACCACAAACAGCTTCACCACAAACAGCTTCAGCACAAACAGCTTCAAACAGCTTCACCACAAACAGCTTCACCTCAAACAGCTTCACCACAAACGGCTTCACCACAAACAGCTTCACCACAAACAGCTTCACCTCAAACAGCTTCACCTCAAACAGCTTCACCACAAACAGCTTCACCACAAACAGCTTCACCTCAAACGGCTTCAAACAGCTTCACCACAAAGGTTTCACCTCAAACAGCTTCACCTCAAACGGCTTCAAATAGCTTCACCACAAACAGCTTCACCTCAAACAGCTTCAAACAGCTAACTCTCTTCTTCTGCTGCAGTGGTCCCGGTCTCATACGCCAAAGCCACACCTGGTGCAGTAAGCCCCGCCCACCCAGGTGTGTCCGGGCTTCAGTCCTTCAAACTTTCCTCCGGCTCCTCGTTTATGAGCCACAAATCTGGCCTTTCCTTCAAGATCCTCCCTGGGAAGAGCACCATGGAGAAGGTGGTGGTGAGGACGTCCGAGGTGCTGCCCAAAGCCGAGGACAACGTGCTGCGGACAGAGATCAGGCTGAAGGCGGAGCCAAAGTGTGCAGAGAAGGTCAAGGAGGAGGTCAAGGTCAAGGAGGAGGACAAGGAGGAGCTCGCCATGGACCTGAACGACCTGGACGTGATCTGTGTGGACGACGAGGACGAGCAGAAGAGGGACAAGAGGAGACCGGAGGACAAAGACGATGTGGTGGTCGTGGATTCATCCAGCGACGAAACGGAAAACTCCTCCGACTACACCAGCGGAGACGAGACGCAGAGGAGGACACAACCCTCTGACACCAGCGGAGACGAGACGCAGAGGAGGACACAACCCTCTGACACCAGCGGAGACGAGACGCAGAGGAGGACACAACCCTCTGACACCAGCAGAGACGAGACGCAGAGGAAGACAGAAATCTCTGACAGCAGCAGCGGGGACGAGACGCAGAAGAAGAGGACGGAGCTTGGACGAAAGGTAAGAGATGGAGAAGAAGAGGAGGGACGTCCTGGATCAGAGGATTCACTGTTAAACTCGTGTTTTCAGATCCATAATTTGAACGAGCAGATTCGGCGTCACAAACTTGACAAACGGTTCCAGACTCTGAGGAAACAAGTCGGACTGGAAGAAGATCCCCTGGCATCCAGGAACCTGACCCTGGTCAAGGTCTGTAGACCCGCTTTAGTCCCTCTTTAGTCCCTCTTTAGTCCCTCTTTAGACCCGCTTTAGTCCCGCTTTAGTCCCTCTTTAGTCCCTCTTTAGTTCCTCTTTAGTCCCGCTTTAGTCCCTCTTTAATCCCTCTTTAGTCCCTCTTTAGTTCCTCTTTAGTTCCTCTTTAGTTCCTCTTTAGACCCGCTTTAGTCCCGCTTTAGTCCCTCTTTAGTTCCTCTTTAGTTCCTCTTTAGACCCGCTTTAGTCCCGCTTTAGTCCCTCTTTAGTCCCTCTTTAGTCCCTCTTTAGTCCCGCTTTAGTCCCTCTTTAGTTCCTCTTTAGTTCCTCTTTAGACCCTCTTTAGTCCCGCTTTAGTCCCTCTTTAGTCCCGCTTTAGTCCCGCTTTAGTCCCTCTTTAGTTCCTCTTTAGTTCCTCTTTAGACCCGCTTTAGTCCCGCTTTAGTCCCTCTTTAGTCCCGCTTTAGTCCCGCTTTAGTCCCTCTTTAGTCCCGCTTTAGTCCCTCTTTAGTTCCTCTTTAGACCCGCTTTAGTCCCGCTTTAGTCCCTCTTTAGTCCCTCTTTAGTCCCTCTTTAGTCCCGCTTTAGTCCCTCTTTAGTCCCTCTTTAGTCCCTCTTTAGTCCCGCTTTAGTCCCTCTTTAGTCCCTCTTTAGTTCCTCTTTAGTTCCTCTTTAGTTCCTCTTTAGTCCCTCTTTAGTTCCTCTTTAGACCCGCTTTAGTCCCGTTTTAGTCCCTCTTTAATCCCTCTTTAGTCCCTCTTTAGTTCCTCTTTAGACCCGCTTTAGTCCCGCTTTAGTCCCTCTTTAGTCCCGCTTTAGTCCCTCTTTAGTCCCGCTTTAGTCCCTCTTTAGTCCCGCTTTAGTCCCTCTTTAGTTCCTCTTTAGTCCCTCTTTAATTCCTCTTTAGTCCCTCTTTAGTTCCTCTTTAGTTCCTCTTTAGACCCGCTTTAATCCCGCTTTAGTCCCTCTTTAGTCCCGCTTTAGTTCCTCTTTAGTTCCTCTTTAGACCCGCTTTAGTCCCTCTTTAATCCCTCTTTAGTCCCTCTTTAGTTCCTCTTTAGTTCCTCTTTAGACCCGCTTTAGTCCCGCTTTAGTCCCTCTTTAGTCCCTCTTTAGTCCCTCTTTAGTTCCTCTTTAGTTCCTCTTTAGACCCGCTTTAGTCCCTCTTTAGTCCCGCTTTAGTCCCTCTTTAATCCCTCTTTAGTTCCTCTTTAGTCCCGCTTTAGTCCCTCTTTAGTCCCTCTTTAGTCCCGCTTTAGTCCCTCTTTAGTTCCTCTTTAGTTCCTCTTTAGACCCGCTTTAGTCCCTCTTTAGTTCCTCTTTAGACCCGCTTTAGTCCCGCTTTAGTCCCTCTTTAGTCCCTCTTTAGTTCCTCTTTAGTTCCTCTTTAGTTCCTCTTTAGACCCGCTTTAGTCCCGCTTTAGTCCCTCTTTAGTCCCTCTTTAGTCCCTCTTTAGTCCCGCTTTAGTCCCTCTTTAGTTCCTCTTTAGACCCGCTTTAGTCCCTCTTTAGTCCCTCTTTAGACCCGCTTTAGTCCCGCTTTAGTCCCGCTTTAGTCCCTCTTTAGTTCCGCTTTAGTCCCGCTTTAGTCCCTCTTTAATCCCTCTTTAGTTCCTCTTTAGTCCCGCTTTAGTCCCTCTTTAGTCCCTCTTTAGTCCCGCTTTAGTCCCTCTTTAGTTCCTCTTTAGTCCCGCTTTAGTCCCTCTTTAATCCCTCTTTAGTCCCGCTTTAGTCCCGCTTTAAGTCCCTCTTTAGTTCCTCTTTAGTTCCTCTTTAGACCCGCTTTAGTCCCGCTTTAGTCCCTCTTTAGTCCCGCTTTAGTCCCTCTTTAGTCCCGCTTTAGTCCCGCTTTAGTCCCTCTTTAGTTCCTCTTTAGACCCGCTTTAGTCCCGCTTTAGTCCCTCTTTAGTCCCTCTTTAGTCCCGCTTTAGTCCCTCTTTAGTCCCGCTTTAGTCCCTCTTTAGTCCCGCTTTAGTCCCTCTTTAGTTCCTCTTTAGTTCCTCTTTAGTCCCGCTTTAGTCCCTCTTTAGTCCCTCTTTAGTCCCGCTTTAGTCCCTCTTTAGTCCCGCTTTATTCCCGCTTTAGTCCCTCTTTAGTTCCTCTTTAGACCCGCTTTAGTCCCGCTTTAGTCCCTCTTTAATCCCTCTTTAGTCCCTCTTTAGTCCCTCTTTAGTTCCTCTTTAGTTCCTCTTTAGACCCGCTTTAGTCCCGCTTTAGTCCCTCTTTAGTCCCGCTTTAGTCCCGCTTTAGTCCCTCTTTAGTCCCTCTTTAGTTCCTCTTTAGTCCCGCTTTAGTCCCTCTTTAATCCCTCTTTAATCCCTCTTTAGTCCCTCTTTAGTTCCTCTTTAGTTCCTCTTTAGTCCCGCTTTAGTCCCTCTTTAGTCCCGCTTTAGTCCCGCTTTAGTCCCGCTTTAGTTCCTCTTTAGTTCCTCTTTAGACCCGCTTTAGTCCCGCTTTAGTCCCTCTTTAGTTCCTCTTTAGACCCGCTTTAGTCCCTCTTTAATCCCTCTTTAGTCACGCTTTAGTCCCGCTTTAGTCCCTCTTTAGTTCCTCTTTAGTTCCTCTTTAGACCCGCTTTAGTCCCGCTTTAGTCCCTCTTTAGTCCCGCTTTAGTCCCGCTTTAGTCCCTCTTTAGTTCCTCTTTAGACCCGCTTTAGTCCCGCTTTAGTCCCTCTTTAGTCCCTCTTTAGTCCCTCTTTAGTCCCGCTTTAGTCCCTCTTTAGTCCCGCTTTAGTCCCTCTTTAGTCCCGCTTTAGTCCCTCTTTAGTTCCTCTTTAGTTCCTCTTTAGACCCGCTTTAGTCCCTCTTTAGTTCCTCTTTAGTTCCTCTTTAGACCCGCTTTAGTCCCTCTTTAGTCCCGCTTTAGTCCCTCTTTAGTTCCTCTTTAGACCCGCTTTAGTCCCGCTTTAGTCCCTCTTTAGTCCCGCTTTAGTCCCTCTTTAATCCCTCTTTAGACCCGCTTTAGTCCCTCTTTAGTCCCTCTTTAGTCCCTCTTTAATCCCGCTTTAGTCCCTCTTTAATCCCTCTTTAGTCCCGCTTTAGTCCCTCTTTAGTCCCTCTTTAGTCCCGCTTTAGTCCCTCTTTAGTTCCTCTTTAGACCCGCTTTAGTCCCTCTTTAGTCCCTCTTTAGTCCCGCTTTAGTCCCGCATTAGTCCCGCTTTAGTCCCTCTTTAGTCCCGCTTTAGTCCCGCTTTAGTCCCTCTTTAGTCCCGCTTTAGTCCCTCTTTAATCCCTCTTTAGTCCCTCTTTAGTCCCTCTTTAGTTCCTCTTTAGTCCCGCTTTAGTCCCTCTTTAGTCCCTCTTTAGTCCCTCTTTAATCCCTCTTTAGTCCCTCTTTAGTTCCTCTTTAGTCCCTCTTTAGTCCCTCTTTAGTCCCTCTTTAGTTCCTCTTTAGTTCCTCTTTAGTCCCTCTTTAGTCCCTCTTTAGTCCCTCTTTAGTCCCTCTTTAGTCCCGCTTTAGTCCCTCTTTAGTCCCGCTTTAGTCCCTCTTTAGTTCCTCTTTAGTTCCTCTTTAGACCCGCTTTAGTCCCGCTTTAGTCCCTCTTTAGTCCCGCTTTAGTCCCTCTTTAGTCCCGCTTTAGTCCCGCTTTAGTCCCTCTTTAGTTCCTCTTTAGACCCGCTTTAGTCCCGCTTTAGTCCCTCTTTAATCCCTCTTTAGTCCCTCTTTAGTTCCTCTTTAGTTCCTCTTTAGACCCGCTTTAGTCCCGCTTTAGTCCCGCTTTAGTCCCTCTTTAATCCCTCTTTAGTCCCTCTTTAGTTCCTCTTTAGTCCCTCTTTAGTCCCTCTTTAGTCCCGCTTTAGTCCCTCTTTAGTCCCTCTTTAGTCCCGCTTTAGTCCCTCTTTAGTCCCGCTTTAGTCCCTCTTTAGTTCCTCTTTAGTTCCTCTTTAGACCCGCTTTAGTCCCTCTTTAGTCCCTCTTTAGTCCCTCTTTAGTCCCGCTTTAGTCCCGCTTTAGTCCCGCTTTAGTCCCTCTTTAGTTCCTCTTTAGTTCCTCTTTAGACCCGCTTTAGTCCCGCTTTAGTCCCTCTTTAATCCCTCTTTAGTCCCTCTTTAGTTCCTCTTTAGTTCCTCTTTAGACCCGCTTTAGTCCCGCTTTAGTCCCTCTTTAGTCCCTCTTTAGTCCCGCTTTAGTCCCTCTTTAGTCCCTCTTTAGTCCCTCTTTAGTTCCTCTTTAGTTCCTCTTTAGACCCGCTTTAGTCCCGCTTTAGTCCCTCTTTAGTCCCTCTTTAGTCCCTCTTTAGTCCCTCTTTAGTCCCGCTTTAGTCCCTCTTTAGTCCCTCTTTAGACCCGCTTTAGTCCCTCTTTAGTTCCTCTTTAGTTCCTCTTTAGACCCGCTTTAGTCCCGCTTTAGTCCCTCTTTAGTCCCGCTTTAGTCCCTCTTTAGTCCCTCTTTAGTCCCGCTTTAGTCCCTCTTTAGTCCCTCTTTAGTCCCGCTTTAGTCCCTCTTTAGTCCCTCTTTAGACCCGCTTTAGTCCCTCTTTAGTCCCTCTTTAGTTCCTCTTTAGACCCGCTTTAGTCCCGCTTTAGTCCCTCTTTAGTCCCTCTTTAGTCCCTCTTTAGTCCCGCTTTAGTCCCTCTTTAGTCCCTCTTTAGACCCTCTTTAGTCCCTCTTTAGTCCCTCTTTAGTCCCGCTTTAGTCCCGCTTTAGTCCCTCTTTAGTCCCTCTTTAGACCCGCTTTAGTCCCTCTTTAGTTCCTCTTTAGTTCCTCTTTAGACCCGCTTTAGTCCCGCTTTAGTCCCTCTTTAGTCCCTCTTTAGACCCGCTTTAGTCCCTCTTTAGTTCCTCTTTAGTTCCTCTTTAGACCCGCTTTAGTCCCTCTTTAGTCCCTCTTTAGTCCCGCTTTAGTCCCTCTTTAGTCCCTCTTTAGTCCCTCTTTAGACCCTCTTTAGTCCCGCTTTAGTCCCGCTTTAGTCCCTCTTTAGTCCCTCTTTAGTCCCTCTTTAGTCCCGCTTTAGTCCCTCTTTAGTCCCTCTTTAGTCCCTCTTTAGTCCCGCTTTAGTCCCTCTTTAGTCCCTCTTTAGTCCCTCTTTAGACCCTCTTTAGTCCCTCTTTATTCCCGCTTTAGTCCCTCTTTAGTCCCTCTTTAGTCCCGCTTTAGTCCCTCTTTAGTCCCTCTTTAGTCCCTCTTTAGTCCCTCTTTAGTCCCGCTTTAGTCCCTCTTTAGTCCCTCTTTAGACCCGCTTTAGTCCCTCTTTAGTTCCTCTTTAGTTCCTCTTTAGACCCGCTTTAGTCCCGCTTTAGTCCCTCTTTAGTCCCGCTTTAGTCCCGCTTTAGTCCCTCTTTAGTCCCACTTTAGTCCCTCTTTAGACCCTCTTTAGTCCCTCTTTAGTCCCTCTTTAGTCCCTCTTTAGTCCCGCTTTAGTCCCTCTTTAGTTCCTCTTTAGACCCTCTTTAGACCCTCTTTAGACCCTCTTTAGTCCCTCTTTAGACCCTCTTTAGTCCCTCTTTAGACCCTCTTTAGACCCTCTTTAGTCCCTCTTTAGACCCTCTTTAGACCCTCTTTAGTCCCTCTTTAGTCCCTCTTTAGTCCCTCTTTAGACCCGCTTTAGTCCCTCTTTAGTCCCACTTTAGTCCCTCTTTAGACCCTCTTTAGTCCCTCTTTAGTCCCTCTTTAGTCCCTCTTTAGTCCCGCTTTAGTCCCTCTTTAGTTCCTCTTTAGACCCTCTTTAGTCCCTCTTTAGACCCTCTTTAGACCCTCTTTAGTCCCTCTTTAGACCCTCTTTAGTCCCTCTTTAGTCCCTCTTTAGACCCTCTTTAGTCCCTCTTTAGACCCTCTTTAGTCCCTCTTTAGTCCCTCTTTAGTCCCTCTTTAGTCCCGCTTTAGTCCCTCTTTAGTTCCTCTTTAGACCCTCTTTAGTCCCTCTTTAGACCCTCTTTAGACCCTCTTTAGTCCCTCTTTAGACCCTCTTTAGTCCCTCTTTAGTCCCTCTTTAGACCCGCTTTAGACCCGCTTTGGTCTCTTTCAGGCTCGGGTGCTGATCCAGGAGCTGAGGACGACTGAAAAGCGTCTTCAGAGCGTTAAACTCCGACTCAAAGGCTCCAGAGACAAACTCCTGAACCGACTCCTCCCACACTCAGGTCAGACACGCCCCCTACTGTTCAGACACTGGTTGCTTCCTTAAACTCTTAAACATAGAGTTAAACCCTTAAACATAGAGTTAAACCCTTAAACATAGAGTTAAACCCTTAAACTTAGAGTTAAACCCTTAAACATAGAGTTAAACCCTTAAACATAGAGTTAAACCCTTAAACTTAGAGTTAAACCCTTAAACATAGAGTTAAACCCTTAAACTTAGAGTTAAACTCTTAAACATAGAGTTAAACCCTTAAACTTAGAGTTAAACCCTTAAACTTAGAGTTAAACCCTTAAACTTAGAGTTAAACTCTTAAATATAGTTAAACCCTTAAACTTAGAGTTAAACTCTTAAACATAGAGTTAAACCCTTAAACATAGAGTTAAACCCTTAAACTTAGAGTTAAACCCTTAAACATAGAGTTAAACCCTTAAACATAGAGTTAAACCCTTAAACATAGAGTTAAACTCTTAAACTTAGAGTTAAACCCTTAAACATAGAGTTAAACTCTTAAACATAGAGTTAAACCCTTAAACATAGAGTTAAACTCTTAAACATAGAGTTAAACTCTTAAATATAGTTAAACTCTTAAACATAGAGTTTAACTCTTAAATATAGTTAAACCCTTAAACATAGAGTTAAACTCTTAAATATAGTTAAACTCTTAAACATAGAGTTAAACTCTTAAACATAGAGTTAAACTCTTAAACATAGAGTTAAACTCTTAAATATAGTTAAACTCTTAAACAGAGTTAAACTCTTAAACATAGAGTTAAACTCTTAAATATAGTTAAACTCTTAAACATAGAGTTAAACTCTTAAATATAGTTAAACCCTTAAACATAGAGTTAAACTCTTAAACATAGAGTTAAACTCTTAAATAGAGTTAAACTCTTAAACATAGAGTTAAACTCTTAAACATAGAGTTAAACTCTTAAATATAGTTAAACTCTTAAACATAGAGTTAAACTCTTAAATATAGAGTTAAACTCTTAAATAGAGTTAAACTCTTAAACATAGAGTTAAACTCTTAAATAGAGTTAAACTCTTAAACATAGAGTTAAACTCTTAAATATAGTTAAACTCTTAAACATAGAGTTAAACTCTTAAATATAGAGTTAAACTCTTAAATAGAGTTAAACTCTTAAACATAGAGTTAAACTCTTAAATAGAGTTAAACTCTTAAACATAGAGTTAAACTCTTAAACATAGAGTTAAACTCTTAAATATAGTTAAACTCTTAAACATAGAGTTAAACTCTTAAATAGAGTTAAACTCTTAAACATAGAGTTAAACTCTTAAATAGAGTTAAACTCTTAAACATAGAGTTAAACTCTTAAACATAGAGTTAAACTCTTAAATATAGTTAAACTCTTAAACATAGAGTTAAACTCTTAAATAGAGTTAAACTCTTAAACATAGAGTTAAACTCTTAAACAGAGTTAAACTCTTAAACATAGAGTTAAACTCTTAAACATAGAGTTAAACTCTTAAATATAGTTAAACTCTTAAACATAGAGTTAAACTCTTAAATAGAGTTAAACTCTTAAACATAGAGTTAAACTCTTAAATAGAGTTAAACTCTTAAACATAGAGTTAAACTCTTAAACATAGAGTTAAACTCTTAAATATAGTTAAACTCTTAAACATAGAGTTAAACTCTTAAATAGAGTTAAACTCTTAAACATAGAGTTAAACTCTTAAACAGAGTTAAACTCTTAAACATAGAGTTAAACTCTTAAACATAGAGTTAAACTCTTAAATATAGTTAAACTCTTAAACATAGAGTTAAACTCTTAAATAGAGTTAAACTCTTAAACATAGAGTTAAACTCTTAAATAGAGTTAAACTCTTAAACATAGAGTTTAACTCCGTCCTGCAGACGACCCGTCGGTCCAGGCCGTGCTCAGAGAATCCCGTCGCAGAAAAGAAAAGATGGTTCCTCGAGAAGATGATGTCATGGAGGTCATCGACCTGCAGAGCCAGGGGGCGGGACCGCCTCACACGAGAGCCAATCAGGTGAGTGTGCTGCACCGTTACTGTGGAGACCAGGACCTGTTTAACTTGCTGTGATTGGTCGTTTTAGATCAAAGAAGGAATGAACGTAAAACAGCTGCAACATCAAATGAAGAACCTCATCACAGACATCGACCTGAGGTGAGACACGCCCGCCTGCAGGACACGCCCACCTGCAGGACACGCCCGCCTGCAGGACACGCCCACCTGCAGGACACGCCCACCTGCAGGACGCGCCCACCTGCAGGACACACCCACCTGCAGGACACACCCGCCTGCAGGACGCGCCCGCCTGCAGGACACGCCCGTCTGCAGGACACACCCGCCTGCAGGACACGCCCGCCTGCAGGACACGCCCACCTGCAGGACACGCCCACCTGCAGGACGCGCCCACCTGCAGGACACACCCACCTGCAGGACACACCCGCGTGCAGGACGCGCCCGCCTGCAGGACACGCCCGTCTGCAGGACACACCCGCCTGCAGGACACACCCACCTGCAGGACACACCCACCTGCAGGACACACCCACCTGCAGGACACACCCACCTGCAGGACGCGCCCGCCTGCAGGACACGCCCGCCTGCAGTACGCGCCCGCCTGCAGTACGCGCCCACCTGCAGGACACGCCCGCCTGCAGGACGCACCCACCTGCAGGACACGCCCGCCTGCAGGACGCACCCACCTGCAGGACACGCCCGCCTGCAGGACGCACCCACCTGCAGGACACACCCACCTGCAGGACACGCCCGCCAGGACGCACCCACCTGCAGGACGCGCCCGCCTGCAGGACGCGCCCACCTGCAGGACACGCCCGCCAGGACGCACCCACCTGCAGGACGCGCCCGCCTGCAGGACGCGCCCGCCTGCAGGACGCGCCCGCCTGCAGGACGCGCCCGCCTGCAGGACGCGTCCTGCAGGACGCGCCCGCCTGCAGGACGCGCCCGCCTGCAGGACGACGCGCCCGCCTGCAGGACGACGCGCCCGCCTGCAGGACGACGCGCCCGCCTGCAGGACGACGCGCCCGCCTGCAGGACGACGCGCCCGCCTGCAGGACGCGCCCGCCTGCAGGACGCGCCCGCCTGCAGGACGCGCCCGCCTGCAGGACGCGCCCGCCTGCAGGACACGCCCGCCTGCAGGACACCGACACTAAGTGTTGTAAAGAGCTTTATAAATAAAGTTTGGTTGTTTTTCAGCTCAGATTCGTCGTCTGAAGAACAAAACTCACAGCGACTCAGATCCACCAATCCCACGCCAGCGACGACCTCATCGCCCTCCAAAGCCCCGCCTCCTCATGCTGTGTCATCATCCCCCACCAAAGCCCCTCCCCCTCAAAGCCCCGCCTCTCAGTCTGACTTCCCGAATGCCTCATCTTCGCCCATCAATCTCGTCTTTACCCAGAATTCCACACTGCGGCAGAGGACCGTCCCAAACATCCTATCACGGAGCAGGACCACAGGCTCCGCCCAGAGAGAGGGTAAGTCCTGGTTTAGACCTGGTTCAAAGGTCAGATCTTCAAAGGTCAGGTCAGATCTTCAAAGGTCAGCTCTTCAAAGGTCAGATCTTCAAAGTTCAGGTCAGATCTTCAAAGGTCAGATCTTCAAAGGTCAGATCTAAAAAGGTCAGATCTTCAAAGGTCAGGTCAGATCTTCAAAGGTCAGCTCTTCAAAGGTCAGATCTTCAAAGGTCGGATCTTCAAAGTTCAGGTCAGATCTTCAAAGGTCAGATCTAAAAAGGTCAGCTCTTCAAAGGTCAGATCTTCAAAGGTCAGCTCTTCAAAGGTCAGCTCTTCAAAGGTCAGATCTTCAAAGGTCAGATCTTCAAAGGTCAGCTCTTCAAAGGTCAGCTCTTCAAAGGTCAGATCTACAGTGTGAAAGTGTTTGTCACGAAAATGTTTCAGATCAAATGTAAATAATAGTCCAAGACAAAAGGAAACACAACATGCAGCCACGCCCAGGCCTGATACTGCCACGCCCAGGCCACGCCCAGGCCTGATACTGCCACGCCCAGGCCACGCCCAGGCCTGATACTGCCACGCCCAGGCCACGCCCAGGCCTGATACTGCCACGCCCAGGCCACGCCCAGGCCTGATACTGCCACGCCCAGGCCTGATACTGCCACGCCCAGGCCACGCCCAGGCCTGCAGCAGGTCCACCTCTGAATGCAGAACAACATGAAGACTTTAGAGAGGGGGCGAGTCAAAGTCCTGACCTTTGAACCCTGCTGTGACCTTCAAACCCTCCAGTTCAACAGTTCTACAAAGGTGAGGCCAAAGCTCCTCCACAGACGGTGTAAGTGTCACAAACGCTGCCCACTGTCCTTTTTCACTCAGGGCCGTGTAGGTCTGTGTTGTATCTGAAACATTTAAATGTGACAAACACGTTCACCTCCTGTGAGTGACTGTGACCTCACATGACCCTGATGTTCTCCTCAGCTCCTCCTGCAGCTCCTCCTGCAGCTCCTCCTGCAGCTCCTCCTGTAGCTCCTCCTGCAGCTCCTCCTGTAGCTCCTCCTGTAGCTCCTCCTGCAGCTCCTCCTGCAGCTCCTCCTGTAGCTCCTCCTGCAGCTCCTCCTGCTGCTCCTCCTGCAGCTCCTCCTGCAGCTCCTCCTGCAGCTCCTCCTGCAGCTCCTCCTGTAGCTCCTCCTGTAGCTCCTCCTGCAGCTCCTCCTGCAGCTCCTCCTGTAGCTCCTCCTGTAGCTCCTCCTGCAGCTCCTCCTGCAGCTCCTCCTGTAGCTCCTCCTGTAGCTCCTCCTGCAGCTCCTCCTGCAGCTCCTCCTGTAGCTCCTCCTGTAGCTCCTCCTGCAGCTCCTCCTGCAGCTCCTCCTGTAGCTCCTCCTGCAGCTCCTCCTGTAGCTCCTCCTGTAGCTCCTCCTGCAGCTCCTCCTGCAGCTCCTCCTGTAGCTCCTCCTGTAGCTCCTCCTGCAGCTCCTCCTGCAGCTCCTCCTGTAGCTCCTCCTGCAGCTCCTCCTGCAGCTCCTCCTGTAGCTCCTCCTGCAGCTCCTCCTGCAGCTCCTCCTGCAGCTCCTCCTGTAGCTCCTCCTGCAGCTCCTCCTGCAGCTCCTCCTGTAGCTCCTCCTGTAGCTCCTCCTGCAGCTCCTCCTGTAGCTCCTCCTGCAGCTCCTCCTGTAGCTCCTCCTGTAGCTCCTCCTGCAGGTCCTCCTGCAGCTCCTCCTGTAGCTCCTCCTGCAGCTCCTCCTGCAGCTCCTCCTGTAGCTCCTCCTGTAGCTCCTCCTGTAGCTCCTCCTGTAGCTCCTCCTGTAGCTCCTCCTGCAGCTCCTCCTGTAGCTCCTCCTGCAGCTCCTCCTGTAGCTCCTCCTGCAGCTCCTCCTGTAGCTCCTCCTGTAGCTCCTCCTGCAGCTCCTCCTGTAGCTCCTCCTGCAGCTCCTCCTGTAGCTCCTCCTGCAGCTCCTCCTGTAGCTCCTCCTGCAGCTCCTCCTGTAGCTCCTCCTGTAGCTCCTCCTGCAGCTCCTCCTGTAGCTCCTCCTGTAGCTCCTCCTGCAGCTCCTCCTGTAGCTCCTCCTGCAGCTCCTCCTGTAGCTCCTCCTGCAGCTCCTCCTGTAGCTCCTCCTGCAGCTCCTCCTGTAGCTCCTCCTGCAGCTCCTCCTGCAGCTCCTCCTGCAGCTCCTCCTGTAGCTCCTCCTGCAGCTCCTCCTGTAGCTCCTCCTGTAGCTCCTCCTGTAGCTCCTCCTGCAGCTCCTCCTGTAGCTCCTCCTGCAGCTCCTCCTGTAGCTCCTCCTGTAGCTCCTCCTGCAGCTCCTCCTGCAGCTCCTCCTGTAGCTCCTCCTGCAGCTCCTCCTGCTGCTCCTCCTGCAGCTCCTCCTGCAGGTCCTCCTGCAGCTCCTCCTGTAGCTCCTCCTGCAGCTCCTCCTGCAGCTCCTCCTGCAGCTCCTCCTGCAGCTCCTCCTGCAGCTCCTCCTGTAGCTCCTCCTGTAGCTCCTCCTGCTGCTCCTCCTGCAGCTCCTCCTGCAGCTCCTCCTGCAGCTCCTCCTGTAGCTCCTCCTGCAGCTCCTCCTGCAGCTCCTCCTGTAGCTCCTCCTGCAGCTCCTCCTGCTGCTCCTCCTGCAGCTCCTCCTGCAGCTCCTCCTGTAGCTCCTCCTGCAGCTCCTCCTGCAGCTCCTCCTGTAGCTCCTCCTGCAGCTCCTCCTGTAGCTCCTCCTGCAGCTCCTCCTGTAGCTCCTGCAGCTCCTCCTGTAGCTCCTCCTGTAGCTCCTCCTGTAGCTCCTCCTGCAGCTCCTCCTCTTCACACTCTTTATCCTTCTGGGTTTGTGATGACGTCGTCTTCGTCGGCGTCTCCAGTGTTCCAGCCACGCCCGTCTCATGTGGTGACGCTGCGACCGGTTCTGCCGTCTCCAGGTAACGTCAGGTTTGAGTCATGGTATCTAACACTTCATAGATCTAACACTTCGTAGACGTCATAGATCTAACACTTCGTAGACTTCATAGATCTAACGCTTCGTAGACGTCATAGATCTAACACTTCGTAGACGTCATAGATCTAACACTTCGTAGACTTCATAGATCTAACACTTCGTAGACGTCATAGATCTAACGCTTCGTAGACGTCATAGATCTAACACTTCGTAGACTTCATAGATCTAACACTTCGTAGACTTCATAGATCTAACACTTCGTAGACTTCATAGATCTAACACTTCGTAGACTTCATAGATCTAACACTTCGTAGACGTCATAGATCTAACACTTCGTAGACTTCATAGATCTAACACTTCGTAGACGTCATAGATCTAACACTTCGTAGATCTAACACTTCGTAGACGTCATAGATCTAACACTTCGTAGACGTCATAGATCTAACACTTCGTAGACGTCATAGATCTAACACTTCGTAGACTTCATAGATCTAACGCTTCGTAGACTTCATAGATCTAACACTTCGTAGACTTCATAGATCTAACGCTTCGTAGACTTCATAGATCTAACACTTCGTAGACTTCATAGATCTAACACTTCGTAGACGTCATAGATCTAACACTTCGTAGACGTCATAGATCTAACACTTCGTAGACGTCATAGATCTAACACTTCGTAGACTTCATAGATCTAACACTTCGTAGACGTCATAGATCTAACACTTCGTAGACGTCATAGATCTAACACTTCGTAGACGTCATAGATCTAACACTTCGTAGACGTCATAGATCTAACACTTCGTAGACTTCATAGATCTAACGCTTCGTAGACTTCATAGATCTAACGCTTCGTAGACTTCATAGATCTAACACTTCGTAGACTTCATAGATCTAACACTTCGTAGACGTCATAGATCTAACACTTCGTAGACGTCATAGATCTAACACTTCGTAGACGTCATAGATCTAACACTTCGTAGACGTCATAGATCTAACACTTCGTAGACGTCATAGATCTAACACTTCGTAGACGTCATAGATCTAACACTTCGTAGACGTCATAGATCTAACACTTCGTAGACGTCATAGATCTAACACTTCGTAGACGTCATAGATCTAACACTTCGTAGACTTCATAGATCTAACACTTCGTAGACGTCATAGATCTAACACTTCGTAGACTTCATAGATCTAACACTTCGTAGACGTCATAGATCTAACACTTCGTAGACGTCATAGATCTAACACTTCGTAGACTTCATAGATCTAACGCGTGTTCTTTGACTCTTTGACGTATTCACATTGAGCTCATTCAACATGTAGTTTGATTGACTCTGCACTTCCTGTCCTAGCCGTGGCGACGGTGGCCCTGAACCTGTCGTCCAATCAGCAGCCGTCCTCCGGGCCCCGCCTCAGCCCATGTGACCTGTTCACCTGCAGCGCCTCGCTCCCCGGCTCCACAGGTCAGAATTTTGCTCCGACAAAACCACCAGAACTTTCCCTCGTTTGAGCTTCTGTGTTTTTCAGGTGGAAACCTGAACCTGCTGCGCCTGGTTTCTCCTCAGAACGCCTCCATGCCCCGCCCCCCTGCCACGCCCCTCCCCCCTGCCAAACTACAGCTCCCATCACCCCCTGCTGCTGCCTCTGCCCCGCCCACAGTACCACAGGCTCCTCCCACTTCTCATGCTCAAAAACTACATCTCCCATCAGCCCCTGCTCCAATAAAAACAGACGCTCCATTTTCTCCTCGTTCTGCTGCTGCACAAATCCCGCCTCCCTCTTCTACAGCGCACCAATCACAGCCCTCCTCCTCCGCTCCCGTCCAATCAGAGCCCTCCCTGGCGTCGCTGCTCAATGAAATTGCATTTTTGAACCAGAACTCAATAGCTTCGTCCAATCAGAGCCCAGGTATAGTATTGGCCCCGCCCCCACTGGTGAAACTGTCCAATAGCAGCGTGATGAGCAGAGAGACGGCCAACCAGAGCTCAGGGGGCGGGACCTGGAGGCCAATGCCAAAGCTGCGCCGGCTCTGATTGGTTTGTACAATATGAGACGACGACAGCGTCGCCTGAGGACTGTAGGCGGCGCTGTAGACGTCGCCTGAGGACTGTAGGCGGCGCTGTAGACGCCGCCTGAGGACTGTAGGCGGCGCTGTAGAGACGTCGCCTGAGGACTGTAGGCCGCGCTGTAGAGACGCCGCCTGAGGACTGTAGGCGGCGCTGTAGAGACGTCGCCTGAGGACTGTAGGCGGCGCTGTAGAGACGCCGCCTGAGGACTGTAGGCCGCGCTGGAGACGCCGCCTGAGGACTGTAGGCCGCGCTGGATACGCCGCCTGAGGACTGTAGGCGGCGCTGTAGAGACGTCGCCTGAGGACTGTAGGCGGCGCTGTAGAGACGCCGCCTGAGGACTGTAGGCCACGCTGTAGACGCCGCCTGAGGACTGTAGGCCGCGCTGTAGAGACGCCGCCTGAGGACTGTAGGCGACGCTGTAGAGACGTCGCCTGAGGACTGTAGGCGGCGCTGTAGAGACGCCGCCTGAGGACTGTAGGCGGCGCTGTAGAGACGCCGCCTGAGGACTGTAGGCGGCGCTGTAGAGACGTCGCCTGAGGACTGTAGGCGGCGCTGTAGAGACGTCGCCTGAGGACTGTAGGCGGCGCTGTAGAGACGCCGCCTGAGGACTGTAGGCCGCGCTGGAGACGCCGCCTGAGGACTGTAGGCCGCGCTGTAGAGACGCCGCCTGAGGACTGTAGGCCGCGCTGGAGACGCCGCCTGAGGACTGTAGGCCGCGCTGTAGAGACGCCGCCTGAGGACTGTAGGCGGCGCTGTAGAGACGCCGCCTGAGGACTGTAGGCGGCGCTGTAGAGACGTCGCCTGAGGACTGTAGGCCGCGCTGTAGAGACGCCGCCTGAGGACTGTAGGCCGCGCTGTAGACGCCGCCTGAGGACTGTAGGCCGCGCTGTAGAGACGCCGCCTGAGGACTGTAGGCGGCGCTGTAGACGCCGCCTGAGGACTGTGGGCGGCGCTGTAGAGACGCCGCCTGAGGACTGTAGAGACGCCGCCTGAGGACTGTAGGCCGCGCTGTAGAGACGCCGCCTGAGGACTGTAGGCCGCGCTGTAGAGACGCCGCCTGAGGACTGTAGGCGGCGCTGTAGAGACGCCGCCTGAGGACTGTAGGCCGCGCTGTAGAGACGCCGCCTGAGGACTGTAGGCGGCGCTGTAGAGACGCCGCCTGAGGACTGTAGGCGGCGCTGTAGAGACGTCGCCTGAGGACTGTAGGCCGCGCTGTAGAGACGCCGCCTGAGGACTGTAGGCGGCGCTGTAGAGACGTCGCCTGAGGACTGTAGGCGGCGCTGTAGAGACACCGCCTGAGGACTGTAGGCGCTGTAGAGACGTCGCCTGAGGACTGTAGGCGGCGCTGTAGAGACACCGCCTGAGGACTGTAGGCGCTGTAGAGACGCCGCCTGAGGACTGTAGGCGGCGCTGTAGAGACGTCGCCTGAGGACTGTAGGCGGCGCTGTAGAGACGCCGCCTGAGGACTGTAGGCGGCACTGTAGAGACGTCGCCTGAGGACTGTAGGCCGCGCTGTAGAGACGCCGCCTGAGGACTGTAGGCGGCGCTGTAGAGACGTCGCCTGAGGACTGTAGGCCGCGCTGTAGAGACGCCGCCTGAGGACTGTAGGCCGCGCTGTAGAGACACCGCCTGAGGACTGTAGGCCGCGCTGTAGAGACGCCGCCTGAGGACTGTAGGCGGCGCTGTAGAGACGTCGCCTGAGGACTGTAGGCGGCGCTGTAGAGACACCGCCTGAGGACTGTAGGCGGCGCTGTAGAGACACCGCCTGAGGACTGTAGGCGCTGTAGAGACGTCGCCTGAGGACTGTAGGCGGCGCTGTAGAGACACCGCCTGAGGACTGTAGGCGCTGTAGAGACGCCGCCTGAGGACTGTAGGCGGCGCTGTAGAGACGTCGCCTGAGGACTGTAGGCGGCGCTGTAGAGACGCCGCCTGAGGACTGTAGGCGGCGCTGTAGAGACGTCGCCTGAGGACTGTAGGCCGCGCTGTAGAGACGCCGCCTGAGGACTGTAGGCGGCGCTGTAGAGACGCCGCCTGAGGACTGTAGGCCGCGCTGTAGAGACGCCGCCTGAGGACTGTAGGCGGCGCTGTAGAGACGCCGCCTGAGGACTGTAGGCCGCGCTGTAGAGACACCGCCTGAGGACTGTAGGCCGCGCTGTAGAGACACCGCCTGAGGACTGTAGGCCGCGCTGTAGAGACGCCGCCTGAGGACTGTAGGCGGCGCTGTAGAGACACCGCCTGAGGACTGTAGGCGCTGTAGAGACGTCGCCTGAGGACTGTAGGCGGCGCTGTAGAGACACCGCCTGAGGACTGTAGGCGCTGTAGAGACGCCGCCTGAGGACTGTAGGCGGCGCTGTAGAGACGTCGCCTGAGGACTGTAGGCGGCGCTGTAGAGACGCCGCCTGAGGACTGTAGGCGGCGCTGTAGAGACGTCGCCTGAGGACTGTAGGCCGCGCTGTAGAGACGCCGCCTGAGGACTGTAGGCGGCGCTGTAGAGACGCCGCCTGAGGACTGTAGGCGGCGCTGTAGAGACGTCGCCTGAGGACTGTAGGCCGCGCTGTAGAGACGCCGCCTGAGGACTGTAGGCGGCGCTGTAGAGACGTCGCCTGAGGACTGTAGGCCGCGCTGTAGAGACGCCGCCTGAGGACTGTAGGCGGCGCTGTAGAGACGCCGCCTGAGGACTGTAGGCGGCGCTGTAGAGACGCCGCCTGAGGACTGTAGGCCGCGCTGTAGAGACGCCGCCTGAGGACTGTAGGCCGCGCTGTAGAGACGCCGCCTGAGGACTGTAGGCGGCGCTGTAGAGACACCGCCTGAGGACTGTAGGCGGCGCTGTAGAGACACCGCCTGAGGACTGTAGGCCGCGCTGTAGAGACACCGCCTGAGGACTGTAGGCCGCGCTGTAGAGACGCCGCCTGAGGACTGTAGGCGACGCTGTAGAGACGCCGCCTGAGGACTGTAGGCGGCGCTGTAGAGACGCCGCCTGAGGACTGTAGGCCGCGCTGTAGAGACGCCGCCTGAGGACTGTAGGCGACGCTGTAGAGACGCCGCCTGAGGACTGTAGGCGGCGCTGTAGAGACGCCGCCTGAGGACTGTAGGCCGCGCTGAGATTTGCACTTTTCTTCCGTTAAATTTTGCCTCCGAAAAACAAGTGTTCAATGTAAAAAAGTGGAACACTACAGCAAAACGTTTACTGAGAAATAAAGTTTATAATATTTAAATGCATATGAACGACCTTTGACCTGTGAGACACAGGAATAGGAACTCTAATGTGGCTGTTTCAGAGTAAAAGCCTCTCGTATTTCAGAGTAAAACACTGCTTCAGTTTTATACAGATTTTTGTATTTTTGGTAAAACTTTGTAAATGTGTAAAAGTGATGTAATAAAGTTTCTTTGACTGAAAGTTTGTCTCATTCTCATGTCTAAGAACCCCAACTCGACCCGACCCGAACCCGACCCGAACTCGACCCCGAGCGTCAGGAGAATGACGAGTTCCTCTGTCTCGTTCTTTCATGTGTGAGAGAAACACGACTTACAATGATGTTTGTTGATTGTAAAACATGTTTTTTAATTAATAATCAAATTCCATCCATCCATTTTCTACCGCTTGTTCCCTTTCGGGGTCGCGGGTGACTGGAGCCTATCCCAGTGACTTTGGGCCTTAGGCGGGGTACACCCTGGACAGTGGCCAACACAGAGACATAGACACTACAGACAGTTCACTCTCACATTCATTCACAATTTAGAGTCTTTGGACGGTGGGAGGAGCCGGAGAACCCGGAGAGAACCCACGGTAACACGGGGAGAACATGCAAACATATTTTTATTTTCCTCATTTACTCGAGAATCCAAATAAAACCCTTTGTATGTTTATTGTGTCGTAAACTGATTCATGCTACACTTTTATAAATACTTTGTGTTTCTATTTCTCTGCAGAGATTTAATTTCTCTCTAAAAATGCTTGACCTACTTTTATCCCCCGGGTACGCCCCGCCCATGGGTACGCCCCGCCCACTTGACCATGTGTGTGGATGTTTACGTCACGTGTCATGTTCAGGAACGTGTGTGGACTACGACAGTCTGAGGAATAAAGTCTGGCGGTAATGCAACAATTGGATGCCAACCGCCATAAAACAACAACAACAACAACAACAACAACAACAACATCTTCTCTTTGTGTGAAAAACGCTGATCGTGTGAAAGGCTCGTGCAGCTGCAGCGCGCGCCTGAAGGGGGCGGTGTTCACGAGCGGGACCGGATACAGAGGACACGCTCTTTCACAATAAAAGCACAGCTCAGCCACATTTATCATGTTTGTCATTCTAACAGTCTCTCCAGTAGTATTTGTACTGCAGTACAGTCTCTCCAGTAGTATTTGTACTGCAGTACAGTCTCTTCAGTAGTATTTGTACTGCAGTACAGTCTCTCCAGTAGTATTTGTACTGCAGTACAGTCTCTTCAGTAGTATTTGTACTGCTTTATTGAATGTTCCGTCCTTTATAAACTTTGAATAAATACAATCGTTTCTAACCCTCTCATCTCCATTTCATGAACCTCAGAGCTGGACCTCAGGGCTGGACCTCAGAGCTGGACCTCAGAGCTGGACCTCAGAGCTGGACCTCAGAGCTGGACCTCAGGGCTGGACCTCAGAGCTGGACCTCAGGGCTGGACCTCAGAGCTGGACCTCAGAGCTGGACCTCAGAGCTGGACCTCAGGGCTGGACCTCAGAGCTGGACCTCAGAGCTGGACCTCAGGGCTGGACCTCAGAGCTGGACCTCAGAGCTGGACCTCAGGGCTGGACCTCAGAGCTGGTCACGCAGGATCAGTGGTGTTTTACATTGAAAGGGTTGGGCGGAAGTGTGCGTCAGCTGTTGCTGTGTTGACGCCGATTTGCGCGAGTCCAGACTAAATCCAGGACAACGGCAGGGCCAGACCCGGACCAGACCCGGGCCAGACCCGGACCAGACCCGGACTAGAGCCGGACCAGACCCGGACCAGACCCGGACTAGAGCCGGACCAGACCCGGACTAGAGCCGGACCAGACCCGGACTAGAGCCGGACCAGAGCCGGGACAGAGCCGGGACAGGCGCTCCGAGGCCCGGCCACAGCATCATGGACTCAGCCCCGAAGCTGCACCGACACAGCCCCGGAGAGTGACCGAGCACAGCGCGCTGAGCCCGGGCAGAGCTGCAGACCCAAGCCGCTCTCAGGTGCAGGTCCCCCGGGCTCTCGCACCGGGACACACCGGGACACACCGGGACACACCGCACACATGTCCTCAGACGGGACCATCCGCAGCCGGATCCGGAGCCTGCTCAGGTCCAACTCCATCAAACTGAAGCGACGCAGCGCGAGGCTCCCGGAGCAGCTCGGAACCAAGGTACGGGTTATTTACGGTTTATGCACGCGCCCGGTGCACGGACCCGCTGTGGTCAGTGGCCTGGAGACCGAGACCCGGGACTGGATCAGGCTCCCGGTCCAGACCCGGTTCTGTCTCAGAATTTGACATAAAATTGTGACAAACTCAGGATTCATTATGAAAAGACTGAAACGGTTGAATATTTGAATCAATAAAAGTCCAAACATGTCAGACATCACAGTCCCTGGCCCCAGGTCCGGCCCCAGGTCCGGCCCCTGGTCTGGCCCCCCTGGCCCCTGATCCTGGTCCAGCTCAGGGCCCCCGGGCCCCTGGCCCCTGGTGTAGAGCGTACGTGGCTCTGTGTTGGTGTTTGTTTTGGAGCGTCCTGAAGTTTGCACTGATGATAAACTAAACCAGTCGAACGGCTCCGGGACACGAGTCTGTTTAGAGTCTGTTTAGAGTCTGTTTAGAGTCTTTTTAGAGTCTGTTTAGAGTCTGTTTAGAGTCTGTTTAGAGTCTGTTTAGAGTCTTTTTAGAGTCTGTTTAGAGTCTTTTTAGAGTCTTTTTAGAGTCTTTTTAGAGTCTTTTTAGAGTCTGTTTAGAGTCTGTTTAGAGTCTTTTTAGAGTCTTTTTAGAGTCTGTTTAGAGTCTGTTTAGAGTCTTTTTAGAGTCTGTTTAGAGTCTGTTTAGAGTCTGTTTAGAGTCTTTTTAGAGTCTTTTAGAGTCTTTTTAGAGTCTGTTTAGAGTCTGTTTAGAGTCTGTTTAGAGTCTGTTTAGAGTCTTTTTAGAGTCTGTTTAGAGTCTGTTTAGAGTCTGTTTAGAGTCTGTTTAGAGTCTTTTTAGAGTCTGTTTAGAGTCTGTTTAGAGTCTTTTTAGAGTCTGTTTAGAGTCTGTTTAGAGTCTGTTTAGAGTCTGTTTAGAGTCTTTTTAGAGTCTGTTTAGAGTCTGTTTAGAGTCTGTTTAGAGTCTTTTTAGAGTCTGTTTAGAGTCTGTTTAGAGTCTTTTTAGAGTCTGTTTAGAGTCTGTTTAGAGTCTGTTTAGAGTCTTTTTAGAGTCTGTTTAGAGTCTGTTTAGAGTCTTTTTAGAGTCTGTTTAGAGTCTGTTTAGAGTCTTTTTAGAGTCTGTTTAGAGTTTGTTTAGAGTCTTTTTAGAGTCTTTTAGAGTCTGTTTAGTCTTTTTAGAGTCTGTTTAGAGTCTGTTTAGAGTCTGTTTAGAGTCTTTTTAGAGTCTTTTTAGAGTCTGTTTAGAGTCTGTTTAGAGTCTGTTTAGAGTCTTTTTAGAGTCTTTTTAGAGTCTTTTTAGAGTCTGTTTAGAGTCTGTTTAGAGTCTGTTTAGAGTCTTTTTAGAGTCTGTTTAGAGTCTGTTTAGAGTCTGTTTAGAGTCTTTTTAGAGTCTTTTTAGAGTCTGTTTAGAGTCTGTTTAGAGTCTGTTTAGTCTTTTTAGAGTCTGTTTAGAGTCTTTTTAGAGTCTGTTTAGAGTCTGTTTAGAGTCTTTTTAGAGTCTTTTTAGAGTCTGTTTAGAGTCTGTTTAGAGTCTTTTTAGAGTCTGTTTAGAGTCTGTTTAGAGTCTTTTTAGAGTCTGTTTAGAGTCTTTTTAGAGTCTGTTTAGAGTCTGTTTAGAGTCTGTTTAGAGTCTTTTTAGAGTCTGTTTAGAGTCTTTTTAGAGTCTGTTTAGAGTCTGTTTAGAGTCTTTTTAGAGTCTGTTTAGAGTCTTTTTAGAGTCTGTTTAGAGTCTGTTTAGAGTCTGTTTAGAGTCTGTTTAGAGTCTTTTTAGAGTCTGTTTAGAGTCTGTTTAGAGTCTGTTTAGAGTCTGTTTAGAGTCTGTTTAGAGTCTTTTTAGAGTCTGTTTAGAGTCTTTTTAGAGTCTTTTTAGAGTCTTTTTAGAGTCTTTTTAGAGTCTGTTTAGAGTCTGTTTAGAGTCTTTTTAGAGTCTTTTTAGAGTCTGTTTAGAGTCTGTTTAGAGTCTTTTTAGAGTCTGTTTAGAGTCTGTTTAGAGTCTGTTTAGAGTCTTTTTAGAGTCTTTTAGAGTCTTTTTAGAGTCTGTTTAGAGTCTGTTTAGACGAGAGAGACGAGACGAGAAAGTAAATCGATATTGAACCAATTTTTTTTTTAAATTATTAATTTAATTTATAATTCTCAATATTTAGAATGATTCAATAAATAGAAATATTAAAGTTAACAGGCAATAAAGGTCACTCCTGTGGTCAGAGGTCACTGCTGGGGTCAGAGGTCACTGCTGGGGTCAGAGGTCACTGCTGTGGTCAGAGGTCACTGCTGGGGTCAGAGGTCGCTCCTCGGGTCAGAGGTCACTCCTGTGGTCAGAGGTCGCTCCTGGGGTCAGAGGTCGCTCCTGGGGTCAGAGGTCGCTCCTGTGGTCAGAGGTCGCTCCTGTGGTCAGAGGTCGCTCCTGGGGTCAGAGGTCGCTCCTGTGGTCAGAGGTCGCTCCTGTGGTCAGAGGTCGCTCCTGTGGTCAGAGGTCACTCCTGTGGTCAGAGGTCACTGCTGCGGTCAGAGGTCACTGCTGCGGTCAGAGGTCACTGCTGTGGTCAGAGGTCGCTCCTGTGGTCAGAGGTCATTGCTGCGGTCAGAGGTCGCTCCTGTGGTCAGAGGTCACTCCTGGGGTCAGAGGTCACTGCTGCGGTCAGAGGTCACTGCTGCGGTCAGAGGTCACTGCTGTGGTCAGAGGTCGCTCCTGCGGTCAGAGGTCACTGCTGTGGTCAGAGGTCACTGCTGCGGTCAGAGGTCACTGCTGTGGTCAGAGGTCGCTCCTGTGGTCAGAGGTCACTGCTGTGGTCAGAGGTCGCTCCTGTGGTCAGAGGTCACTGCTGTGGTCAGAGGTCACTGCTGTGGTCAGAGGTCGCTCCTGTGGTCAGAGGTCGCTCCTGTGGTCAGAGGTCACTGCTGCGGTCAGAGGTCGCTCCTGTGGTCAGAGGTCACTCCTGGGGTCAGAGGTCACTCCTGTGGTCAGAGGTCACTGCTGCGGTCAGAGGTCACTGCTGTGGTCAGAGGTCGCTCCTGTGGTCAGAGGTCACTGCTGTGGTCAGAGGTCACTGCTGCGGTCAGAGGTCACTGCTGCGGTCAGAGGTCGCTCCTGTGGTCAGAGGTCATTGCTGCGGTCAGAGGTCGCTCCTGTGGTCAGAGGTCACTCCTGTGGTCAGAGGTCACTGCTGTGGTCAGAGGTCACTGCTGCGGTCAGAGGTCACTGCTGTGGTCAGAGGTCGCTCCTGTGGTCAGAGGTCACTGCTGTGGTCAGAGGTCACTGCTGGGGTCAGAGGTCGCTCCTGTGGTCAGAGGTCACTGCTGTGGTCAGAGGTCACTGCTGTGGTCAGAGGTCACTGCTGGGGTCAGAGGTCACTGCTGGGGTCAGAGGTCACTGCTGTATGTTTGTGTTTTCCAGGTGACTCTGGAGAAGGTTCTGGGCATCACAGCAGCAGGAAACAGAGCTCTGTCATGTGACCCGAGGACCGGACTGCTCGCTTATCCAGCAGGGTCAGTCGCACAAGGACACTCACACGCACAAGGACACTCACACGCACAAGGACACTCACATGCACAAGGACACTGACACGCACAAGGACACTCACACGCACAAGGACACTCACACGCACAAGGACACTCACATGCACAAGGACACTCACATGCACAAGGACACTCACATGCACAAGGACACTCACATGCACAAGGACACTGACACGCACAAGGACACTCACACGCACAAGGACACTCACATGCACAAGGACACTGACACGCACAAGGACACTCACACGCACAAGGACACTCACACGCACAAGGACACTCACATGCACAAGGACACTCACATGCACAAGGACACTCACATGCACAAGGACACTCACATGCACAAGGACACTGACACGCACAAGGACACTCACACGCACAAGGACACTCACATGCACAAGGACACTCACATGCACATGGACACTCACACTCACATGCACAAGGACACTCACACGCACAAGGACACTCACATGCACAAGGACACTCACATGCACATGCACAAGGACACTCACATGCACAAGGACACTCACATGCACAAGGACACTCACATGCACAAGGACACTGACACGCACAAGGACACTCACATGCACAAGGACACTCACATGCACAAGGACACTCACATGCACAAGGACACTGACATGCAAAAGGACACTCACACGCACAAGGACACTCACATGCACAAGGACACTCACACGCACAAGGACACTCACATGCACAAGGACACTCACATGCACAAGGACACTCACACGCACAAGGACACTCACATGCACAAGGACACTCACATGCACATGCACAAGGACACTCACATGCACAAGGACACTCACATGCACAAGGACACTCACATGCACATGCACAAGGACACTCACATGCACAAGGACACTCACATGCACAAGGACACTCACATGCACAAGGACACTCACATGCACAAGGACACTCACATGCACAAGGACACTGACACGCACAAGGACACTCACACTCTCATGCACAAGGACACTCACATGCACATGCACAAGGACACTCACATGCACAAGGACACTCACATGCACAAGGACACTCACATGCACAAGGACACTCACATGCACAAGGACACTGACACGCACAAGGACACTCACATGCACAAGGACACTCACATGCACAAGGACACTCACATGCACAAGGACACTCACATGCACAAGGACACTCACATGCACAAGGACACTGACACGCACAAGGACACTCACACTCTCATGCACAAGGACACGACAGCCACTGTTTCTACAACAGTTTCATTTCCCTGTGAAGAATGAGACCTTTGACCTTTGACCTGGCGTTGTGAAGAAACATGACACACTTTAGCTCCTCCTCTGGGATGGTCACATGTTCCCACTCTTCATCTGTCACAACATGAACTTCTCTTTCACTTTCATATATTTAGTATTTGTCCAGATTAGAAATGACAAGATAAAATTTAGATATTATTCCTCTTGAAAATTCTGCTTCATAAGCCTCGATAAGGGTCATAAAGGTCATAAAAGTCATGACCTTGATAAACATGTCAGTCAGAGGTCATAAAGGTCATGACCTTGATAAACATGTCAGTCAGAGGTCAAAAAGGTCATGACCTTGATAAACATCTCAGTCAGAGGTCATAAAGGTCATGACTGACAAACATTTCAGTCAAAGGTCATGACCTTGATAAACATGTCAGTCAGAGGTCATAAAGGTCATGACCTTGATAAACATGTCAGTCAGAGATCATAAAGGTCATGACCTTGATAAACATGTCAGTCAGAGGTCATAAAGGTCATGACCTTGATAAACATCTCAGAGGTTATAAAGGTCATGACCTTGATAAACATGTCAGTCAGAGGTCATAAAGGTCATGACCTTGATAAGCATCTCAGTCAGAGGTCATAAAGGTCATGACCTTGATAAACATGTCAGTCAGAGGTCATAAAGGTCATGACCTTGATAAACATGTCAGTCAGAGGTAATAAAGGTCATGACCTTGATAAACATGTCAGTCAGAGGTAATAAAGGTCATGACCTTGATAAACATCTCAGAGGTTATAAAGGTCATGACCTTGATAAACATGTCAGTCAGAGGTCATAAAGGTCATGACCTTGAGTCATGTCTTGGTTATAATAACTCTTTATGTGTAAAAACTATAAAAGTCTGTTTCTCTTTCCACATCTCAAATCTTTTCATGTGATTCTCTTTTACATCTGGTGAAAAACCTTTGACCTTTTGTCCTCCAGACCTTGAGTCTCAGCTCAGTTCTATTTGTACAAAACCTTTGGTCATAAAGTTTTACCAGTTTAAGTTTGTAACATCTGTGTTTAGTTTGTTCTGATCAGCTCCTTCCATGTCGTAAGAACAGATTTGACCCAGGGATTCTTCACTTCCTCCTCATGACTCAAGCGTCTGTCATCTGCAGTAAGAACTGTACAGGAACCGCAGGCACCACATGACTCTCAGTATAAGACCTGTACAGGAACCTCAGGCACCACATGACTCTCAGTATAAGACCTGTACAGGAACCCCCGGCACCACATGACTCTCAGTATAACACCTGTACAGGAACCTCAGGCACCACATGACTCTCAGTATAAGACCTGTACAGGAACCTCAGGCACCACATGACTCTAAGTATAAGACCTGTACAGGAACCTCAGGCACCACATGACTCTCAGTATAACACCTGTACAGGAACCTCAGGCACCACATGACTCTCAGTATAAGACCTGTACAGGAACCCCCGGCACCACATGACTCTCATTATAAGACCTGTACAGGAACCTCCGGCACCACATGACTCTCAGTATAAGACCTGTACAGGAACTACAGGCACCACATTACTCTCAGTATAAGACCTGTACAGGAACCTCCGGCACCACATGACTCTCATTATAAGACCTGTACAGGAACCCCGGCACCACATGACTCTCAGTATAAGACCTGTACAGGAACCCCCGGCACCACATGACTCTCATTATAAGACCTGTACAGGAACCTCAGGCACCACATGACTCTAAGTATAAGACCTGTACAGGAACCTCAGGCACCACATGACTCTCAGTATAAGACCTGTACAGGAACCCCCGGCACCACATGACTCTCATTATAAGACCTGTACAGGAACCTCAGGCACCACATGACTCTCAGTATAAGACCTGTACAGGAACCTCCGGCACCACATGACTCTCATTATAAGACCTGTACAGGAACCTCAGGCACCACATGACTCTCAGTATAAGACCTGTACAGGAACCCCCGGCACCACATGACTCTCATTATAAGACCTGTACAGGAACCTCCGGCACCACATGACTCTCAGTATAAGACCTGTACAGGAACCTCCGGCACCACATGACTCTCATTATAAGACCTGTACAGGAACCTCCGGCACCACATGACTCTCAGTATAAGACCTGTACAGGAACCTCAGGCACCACATGACTCTCAGTATAAGACCGTTGAGCACCACACTCTGGATCACACCAGCAATGCTCTCAAATATTTGTTCCGTTCTTTTGAACATAATTGAGGTGAATAAACGATAGTCACATTCAGAATAGAAATAGAGCTTTATACCACTCTGAGGTGTGTCTTTAGAGCTTTATACACTCTGAGGTGTGTCTTTAGAGCTTTATACACTCTGAGGTGCGTCTTTAGAGCTTTATACACTCTGAGGTGTGTCTTTAGAGCTTTATATCACTCTGAGGTGTGTCTTTAGAGCTTTATACACTCTGAGGTGTGTCTTTAGAGCTTTATAACACTCTGAGGTGTGTCTTTAGAGCTTTATACACTCTGAGGTGTGTCTTTAGAGCTTTATACACTCTGAGGTGTGTCTTTAGAGCTTTATATCACTCTGAGGTGTGTCTTTAGAGCTTTATACCACTCTGAGGTGTGTCTTTAGAGCTTTATACACTCTGAGGTGTGTCTTTAGAGCTTTATACACTCTGAGGTGTGTCTTTAGAGCTTTATACACTCTGAGGTGTGTCTTTAGAGCTTTATAATACTCTGAGGTGTGTCTTTAGAGCTTTATACACTCTGAGGTGTGTCTTTAGAGCTTTATACACTCTGAGGTTTGTCTTTAGAGCTTTATACACTCTGAGGTGTGTCTTTAGAGCTTTATACACTCTGAGGTGTGTCTTTAGAGCTTTATACACTCTGAGGTGTGTCTTTAGAGCTTTATACACTCTGAGGTGTGTCTTTAGAGCTTTATACCGTGTGTCCTCTTTATCTCATGAGGCTTAAAGGACACTTTTTGTTTTTTTAAAGAATCAAATTATTCATATTGTCATGTTTCATATTTTAAAATTGCTCTCATTGTTTTCAAAGTTTTCAAGAGAATAATTTTGAATATTTTGGGTCCTACAGTAGGGTTAGCATTAGCATTAGCATTAGCAAAAGCTGTTGTTGCTGATGGTATTATTGGATCAGAGAAGATTAGAAGCATCATGTGTCACAGCAACGCCTCAAATACTGTTCACATGGGACTAAAGAGTCCTGCTTTAGTCCTGCTTTAGTCCTGCTTTAGTCCTGGTTTAGTCCTGCTTTAGTCCTGGTTTAGACCTGGTTTAGTCCTGCTTTAGTCCTGCTTTAGTCCTGCTTTAGTCCTGGTTTAGACCTGGTTTAGTCCTGGTTTAGACCTGGTTTAGTCCTGCTTTAGTCCTGGTTTAGACCTGGTTTAGTCCTGGTTTAGTCCTGCTTTAGTCCTGGTTTAGACCTGGTTTAGTCCTGGTTTAGTCTCAGGACATTACGTGGCTGTTTGGAGGAGGAGCCATGATGACAAACACTTTAACCTTAAACTTATAAAAGTTATGACCCTTGAACTTTCAGAGTTAAATCATTGTAAAATGACTGATTATTTATTTATTTTGTTTTCCATAAAAGAGAATAATGGATGAGTTTATTCCTGGGCTGTGATTGGTGCGTTTGAACGAGTTCAGTCGAGCGAAGCGGGTCAGTGGGTCGATCTGAGCGCGTGCAGAAGAATCTCAGATATGCAGCGTGGGAAATGGAATGTATAATTTAAAACAGAACACAGTCATTTTTAGACCTGGTTTAGTCCTGGTTTAGTCCTGGTTTAGACCTGCTTTAGACCTTCTTTAGACCTGCTTTAGTCCTGGTTTAGACCTGGTTTTAAACCTGGTTTGGACCTGCTTTAGACCTGCTTTAGTCCTGGTTTAGTCCTGGTTTAGTCCTGGTTTAGACCTGGTTTAGACCTGCTTTAGTCCTGGTTTAGTCCTGGTTTAGTCCTGGTTTAGTCCTGGTTTAGTCCTGGTTTAGACCTGGTTTAGACCTGGTTTAGACCTGGTTTAGTCCTGGTTTAGACCTGGTTTAGTCCTGGTTTAGTCCTGGTTTAGACCTGGTTTAGACCTGCTTTAGTCCTGCTTTAGTCCTGGTTTAGTCCTGGTTTAGTCCTGGTTTAGTCCTGGTTTAGACCTGGTTTAGACCTGGTTTTAAACCTGGTTTAGACCTGGTTTAGTCCTGGTTTAGACCTGGTTTAGACCTGGTTTAGACCTGGTTTTAAACCTGGTTTAGACCTGGTTTAGTCCTGGTTTAGACCTGGTTTTAAACCTGGTTTAGACCTGGTTTAGACCTGGTTTAGACCTGGTTTAGTCCTGGTTTAGACCTGGTTTAGACCTGGTTTAGACCTGGTTTAGTCCTGGTTTAGTCCTGGTTTAGTCCTGGTTTAGTCCTGGTTTAGTCATGGTTTAGACCTGGTTTAGACCTGCTTTAGTCCTGGTTTAGTCCTGGTTTAGTCCTGGTTTAGTCCTGGTTTAGTCCTGGTTTAGACCTGGTTTAGACCTGGTTTAGACCTGGTTTAGTCCTGGTTTAGTCCTGGTTTAGTCCTGGTTTAGTCCTGGTTTAGTCAACATAATAACAGAAGTAAACTTTTGTGTTCATCACGTTTACATCATGTCTTTAATCTAAAGAGGAAAAGTAAAGGTCCCAGGTCACTGCCCTGTGGGACTCCAATATGACACAGTAAACATGTGATAATAAAGCATCAAAACTCCTGAGTTTGGACTGAAAATCCACATCAATCTTGGAATTCATATTTAGTATTTTAGAGTTGATCTAAATTATTATCATTATTAGGCCCGAGCGCCACAAGCTGGCGAGAGGCCTATTAGTCTCGTAAGGCCGTGCGAAGCTGCGAAAGTGTGCACGTGTAGGGTCTCAAACTACATGTATTCAGTTTATGATTAAGGGAGATTTCTTAGCAGAAACGAGACAAGACGGGGCACCAGGGTTAAACCCAAAGAGCTAAGATACGGTCCTTAATCGCGCTCGTTAAAAAGGTCTGAAGGGTGTTTCACGATTCAGGGACTTACACATAGTCTATTCAAACAAACAAATGGGAGGTTTTGTCTATAGGAGTTTTTGTTTATAAGAGTTCTTCTATTGAGAGTGTTTTTTAAACTTCCTATATTCTGTGATCTGTCCTTTTCCTCTGGATCTACTGCGTTGTATCAATGAAATTTCCCCATGTGTGGACAATAAAGGATTATCTTATCTTATCTTAATAGTCAATAACTCTTTTGTGTAGTTTATTTATCAAAAGGGTAATCAAAACACCGGAGCAGAAATGCGCACAGGTAAATCACAGGTGACGTTATATCAGATTTAACAGCAGATTTCATGCAGATGATGTTAAACCAGGGTTTTGCCTTTGATAACCAAACGTGTCTATGCTAATCTATATCAAAAAGAGGAAAAGTGAGAAGCTAAAGGAGGAGGAACCGCTGAGCTCTACCCAAACCACGCCACAAAAGAACTGCACTCTGAACTCGGCTTACGGTTCTGTAGAGACTCGGTCCGACTGGTCCTTGTCTGCGGACGAGGTCCGTGACGAGGCGTCGCGTGGAGCGGTGTGGCGGCGAAGGTTCGGGGGCGTGCTGCGAGGTCCTTGAAGCGGGCGGCGGTCAGGGAGCGAGGCGTCGCGTGGAGCGGTGTGCTGCGACGTGCTGTGAGGTCCTTGGCGCCGGTGGCAACGGAGGCGATGTCCGGGAGTTCCTTAGCGGTAGAACGCTTTAGCGGCGTGTTAGCTCCTCACGCGGCCTTTACTCAGATGAGGACGTAGCGCTGATCCACGTAAACGGCGTAGATTACTTCAAAAAGAAAAGAAACGAAGTAGCAAAGAAAGTCTCTGTCCGGTTTAGCGCTTAAGCTTAGTTCCAGGTAGTTCCAGGTAGTTCCAGGTGGTTTCAGGTGGTTTCAGAGTCCAGGGCTGGCATGGCCTTGTCGACCACGTGACGGACGGATTTTGTTGAGACAAAGGAAAAGTGAAAGGCTCGTCCGTGGAGACAGCTTCCAAGAGAGAAGAGAAGAGAAGAGGAAGAGAAGAGAGCGTTCCTAGCTTGGAGCGTCCTTTTGATACCTGCCCGCAGGGCATGCTGGGAGCGAAAGGGGCAGGCGCTACAGCGAAAACTTCCTGGCCGAGAAAAACTCGAGTAACGTAAATAATAATGGCAAAAACATTGAACCCTGTTTTAACATTTACACGTTAAACACTTTTGGGCAGTTTGTGCACATTATTTCTTGAGGTAGATACATTTTACATCTTCTTTCACCTGTGATGGGCGCTCCAGTTAAAGCATTGGGAATATAAAACCTTAACAGTGGAAAAATACGTAACACAAGGTGAAACATGCGGTGTATGGAGTTGATTCGGACAAACATTCATGGCATAATCACATAAAACATAGTTTTCATCGGGGCGTCCTCCTGTAAGACTGTGGGGAGAAGATCTGTTATCACACACAAGTCACAGTGGCTCCTGCGGTGAGGGAGAACGAAAAAACCCCAATGTTCAAAGAGAGATTTTCTGTTATCTGGCCGTGGAATGTCCATCTCCATTCCCCTACACACGTAGTGCGCACGAAATCGAGCTAACGCACTCCTCCACTCATGCACGCCCCGTGCATATTAATTAGTAGTAGGAAAATGGAACATTACCGTTGTAAACGGGCGAAGCCCGTGCAAAAGTTCGCACTAAACGAGCACTTTACATTGGGATGACGTCATCCCCATATAAAGCACTCGTTTGCTCTAAGTGTCTCACGAACACGTTCCATCTCTTGCATGTTCCGTTCATATAAACATGTGATGCAAAAATTGAACATTATTACTGTTTAGAGGGCCAAAAACACAAAGTGGGCGGAGCCCACTCAAAATTAAGGAAAGTACCCGTCAGTGACCAGGGACCCACACCATGAGGTAGAAAATGTATAGTTTAGTTC
>NW_027316079.1:224123-239123 GCF_026437365.1 Eucyclogobius newberryi
CGTGTGTGTGTGTGCTGTGTGTGTGTGTGTGTGCGTGTGTGTGTGTGTGTCGTGTCGTGTGTCTGTGTGTGTGTGTGTGTGTGCGTGTGTGTGTGTGTGTGTGTGTGTGTGTGTGTGTGGTGTGTTGTGTGTGGTGTGTGTGTTGTGTGTGTGTCTGTGTGTGTGTGTGTCTGAGTGTGTGTGTGTGTGTGTGTTGGTGTTGTGTGTGCGTGGGTGTCTGTGTGTGTGTGTGTGTGTGTGTGTGTGTGTGTGTGTGTGCGTGCGTGTGTCTGTGTGTGTGTGTGTGTGTGTGTGTGTTGTGTGTGTGTGTGTGTAGTGTGTGTGTGTGTGTGTGTGTCTGTGTGTGTGTGTGTGTGTGTCTGTGTGTGTGTGTGTGTGTGTCTGTGTGTGTGTGTGTCTGTGTGTGTGTGTGTGTGTGTGGCTGTGTGTGTGTGTGTGGTGTGTGTCTGTGTGTGTGTGTGAGTGTGTTGGTCTGTGTGTGTGTTGTGTCTGGTGTGTTGTGTGTGTGTGTGTCTGTGGTGTGTGTGTGTGTGTGTGTCTGTGTGTGTGTGTGTGTGGTGTGTGTCTGTGTGTGTGTGGTCGTGTGTGTGTCTGTGTGTGTGTGTGTGTGGTGTGGTGTCTGTGTGTGTGGGTGTGTGTGTGTGTGTCTGTGTGTGTGTGTGTGTGTGTGTTTAACTGTAAAGTGACTGTGTGTTTTGTCCTGATGCAGAGATTGGATCCCGGTGCTGTAAGTCCCGCCCACTGCCGCCTCGTCACACTTTGTTGATTTGTTTTTTGTTGTCATGGAAACGTGTCACAGCCGCGCTCAGCTCCAGCTTTTATTCTAACACTGATTATACTTTTATCACAGTTTATTTAAAAATACTTTTATAAAACTCTAAAAACATTCCAAATATGAAGCAGATTTAATGCAGCGCTTGTGTTTCCTGTTTGTGGAGGCACTGGCTGCACGCTCGGAGCTGATTGGCTGAAGAGACGTCTTCTCTCGCCTCATTGGTCCGTGTCGTCCATCGACTTTCACAGAAAATCACTTCATTTTCGACTCTTAATCTAAACGTCCTTATTTCAGTTGTGACACTTTTGAATGAGCTGGTTTTGGACCCTCAGTGCCACGCCCTCAGTGCCACGCCCTCAGTGCCACGCCCTCAGTGCCACGCCCTCAGTGCCACGCACTCAGTGCCACGCCCTCAGTGCCACGCCCTCAGTGCCACGCCCTCAGTGCCTCGCCCTCAGTGCCACGCCCTCAGTGCCTCGCCCTCAGTGCCACGCCCTCAGTGCCACGCCCTCAGTGCCTCGCCCTCAGTGCCACGCCCTCAGTGCCTCGCCCTCAGTGCCACGCCCTCAGTGCCACGCCCTCAGTGCCTCGCCCTCAGTGCCTCGCCCTCAGTGCCACGCCCTCAGTGCCACGCCCTCAGTGCCTCGCCCTCAGTGCCACGCCCTCAGTGCCACGCCCTCAGTGCCACGCCCTCAGTGCCTCGCCCTCAGTGCCTCGCCCTCAGTGCCACGCCCTCAGTGCCACGCCCTCAGTGCCACGTCCGCATGTCTTTAGTCCAGGTCTGGTTCTGGTCAAGTCCAGGTTCTGACCCGGTTTCTCTCCCTCAGACGTCTCAGGCGACGTGTCTCTGTGTCACTGAGGACTTTATCTTCTGTGGATGTTCTGACGGGGCCGTGAGGGCCTTTAGTCCCATGAACCTGGAGTTCCTCTGCACTCTGCCACGCCCACACCGCCTGGGGGCCGACGTGTCCAGCATGACCAAGGCCAGGTACGGACACACGCCCAGAACACGCCCAGAACACGCCCAAGACACACGCCCAGATCACACCCAGAACACGCCCAGAACACGCCCAGAACACGCCCAGAACACGCCCAGAACACGCCCAAGACACACGCCCAGATCACACCCAAGACACGCCCAGAACACGCCCAGAACACGTCCAGAACACGCCCAGAACACGCCCAGAACACGCCCAAGACACACGCCCAGATCACACCCAAGACACGCCCAGAACACGCCCAGAACACGTCCAGAACACGCCCAAGACACACGCCCAGATCACACCCAAGACACGCCCAGAACACGCCCAGAACACGCCCAGAACACGCCCAGAACACGTCCAGAACACGTCCAGAACACGTCCAGAACACGCCCAAGACATACGCCCAGATCACACCCAAGACACGCCCAGAACACGCCCAAGACACACGCCTAAGACACACGCCCAGAACACGCCCAAGACACGCCCAGATCACACCCAAGACACACGCCCAGAACACGCCCAGAACACACAGAGAACACACAGAGAACACGCCCAGGAAACGCCCAGGACACGCCCAGGAAACGCCCAGAACACGCCCAGAACACGCCCAGGACATGCCCAAGACACGCCCAAGACACGCCCAAGACACACAGCCAGAACATGCCCAAGACACACGCCCAGAACACGCCCAAGACACGCCCAGAACACGCCCAAGACACACAGCCAGAACACGCAAAAGACACGCCCAGAACACGCCCAAGACACGCCCCCAGAACACGCCCAAGACACGCCCAGAACACGCCCAAGACACACCCAGAACACGCCCAAGACACGCCCAGAACACGTCCAGAACACGTCCAGAACATGCCCAGAACACGTCCAGAACACACAGAGGACACACAGAGGACACTCCTCGGACACGCCCCGGACACACAGAGAATACGCCCTGGACACACCCAGAACATGACCAGAACACGGCCTGCACAAGCCCCGGACACGCTCCAGACACGCCTCGAACACGCCCTGAACAGTTGTTCTCTTTCTCCACAGTCAGTTGTTCAGCTCGTCTTCAGACTCTCGATTTCCTGACACTGTTGCTGTGAGTTTCGACCCGGTAAACGGCTGGCTCTCGTGTGTTTACAACGACCACAGCGTTTACGTGTGGGACCTGCAGCGTGACCCCCACGTGCACCAGCCTGACCCCCACGTGCACCAGCCTGACCCCCACGTGCACCAGCCTGACCCCCACGTGCACCAGCGTGACCCCCGGAGAGCGGGGAAACTCTACTCTGCTCTGTTTCACTCGTCCTGCGTCTGGGGCCTGGAGGTCAGTCATGTTCTGATGAAATGTTCCACAGTGGGGCTTTAAATCTTTTTTATTTCTCATGACCAGTTGGAAACGGCGAGCTTCTGAAGGACAGTGGAGTTACTGACCCTGACCCTGACCCTGACCCTGACACTGACCCTAACCCTGACACTGACCCTGACCCTGACCCTGACCCTGACCCTGACACTGACCCTAACCCTGACACTGACCCTGACCCTGACCCTGACCCTGACCCTGACACTGACCCTAACCCTGACACTGACCCTGACCCTGACCCTGACACTGACACTGACCCTGACCCTGACCCTGACACTGACCCTGACCCTGACCCTGATGGTGATGAATTATTATAAGTCACTGCAGACTGAAATCACCCTGGAAACTGACTATTTGAGCCACTCCCCTCAGGCAGGAGGCCACTCCCCTCAGGCAAGAGGCCACTCCCCTCAGGCAAGAGGCCACTCCCCTCAGGCAAGAGGCCACTCCCCTCAAGCAAGAGGCCACTCCCCTCAAGCAAGAGGCCACTCCCCTCAGGCAAGAGGCCACTCTTGATGATCATCCTTGCGCATACACAGGTCGAGAATTAATCACAAAAAAGTCACCTTTGACCTCTCGGTGACACCGGCAGCTCAGTCCCCTTTTCACCTTCTCGCAGGCAGGTCGTATGTGGTTGTTTTACGCTAATATATTGCTGTTTCCACACATTTTGGTTTGTTTTGCCGCTTGTAGCCTGTTAGCCCTGTTAGCCCTGTTAGCTGATCTCTGATGCCTGCTCCAACTGTTCGGTTATGCCCCGGTCTGTGCGCGTGGCGCACTTGGCAGCTTTCGACGACGCTTCAGACAGGTCGTTTGTGGCGCCTCTGAGTCAATTACCGACTGGCCAGACTGGGGGCCTCAAGCGGCCGTCCACGGCTACTCAAGGTGTCGGTCCTCCAATTGAAGGGAAATTAGCAGCGCAAGTGAGCACGCTGACATCTGAACTGGCCCAAATGCAGGCCGTTATCCAGACTCTCCAGACTGATGCCAGTCGTGTGGTGGCACAACGGCATGAGGGGCATGGCACAGCCTCAGTATATGATGACGTCATATCTGTGGCTGCTTCAGACACGCAGTTTCAGCTGGATTCTGACCTTCTGAGCTCCCGAGTTTCAGAATCTGGCTCACTGGCCTCTGCCGGCTCTCAGGCCGACAGTGATGACACTGTCACAGCGGCTTTACGGACCGCACTTTCCCACTTGAATTGATGTTCCGCGGGATGAGGCGGCACCCTCGAGCGCCTTCTTTCGGCGCCAGGCTGCAGCGTCCCACTTTGCAGTTCTTCCCTCTGAGGACTTTATTGACAAACTGCATGTCTGTTGGACAGACCCAAAGGCATTTTCAAGGCCCACTTCAGATGGCAGGGTCTTGGCACTGATCCACAGAAGCTTTGCCTGGTGTCCATGACCACAGTGCCGGGTTACAGACGACCTTCTGTGCAAGGCGTATGACATGGGAGCAGGTATGAGTCGCATTGGGAACTCCTTGTTTCATTTGATGCTAGGCCCATCTGTTTCCCTCGAGACGGTTCCGATGGACCAGCCAACACATGGGCTGGTTGATGCCTCCTTGCAGGCTTTTGCCCTCATGTCAAGGGAACTAGGGCGACTGCTCTCTACATTAGTGCAAGCTCGCAGCCAATTATGGCTGGCACAGTCTCCGCTCTCTGAGGCCAGTAGGAAGACCTTGAAGGGGGTTCCAGTTCTTCCTGGAGAACTATTTGGCCCGGCCGCCCTGGAGGCTCTAGAGCGCACGGCCCAGGCTTGCCATACATGGTAGCAGTTGGCTGCGCCGGACGCTGTCTGGAGGGTATCGTCTGTAGTTCCACCACTGGCCTCCAGTTCCTGGTTTTTTGGTACCCAAAAAGACGGGCGATATACACCCAGTTCCGGACCTCAGAGGTTTAAATGTGTTTTTAAAGATGCTCCTCTTCAAGATGTTGGTTGTCAGACGAGTGCTCCAGGGGATCTCCCCAGGCGACTAGTTCACAGCAGCAGACCTGAAGGATGCATATATTCATGTCCAGTTGCACCGCCACATTGGAAGTTTCTCAACTTTACTTTCCGGGGAGAACACTTCCAGTTCAGAGTCCTGCCGTTTTGGTTCTCTCTGTCCCCTCAAGTATTTGCAAGTTGCTGGTGCTGGAGGCGTTGCGATCCCCTCCATTTGAGCGTCTGTCCCAGGTTGACCTTAAATGACTTTCAATGAAGACGACATTCCTTCTGGCGATGGCCTCGGCGACACGGGTGAGTGAGCTCCAGGCTCTGGGGTTTCCCTTTGGCTGAATATGGATTTTCGTTTTGTTTTGTCGGCGGGGCACAACCGGCACGTTTTGGTGCGGGATCTGCTTCTGAACAGCCGTGTCCTGTCCGTGTGCTTGAGGCATATGTGCTACAACAGTGATACACCATTCTGAGAGCCTGTTTGCCGGCTCTGTCCAAACAGCGTCTCACGCACTGGATTGTGGGTGTAATCACAGAAGCCTCTGCTCGACAGGGGCGACCGTTGCCTTCCGGGGTGAGGTGCCACTCCACAAGGGGGCTCTCAGCATCGCGGCCCGCTATGAACGGGGCGTCCTTGGATGTGAGGCGGCCTCTTGGACATCCCTGAATACCTTTGCAGGATTTGACTGGTTCACACTCCTCTGGTCCCATTGAGCTGTGGTTGTGTCTATTCCTCGGGACCATTCGTCATCCAGTGCTTTAAGCTCCGCCTCTGCATCTGGAATTCTCGTGCTTTGCAAGAAGGTTTCTATGGACTGAGCTGCTGGTGTCATGTGACTATAGACTCGACCTGTGTGTGCGCTGGGATTATCATCCAGTGCTTTATGCTCCGCCTCTGATGGTCAACCGGGATTCATAGAACTGGAGTTACAGTCGTAACATTGTTTCCTTCCCTCTGGATGTGTTGGACTCATGAACACTTCTTAAACACTTGAACCATCATCACTGTCACGTTCTGCACTTCTTCTGTAACTCAACTGTACATGTGCCACATGTTAAGCCTACTTTTATTTTGTATCTTATAGCAGATTTGAATTGTTTCTCTTTTTGACTTATGTAGCTTGTTTTATCATGTTTTACTTCCTGTGTTTGTGAATTCTGTTCATTGACAATGAGAATAAACCTTTCCTGATGAACTGAGGTGCGATGGCGTTCTCTGGCCACTAGGAGGCAGGACCTTTGTGCTTTACTCACACAGAAGTGTTAAGATAAGATAAGATAAGGTTGACTCTTCTTCCGGACGCTGAGACCATCAGATGTCTGTCTCTGTTTCTTTGTCCAAGCATTAGACACCTCAGAGTCTTTGTGGAACTGCGTCTCGTCCTTCAAAAAGCTCTAATCTCAGAGGGACTCTATGTTTTACCAGATTTACCCGGACTCAGCCGAGCAGCTGCTGCCGCCCGGATCCTTCCTCTCCTGCTCCTCAGACTCCACCATCAGGATCTGGAACCTGGACCAGAGGAACCCGAGGAACATCCTTAGCCACGTGAGTCCAAGACCTGCTTTAGACCTGGTTTAGACCCGCTTTAGTTCTGCTTTAGACCTGCTTTAGAGCTGGTTTAGACCCGCTTTAGTTCTGCTTTAGACCTGCTTTAGAGCTGGTCTGGACCTGGTTTAGACCCGGTCTGGACCTGGTTTAGACCTGGTTCTGGTCTCTTTCAGGACCTTCAGAAGATCCTGTACGTGGATGAAAACCTGTCGCTCTTATTGGACACACAGTCGCAGGTTTTTGGGGGAAACGGGGAAAAGGAGGCGGAGCAGAGGGCGGGGCTTCGGACGCTGAAGGTCCGCCCTGACGGCGTGCACCTGGCATCAGGCGACAGACAGGGGGCGCTCAGGATCCACGACCTGCACAGCTTTGAAGAAGTTCTGAACGTCCAAGCGCACGACTCTGAGATCCTCTGTCTGGAGTTCTCCAAAGAAGACACAGGTAACACAACACAACACACACAACACACACACAACACACACAACACACACAACACACACAACACACACACAACACACACAACACACACAACACACACACAACACAACACACACAACACACACAACGCACACACAACACACACACACACACACAACACACACACAACGCACACACAACACACACACAACACACACAACACACACAACACACAACACACACAACGCACACACAACACACACACACACAACACAACACACACACAACGCACACACAACGCACACACAACACACACACACACAACACAACACACAACGCACACACAACACACACACACACAACACAACACACACACAACGCACACACAACACAACACACACAACACACACACAACGCACACACACACAACACAACACACACACAACGCACACACAACGCACACACACACAACACAACACACACACAACGCACACACAACACACACACACAACACAGACACACACACACACACAACGCACACACAACACACAACACAACACACGGGCAAAAACATTTAGTTCTGGCCCATTTAAATCCTTTCTCTAGCTCATGACCATAGGAGAGGTCAGAACGTGAGTGACCGATAAATCCAGAGCTTTGTCTTTGGACTCAGTCCAACTGTCAATCACACGCTCCATCAAGACCCCAAGATACTTGAACTCCTCCACTTGGGGCATGGACCCCCCACCCACCTGGAGAGGACAAGGACCCCCCACCCGCCTGGAGAGAACAAGGACCCCCCACCCACCTGGAGAGGACAAGGACCCCCCACCCACCTGGAGAGGACAAGGACCCCCCACCCACCTGGAGAGAACAAGGACCCCCCACCCGCCTGGAGAGGACAAGGACCCCCCACCCACCTGGAGAGAACAAGGACCCCCCACCCACCTGGAGAGGACAAGGACCCCCCACCCGCCTGGAGAGGACAAGGACCCCCCACCCGCCTGGAGAGAACAAGGACCCCCCACCCACCTGGAGAGAACAAGGACCCCCCACCCACCTGGAGAGGACAAGACACCTTTCTCCGGTTGAGAACCATGACTCAGATTTGGAGCTGATTCTCATCCCCAGACGCTTCACACTCGTCCCAGAGCAGCTGATGGAGCCATCAGGACAACATCGTCTGCAAACAGCAGAGATGAGATCCTGTGGTCCCCAAACTGGACCCTCTGACCCCTGACCACACCCTCTGACCCCTGGCCACACCCTCTGACCCTGGCCACACCCTCTGACCCCTGGCCACCGCCCTGAGCAAAGGGCCCCGGACCCCGTACTCCCGGAGCAGCCCCCAAAGGACACCCCGAGGGACACGGTCCAAAGTCTTCTCCAGATCCACAAAGCACATGTGGACTGTGCAAACTCCCATGAGCTCTGGCGTCCCCTGGTGGAGAGTCTAGAGCTGTTCCAGTGTTGCACCAGCAGGACCTAAACCTGCTCCTCCTGAAGGTTCTATGGGTCAGATTCTCCTCCAGGACCTGGAATAGACCCCGGTCTGCCAGAGACACTGTCCCCGACCGCCACGCCCTGTTACAGAGACATGTCAGCCAAGACAGTCCTACAACATCCAGAGACTTAAGGTCCTCAGGATCTCATCCCGGAGCCACCGAGGAGCCACCGAGGAGCCACCGAGGAGCCACCGAGGAGCCACCGAGGAGCCACCGAGGAGCCACCGAGGAGCCACCGAGGAGCCACCAACCTCAGTGACTTCAGCTCGGGTGATGGACGAGTCCCTCTGTGTCCTCAGTCTCTGCTTCCTCTTCAGAAGACGTGACGGTGGGATTAAGGACGTCCTCAAAGTCCTTCCACCGTCCGACCACATCCTCAGTGGAGGTCAGAGGTCAGAGATCAGCAGGTCTCCACCATAAACAGTGTTGGTGAAGCTGCTTCCTCCTCCTGGGGCCGATAGTCCTCCTCCATGTCTCCTCCTCCATGTCTCCTCCTCCATGTCTCCTCCTCCATGTCTCCTCTTCCATGTCTCCTCCTCCATGGCTCCTCCTCCATGTCTCCTCCTCCATGTCTCCTCCTCCATGGCTCCTCCTCCATGTCTCCTCCTCCATGTCTCCTCCTCCATGTCTCCTCCTCCATGTCTCCTCCTCCATGTCTCCTCCTCCATGTCTCCTCCTCCATGGCTTCTCCTCCATGTCTCCTCCTCCATGGCTCCTCCTCCATGTCTCCTCCTCCATGTCTCCTCCTCCATGTCTCCTCCTCCATGTCTCCTCCTCCATGTCTCCTCCTCCATGTCTCCTCCTCCATGTCTCCTCCTCCATGTCTCCTCCTCCATGGCTCCTCCTCCATGTCTCCTCCTCCATGGCTCCTCCTCCATGTCTCCTCCTCCATGTCTCCTCCTCCATGGCTCCTCCTCCATGTCTCCTCCTCCATGTCTCCTCCTCCATGGCTCCTCCTCCATGTCTCCTCCTCCATGTCTCCTCCTCCATGTCTCCTCCTCCATGTCTCCTCCTCCATGTCTCCTCCTCCATGGCTCCTCCTCCATGTCTCCTCCTCCATGGCTCCTCCTCCATGTCTCCTCCTCCATGTCTCCTCCTCCATGGCTCCTCCTCCATGTCTCCTCCTCCATGTCTCCTCCTCCATGTCTCCTCCTCCATGGCTCCTCCTCCATGTCTCCTCCTCCATGTCTCCTCCTCCATGGCTCCTCCTCCATGTCTCCTCCTCCATGTCTCCTCCTCCATGTCTCCTCCTCCATGGCTCCTCCTCCATGTCTCCTCCTCCATGGCTCCTCCTCCATGGCTCCTCCTCCATGTCTCCTCCTCCATGTCTCCTCCTCCATGTCTCCTCCTCCATGGCTCCTCCTCCATGTCTCCTCCTCCATGTCTCCTCCTCCATGGCTCCTCCTCCATGTCTCCTCCTCCATGTCTCCTCCTCCATGGCTCCTCCTCCATGTCTCCTCCTCCATGTCTCCTCCTCCATGTCTCCTCCTCCATGTCTCCTCCTCCATGGCTCCTCCTCCATGTCTCCTCCTCCATGTCTCCTCCTCCATGGCTCCTCCTCCATGGCTCCTCCTCCATGTCCTCCCAAACTCCTCCCCAAACTCCTCCCAGCCCTGGGTTTTTGCCTCTGCGACAGCACGAGCTGCGCTCGCTTGACCTGTCGATGACCTCAGGAGACCTACAGGTCAGAGTGGCCTGTAGACCTCCTTCAGTCTGACCCTTACTTCCGGTGTCCACCACCGGGTTCGGGTGTTGCCGCGGCGACAGGCACCGGACCATGTGACCACAGCTCCGAGCAGCCGCATCAACAATGGAGGTGGAGAACATGGTCCACTCGGACTCAATGTCCCCAGCGTCCCCCGGGACATGGGAGGAGTCTCCTGGAGGTGTGAGGTGAAGACCCTCCTGACAGAGGCTCCACAAGAAGATCCCCACAGACTCCCACAATGCACTTGGGTCAAGTCTGTCCGGCTTCCTCCTCCACCAGAGGATCCAACTCACCACCAGGTGGTGCTCTACAGCTCCGCCCCTCTCTTCACCCGAGTGTCCCAGACACACGGCCGGAGGTCAGAGGTCAGAGGTCAGAGGTCACGACAACAAAGTGGATCATTGACCTCCTGTGTCCTGGTGCCATGTGACCTGAAGGACAGTCCAATAACTGACCGCTCGGGTTCAGGTCGGGGCTCCTCCCCTCTCCAGGAGTCACTGACATCGTCCACGTGGGCGTTGAAGTCCCCCAGTCGAACAGCAGAGTCCCCGGTCAGTGCACTGTCCAGTTCTCCTCCCAAGGACTCTAAGAAGGCCGTGTCCTCTGCACTGCAGTTCACAACAGTGAGAGACATGTCCCCCGCCCCAAGGTGAAGGGACGCGACCCTCTCGTCCATCGGGGTGAACGCCAACACGTGGCGGGGGATGCTGAGGGGCCATAAGCAAGCCCCCGGAAGCCAAGATGGCCGCCATTGAAGCCTATGGAGCTGCTCATTGGCGCATGGTTCCAAAAAAGTGTTTTAGTTCCGCATTACTTCCTGTATACTGGTATATCTCCTCCCACTTTTGTGACGTCATCGCCGTGAGGCTTTGGCGTCGGGAGCGCGCACGTCACAGCAGCGTGAACAACTGAGAAGAGTCAACACGGACTTTTGGAATAATTCGGCTTGAAATATTCTGTTTACGTAACATATAATGATGGATTGTTATATCCATCTATAAATATACATGTATCATGATGTAAAGCTCTGATATTTAAGAGAATTATAAAGAAGTGTTAAGATAAAAAGTCTGGTTTAATGACATGAATCACATTTAGAGGTGGAATAACGTCCTCATCATTGTCTGTAGTTTTTGGTTTGGGTATTTATTTTGTTATTAACTTTTCAGTTATTTATTTACATAATATAATTTGGCCAATATGCATTTTTTTTAATCAGATGAGAAGAAATATAAAATATAATCATCGATTCTGTTACATAATTGAGTTAAGCAGTATTTAATTATATTCAGTTTCCTTTTGTGTCGTTTTGTGTCATGTCAATCTTTAATAAATACAAAACACATTTGTTTATTCATGTATTTAATAAGAATAATGAACATAAATGAACTTGTTCAATAAATGCAAATCTGATTATAACTACAAATGATAAATTGATTTTAGCCAGTTTTAGTTGAGTTTTAAAGCTACAGTGAGTTTTAAAGCTACAATGTGGGAGTCCCTTATTAAGGAGTTTGAGTCTGTGTACTGTTCATTATTATTATCATTAATAGAATCAGAAAAGGTTTATTCCATTGTCAAAGAACAGAATTCACAAACAGTGGAACTTGCTTTGGTGATTCAGTGCAACATAAAAATATTAACAATGATAAAACAACCTGTATAAGTCAAATGGAACAAACTGAATAAAATAAGATATTCATTTATTGTCCACACATGGGGAAATTTCGTTGTTGCAACACAGTAGATCCAGAGGAAAAGAACAGATAACTTATAGGAAGTTTAAAAAACACTCTTAATAGATCGATCTTAATAGAAGAACTCTTATAAACACAATCTCCTATAGACAGAACCTCTCATACATTAATAAGGAATGGAGGGAAAATAAAGATAAAGATAAAATAAAAACAGCGTAAGACAAAATAATACTAATAATAATGGTAAAATAAACACTCTTTTTACATCAGTTATATGCACATGAATGTGACATTATTGTGTTAAATACTGAATACCTCAGTATTTAACAAGACTTTGTTTCCATGGTTACGCAGTCTTCTGTACTTCAGTAACTGCACCGTTCAGCTCCATCGTATGACTGAGACAAACAGAACATGTCACAGCTTTAGATTATACAAGTCATATAACATACACTTCACATGTTTTAGATTTATACAAGTCATAGAACACACACTTCACATGTTTAGATTATACAAGTCATATAACATACACTTCACATGTTTAGATTATACAAGTCATATAACATACACTTCACATGTTTAGATTATACAAGTCATATAACATACACTTCACATGTTTAGATTATACAAGTCATATAACATACACTTCACATGTATTAGATTATACAAGTCATATAACATACACTTCATATGTTTAGATTATACAAGTCATATAACATACACTTCACATGTATTAGATTATACAAGTCATATAACATACACTTCATATGTTTAGATTATACAAGTCATATAACATACACTTCACATGTATTAGATTATACAAGTCATATAACATACACTTCATATGTTTAGATTATACAAGTCATATAACATACACTTCACACGTTTAGATTATACAAGTCATATAACATACACTTCACATGTTTAGATGATACAAGTCATATAACATACACTTCACATGTATTAGATTATACAAGTCATATAACATACACTTCACATGTTTAGATTATACAAGTCATATAACATACACTTCACATGTTTAGATTATACAAGTCATATAACATACACTTCATATGTTTAGATGATACAAGTCATATAACATACACTTCACATGTATTAGATTATACAAGTCATATAACATACACTTCACATGTTTAGATTATACAAGTCATATAACATACACTTCACATGTTTAGATTATACAAGTCATATAACATACACTTCACATGTTTAGATTATACAAGTCATATAACATACACTTCATATGTGACACATCAGTTTCTCTTTTGAAGAACAATTATCATTTAGTTTTTTTGGTCATAACAAAACAGACATTTTATAAATTCAAAATACTGATTCTACTGTTTACTTTTAGTCGAGGCACAAGTTATTATTAAAATACCTTTTGCTTTGGAGTCGTCAGGAGTTTACTTGAGATGACTCTGTGTCTGCAGTGACCTGTAGTGACCTGTAGTGACCTGTAGTGACCTGTAGTGACCTGTAGTGACCTGCAGTGACCTGTAGTGACCTGCAGTGACCTGTAGTGACCTGTAGTGACCTGCAGTGACCTGTAGTGACCTGCAGTGACCTGCAGTGACCTGTAGTGACCTGTAGTGACCTGTAGTGACCTGCAGTGACCTGCAGTGACCTGCAGTGACCTGTAGTGACCTGCAGTGACCTGTAGTGACCTGTAGTGACCTGTAGTGACCTGCAGTGACCTGTAGTGACCTGCAGTGACCTGTAGTGACCTGTAGTGACCTGCAGTGACCTGTAGTGACCTGTAGTGACCTGTAGTGACCTGCAGTGACCTGTAGTGACCTGTAGAGACCTGTAGTGACCTGCAGTGACCTGTAGTGACCTGTAGAGACCTGCAGTGACCTGTAGTGACCTGCAGTGACCTGTAGTGACCTGCAGTGACCTGCAGTGACCTGCAGTGACCTGTAGTGACCTGTAGTGACCTGCAGTGACCTGTAGTGACCTGTAGTGACCTGCAGTGACCTGCAGTGACCTGTAGTGACCTGTAGAGACCTGCAGTGACCTGCAGTGACCTGCAGTGACCTGTAGTGACCTGTAGTGACCTGCAGTGACCTGTAGTGACCTGCAGTGACCTGCAGTGACCTGTAGTGACCTGCAGTGACCTGTAGTGACCTGTAGTGACCTGTAGAGACCTGCAGTGACCTGCAGTGACCTGCAGTGACCTGTAGTGACCTGTAGTGACCTGTAGAGACCTGCAGTGACCTGCAGTGACCTGCAGTGACCTGTAGAGACCTGCAGTGACCTGTAGTGACCTGCAGTGACCTGTAGTGACCTGTAGTGACCTGCAGTGACCTGTAGTGACCTGCAGTGACCTGTAGTGACCTGCAGTGACCTGTAGAGACCTGCAGTGACCTGCAGTGACCTGCAGTGACCTGCAGTGACCTGTAGTGACCTGTAGTGACCTGTAGAGACCTGCAGTGACCTGCAGTGACCTGCAGTGACCTGTAGTGACCTGTAGTGACCTGCAGTGACCTGCAGTGACCTGTAGTGACCTGCAGTGACCTGTAGTGACCTGCAGTGACCTGCAGTGACCTGTAGTGACCTGTAGTGACCTGCAGTGACCTGTAGTGACCTGTAGTGACCTGCAGTGACCTGCAGTGACCTGTAGTGACCTGTAGTGACCTGCAGTGACCTGCAGTGACCTGCAGTGACCTGTAGTGACCTGTAGAGACCTGCAGTGACCTGCAGTGACCTGCAGTGACCTGTAGTGACCTGTAGTGACCTGCAGTGACCTGCAGTGACCTGTAGTGACCTGCAGTGACCTGCAGTGACCTGTAGTGACCTGCAGTGACCTGCAGTGACCTGCAGTGACCTGTAGTGACCTGCAGTGACCTGCAGTGACCTGTAGTGACCTGCAGTGACCTGCAGTGACCTGTAGTGACCTGTAGTGACCTGCAGTGACCTGCAGTGACCTGTAGTGACCTGCAGTGACCTGCAGTGACCTGCAGTGACCTGTAGTGACCTGCAGTGACCTGTAGTGACCTGCAGTGACCTGTAGTGACCTGCAGTGACCTGCAGTGACCT
>NW_027316079.1:251623-306623 GCF_026437365.1 Eucyclogobius newberryi
GTTAAAGGTAAGGTACTGCTAAAGCTAAAGTACTGCTAAAGCTAAAGTACTGCTAAAGCTAAAGTACTGCTAAAGCTAAAGTACTGTTAAAGCCAAAGTACTGTTAAAGCTAAAGTACTGTTAAAGCTAAAGTACTGTTAAAGGTAAAGTACTGTTAAAGGTAAAGTACTGTTAAAGGTAAGGTACTGCTAAAGCTAAAGTACTGCTAAAGCTAAAGTACTGCTAAAGCTAAAGTACTGCTAAAGCTAAAGTACTGTTAAAGCCAAAGTACTGTTAAAGCTAAAGTACTGTTAAAGCTAAAGTACTGTTAAAGCTAAAGTACTGTTAAAGCTAAAGTACTGTTAAAGCTAAAGTACTGCTAAAGCTGAAGTACTGCTAAAGGTAAAGTACTGTTAAAGGTAAAGTACTGCTAAAGCTAAAGTACTGTTGAAGCTGAAGTACTGTTAAAGCTAAAGTACTGTTAAAGCTAAAGTACTGTTAAAGCTAAAGTACTGCTAAAGGTAAAGTAGTGCAGACACAGAGGAAGGGCATCTGACGTGTTTCGTTTCCAGGATCTTTAACATCAGTAATGGGAAACAGAAGAGGATGTACAAAGGCTCTCAGGGAGAAGACGGGACGCTCATAAAGGTTAGTGTGACCTTCAGAGCTTTGACCCGTTTGTGTTTTTGAATATTCATAAATGATAAACCCTCTCGGTCCGAGTCCAGGTCCAGATCGACCCGTCGGGACTCTACATCGCCACCTCCTGTTCAGACAAGAACATCAGCATCTTTGACTTCTTCAGCGGAGAATGTGTGGCCACCATGTACGGACACTCAGGTACTGCTACTACTACTGCTGCTGCTGCTGCTGCTGCTGCTGCTGCTTCTGTGCTGTACTCTGAGACAGTAGTACATGTACTCTGAGACAGTAGTACATGTACTCTGAGACAGTAGTACATGTACTCTGAGACAGTAGTACATGTTACGTCATATACATTATATCATGATGTCACTGCTGTTTGTGTTGCAGAGATTGTGACAGGTCTGAGGTTCAGCTCTGACTGTAGACACCTGTTCTCTGCGTCTGGAGACAGGTAAGAGCGCCCCCTGTGTGTGAGAGGAAGAGCGCCCCCTGTGTGTGAGAGGAAGAGCGCCCCCTGTGTGTGAGAGGAAGAGCGCCCCCTGTGTGTGTGAGAGGAAGAGCGCCCCCTGTGTGTGAGAGGAAGAGCGCCCCCTGTGTGTGTGAGAGGAAGAGCGCCCCCTGTGTGTGTGAGAGGAAGAGCGCCCCCTGTGTGTGAGAGGAAGAGCGCCCCCTGTGTGTGTGAGAGGAAGAGCGCCCCCTGTGTGTGTGAGAGGAAGAGCGCCCCCTGTGTGTGTGTGAGAGGAAGAGCGCCCCCTGTGTGTGAGAGGAAGAGCGCCCCCTGTGTGTGAGAGGAAGAGCGCCCCCTGTGTGTGAGAGGAAGAGCGCCCCCTGTGTGTGTGAGAGGAAGAGCGCCCCCTGTGTGTGAGAGGAAGAGCGCCCCCTGTGTGTGTGTGAGAGGAAGAGCGCCCCCTGTGTGTGAGAGGAAGAGCGCCCCCTGTGTGTGAGAGGAAGAGCGCCCCCTGTGTGTGTGAGAGGAAGAGCGCCCCCTGTGTGTGTGAGAGGAAGAGCGCCCCCTGTGTGTGTGAGAGGAAGAGCGCCCCCTGTGTGTGTGAGAGGAAGAGCGCCCCCTGTGTGTGTGAGAGGAAGAGCGCCCCCTGTGTGTGTGAGAGGAAGAGCGCCCCCTGTGTGTGAGAGGAAGAGCGCCCCCTGTGTGTGTGAGAGGAAGAATGCCCCCTGTGTGTGAGAGGAAGAGCGCCCCCTGTGTGTGTGAGAGGAAGAGCGCCCCCTGTGTGTGTGAGAGGAAGAGCGCCCCCTGTGTGTGTGAGAGGAAGAATGCCCCCTGTGTGTGTGAGAGGAAGAGCGCCCCCTGTGTGTGTGAGAGGAAGAGCGCCCCCTGTGTGTGTGAGAGGAAGAGCGCCCCCTGTGTGTGTGAGAGGAAGAGCGCCCCCTGTGTGTGTGAGAGGAAGAGCGCCCCCTGTGTGTGTGAGAGGAAGAGCGCCCCCTGTGTGTGTGAGAGGAAGAGCGCCCCCTGTGTGTGTGAGAGGAAGAGCGCCCCCTGTGTGTGAGAGGAAGAGCGCCCCCTGTGTGTGTGAGAGGAAGAATGCCCCCTGTGTGTGAGAGGAAGAGCGCCCCCTGTGTGTGTGAGAGGAAGAGCGCCCCCTGTGTGTGTGAGAGGAAGAGCGCCCCCTGTGTGTGTGAGAGGAAGAGCGCCCCCTGTGTGTGTGAGAGGAAGAATGCCCCCTGTGTGTGAGAGGAAGAGCGCCCCCTGTGTGTGTGAGAGGAAGAGCGCCCCCTGTGTGTGTGAGAGGAAGAGCGCCCCCTGTGTGTGAGAGGAAGAGCGCCCCCTGTGTGTGTGAGAGGAAGAGCGCCCCCTGTGTGTGTGAGAGGTGTACAGCATGTACAGATAAAAACACAACTCTCTTTCTCAGTTGTATCTTCGTGTGGCGTCTTCCTCCGGAGCTCACCATCAGGATGAGGCAGAGGCTGTCGGAGCTCCGCCCACAGAACTACAACTCCCAGAGTGCACCGGGGCTCAGGGGCGGCGCCAGGTGAGAACAGGGTGCGATTTAAACCTGCTGTTTTTACAGTGAAGTCCATGAGATCACTTCTGTTTTTATAGTGAGGTTCCTGGCGTTGCCGTGGCGCTCTCGTCCGACAGCGACCACGACGAGGAGGAGGAGCCATGTCCACACACGGTCACAGGTCTGGAGGATTGTGGGTAATGGAGTGTTTCCTCAGAGCAGTTTGAACACGTGTGTTTGTGTTTGACAGACGAGACGGAGCAGCTGAAGGCTCCGGACGACAGAGAGGTCAGAGAGGTCAGTGAGTCACATGGTCTGACCGTCTGACCGCCCCGGCCTGTCATACACGTGTACTTGTACTTGTATTTCCTCCAGGTCCCAGAGCCTCGTCCCGGGCGTAAACGCTGGAGCAGACGAGATCCTCCAGAACGAGACCTGATGGTTCACTCCATGTTCGACCTGCGAGAGCTGGACTCACTGGAGCCAGAGACGCACCAGCAGGTACAAGTACTACAAGTACTACAATTACTACTACTACTACAAGTACTACAATTACTACTACTACTACAACTACTACAATTACTACTACTACTACAACTACTACAAGTACTAGTACTACTACAATTACTACTACTACTACAAGTACTACAAGTACTAATACAAGTACTACAAGTACTACTACAAGTACTAGTACTACTACAAGTACTACAAGTATTACTACTACTACTACAAGTACTACAAGTACTACAAGTACTACTACTAAAAGTACTACTACTGCTACAAGTACTACTACTACTACTACTGACATCCTTCTAAACCTTCTAAATGTAGAAAACGTTCTAAATAAAGTATTTTAAAGTTCTGTTGTATTTGAAGTGACAGTCGTATATCGTACATAATCGTGTACTCTCACACGTACATAATCGTGTCCTCTCACGCGTACATAATCGTGTCCTCTCACGCGTACATAATCGTGTCCTCTCACGCGTACATAATCGTGTCCTCTCACGCGTACATAATCGTGTCCTCTCACGCGTACATAATCGTGTCCTCTCACGCGTACATAATCGTGTCCTCTCACACGTACATAATCGTGTCCTCTCACACGTACATAATCGTGTCCTCTCACACGTACATAATCGTGTCCTCTCACACGTACATAATCGTGTCCTCTCACACGTACATAATCGTGTCCTCTCACACGTACATAATCGTGTCCTCTCACACGTACATAATCGTGTCCTCTCACACGTACATAATCGTGTCCTCTCACACGTACATAATCGTGTCCTCTCACACGTACATAATCGTGTCCTCTCACACGTACATAATCGTGTACTCTCACACGTACATAATCGTGTCCTCTCACACGTACATAATCGTGTCCTCTCACACGTACATAATCGTGTCCTCTCACACGTACATAATCGTGTCCTCTCACACGTACATAATCGTGTACTCTCACACGTACATAATCGTGTACTCTCACACGTACATAATCGTGTCCTCTCACACGTACATAATCGTGTCCTCTCACACGTACATAATCGTGTCCTCTCACACGTACATAATCGTGTCCTCTCACACGTACATAATCGTGTCCTCTCACACGTACATAATCGTGTACTCTCACACGTACATAATCGTGTCCTCTCACACGTACATAATCGTGTACTCTCACACGTACATAATCGTGTCCTCTCACACGTACATAATCGTGTCCTCTCACACGTACATAATCGTGTCCTCTCACACGTACATAATCGTGTCCTCTCACACGTACATAATCGTGTCCTCTCACACGTACATAATCGTGTCCTCTCACACGTACATAATCGTGTCCTCTCACACGTACATAATCGTGTCCTCTCACACGTACATAATCGTGTCCTCTCACACGTACATAATCGTGTCCTCTCACACGTACATAATCGTGTCCTCTCACACGTACATAATCGTGTCCTCTCACACGTACATAATCGTGTCCTCTCACACGTACATAATCGTGTCCTCTCACACGTACATAATCGTGTCCTCTCACACGTACATAATCGTGTCCTCTCACACGTACATAATCGTGTCCTCTCACACGTACATAATCGTGTCCTCTCACACGTACATAATCGTGTCCTCTCACACGTACATAATCGTGTCCTCTCACACGTACATAATCGTGTCCTCTCACACGTACATAATCGTGTCCTCTCACACGTACATAATCGTGTCCTCTCACACGTACATAATCGTGTCCTCTCACACGTACATAATCGTGTCCTCTCACACGTACATAATCGTGTCCTCTCACACGTACATAATCGTGTCCTCTCACACGTACATAATCGTGTCCTCTCACACGTACATAATCGTGTCCTCTCACACGTACATAATCGTGTCCTCTCACACGTACATAATCGTGTCCTCTCACACGTACATAATCGTGTCCTCTCACACGTACATAATCGTGTCCTCTCACACGTACATAATCGTGTCCTCTCACACGTACATAATCGTGTCCTCTCACACGTACATAATCGTGTCCTCTCACACGTACATAATCGTGTCCTCTCACACGTACATAATCGTGTCCTCTCACGCGTACATAATCGTGTCCTCTCACGCGTACATAATCGTGTCCTCTCACGCGTACATAATCGTGTCCTCTCACGCGTACATAATCGTGTCCTCTCACGCGTACATAATCGTGTCCTCTCACGCGTACATAATCGTGTCCTCTCACGCGTACATAATCGTGTCCTCTCACGCGTACATAATCGTGTACTCTCACACGTACATAATCGTGTACTCTCACACGTACATAATCGTGTACTCTCACACGTACATAATCGTGTCCTCTCACACGTACATAATCGTGTACTCTCACACGTACATAATCGTGTACTCTCACACGTACATAATCGTGTCCTCTCACACGTACATAATCGTGTCCTCTCACACGTACATAATCGTGTCCTCTCACACGTACATAATCGTGTCCTCTCACACGTACATAATCGTGTACTTATGAACCTTTATGTATCAGGTGAAGCCCCGCCCCTCAGAGGAAAACCCCTCCCCTCAAAGTCCCCAAAGGAGGATCGGCCAATCACAGCCTGAGCCTGGACTGAAGCGGACCAATCAGGAGCTCGGCAGCACCGTGAGTCTGCAGGTGGAGCTACGGACCAATCACAGACCAGACTTCATCCTGCTGGCCAATCAGAGTTCAGAGAGAGACCTTCCGGTGCTTTACCCCGACCAATGGGACGACAGAGTCAGTCTGGCCGGAACGTAAGTCCCTCCCACACATGAACAGCGGCAGAGTGGTTAGCCTCAGGTCTATTTGTATTCAGTGAGTTCCAGGTGCAGGCTGCAGGGGGCGCTCAGGACAAGCCTTCTCCGGACAGTGGCTGCTCAGTGGGCTTCAGCTGCAGGTCGAGCCCCGAGAGGCCCCGTGCTGACGGTCAGTCACATGACCACATGACCGTGATCGGACCATGTGACGCTTCAGGACCTCTGTCTCTGTTCAGACTCAGAGAGACTCAGCGCCGACGGAAACTCGTCCGACTTGGAGGAGGAAGAGGAGGGGCCTTCAGCCAGAAGAGGCGGGGCTACAACAGGACGGGGCGGGGTCGAGTCTGTCCCTCAGACGCCGGACCAGGAAGCGTTTCTGAAGGAGCATTTTGGGACGTTAGCCGAACCCAAAGGTACGAGACCTAAACCCGCTCAGATCCTCCTGAACCCGCTCAGATCCTCCTGAACCCGCTCAGATCCTCCTGAACCCGCTCAGATCCTCCTGAACCCGCTCAGATCCTCCTGAACCCGCTCAGATCCTCCTCTGAACCTGTTCTTCTTTCAGACAGTCCGAGTAGGTCTCACAGCTCCTCAGAGAGTCTCAGTATCTCCTCCAGGTTCCTCTCTGTAAACAGGTACTTCATAAACTACTATTACTGCATCTGTAATAGTACTATTACTGCATCTGTAATACTACTATTACTGCATCTGTAATACTACTATTACTGCATCTGTAATAGTACTATTACTGCATCTGTAATAGTACTATTACTGCATCTGTAATAGTACTATTACTGCATCTGTAATACTAGTATTACTGCATCTGTAATAGTACTATTACTGCATCTGTAATACTACTATTACTGCATCTGTAATAGTACTATTACTGCATCTGTAATACTAGTATTACTGCATCTGTAATAGTACTATTACTGCATCTGTAATACTACTATTACTGCATCTGTAATACTAGTATTACTGCATCTGTAATACTAGTATTACTGCATCTGTAATACTCCTTTAACCCTGTGAACTCTTCTGCTGCTTCAGTCGTGCTGCTCTTCCTTTGGCCTCTCGACCAGAAGGGAAAACTCCTCTGGTCTCTGAGGTCCGACCACTGAGAGAGACCCAAGACCCGGAACTGAACCAGGACCAGGACCAGGGTCTGCACCAGGACCAGGACCAGGACCAGGACCAGGGTCTGCACCAGGACCAGGGTCTGCACCAGGACCAGGACCAGGGTCTGCACCAGGACCAGATTGCAGTATCAATCCTGGCCCCAGCAGAGGGCGCAGTGGGGGAAACAGCGCCCCCTAGAGCCGCTCTGTTTAAGAAGAAGCCTGTGGACAGTCGGAGAAGCCAAGGATCCAGGAACCAGAACCAGAACCAGAACCTGGGTCTGAGGAAGTCCCAGTCTGTGACCAGCCTCCTGCAGGACTGTGAGTCTGTGTGTGTTGTGTGTGTCTGTGGTGTGTGTGTGTTTGTTGTGTTGTGTGTCTGTGTTGTGTGTGTCTGTGGTGTGTGTGTGTTTGTTGTGTGTGTGTCTGTGGTGTGTCTGTGGTGTGTGTCTGTGGTGTGTGTCTGTGGTGTGTGTGTGTGTGTGTGTGTGTGTGGTGTGTGTCTGTGGTGTGTGTGTGTGTGGTGTGTGTCTGTGGTGTGTGTGGTGTGTGTCTGTGTTGTGTGTGTGTGGTGTGTGTCTGTGTTGTGTGTGTGTGGTGTGTGTCTGTGTTGTGTGTGTGTGGTGTGTGTCTGTGGTGTGTGTGTGTGTTTGTTGTGTTGTGTGTCTGTGGTGTGTGTGTGTGTGTTGTGGTGTGTGTCTGTGTTGTGTCTGTGTTGTGTGTGTGTGTGGTGTGTGTCTGTGTTGTGTGTGTGTGTGTGTGTGTGTCTGTGTTGTGTGTGTGTGTGGTGTGTGTGTGTGTGGTGTGTGTCTGTGGTGTGTGTGTCTGTGTTGTGTGTGTGTGGTGTGTGTCTGTGGTGTGTGTGGTGTGTGTCTGTGGTGTGTGTGGTGTGTGTCTGTGGTGTGTGTGGTGTGTGTCTGTGGTGTGTGTGGTGTGTGTCTGTGGTGTGTGTGGTGTGTGTCTGTGGTGTGTGTGGTGTGTGTCTGTGGTGTGTGTGGTGTGTGTTGTGTGTGTGTGGTGTGTGTCTGTGTTGTGTGTGTGTGGTGTGTGTCTGTGGTGTGTGTGGTGTGTGTCTGTGGTGTGTGTGGTGTGTGTCTGTGGTGTGTGTGGTGTGTGTCTGTGGTGTGTGTGGTGTGTGTCTGTGGTGTGTGTGGTGTGTGTTGTGTGTGTGTGGTGTGTGTCTGTGTTGTGTGTGTGTGGTGTGTGTCTGTGGTGTGTGTGGTGTGTGTCTGTGGTGTGTGTGGTGTGTGTCTGTGGTGTGTGTGGTGTGTGTCTGTGGTGTGTGTGGTGTGTGTCTGTGGTGTGTGTGGTGTGTGTCTGTGGTGTGTGTGGTGTGTGTCTGTGTTGTGTGTGTGTGTGTGTGTGTTGTCTTTGCTTCCCGCTGTCACAGATCCAATGACCTCTGTGTGTTTGTCCACAGCTGACTCCGCCCCCTCCTTAACCCCCGTTTCCCCGGTGACCCTGGTGCGTCCCTCCACGCTGCCCTCGACCCCGCGGCGCCCTCTGCTGGACATGTCCACGTTGCCTCGGAAACACACTCGCTCGTACATGAGTCCCACCGCCAGCTCCAAGGCCAAAGTGTCGCGCTCCGTTTCCATCGGCGACAGCCTCAATGACCCTGACCTCTCTCCTCTGACCCCGCTCCCTGTGGCGCAGGTTGCCGCGGTGACGGCTGTACCTGTGCTCGTGGCCCCGCCCTTTCCTGTGACTGGGCGGAGCCTTCAAATCCGTGTCCAGAACAAGCCTCTGCCGGACAAACCCTCGTTGGCTGTGTTCTCGCCCTCCGCCGCCCTCTGCAGGACGACCTCTGACCCTGACACTAAAGCTCCAGTTTGGAACATTCCCCTGAACTCTCCCTCACAGAACGACTCCTCGCTCTCTGTGTATGCTCCTGATGCCAGAGTGAGCTCTCCTGTCCTGCCTTTTGCCCCGCCCGCTTCACCTGCCTCTGCCCCGCCCCCTCCCTCGTGCACTCTGACCCTTGAACCCCGACGCAGCAGCACTGACCTGATCCAGCAGAGCAGCCTCAAACCAGGTACGACACTAGACTCTGTCTGAGAGACCTAACCCCAACCTTAACTCTAACTCTAACCTTAACTCTAACCCTAACTCTAACCTTAACTCTAACTCTAACCCCAACTCTAACTTTAACCTTAACTCTAACCCTAACCCCAACCTTAACTCTAACTTTAACCTTAACTCTGACCTTAACTCTAACCTTAACTCTAACCCTAACCCTAACTCTAACTCTAACCTTAACTCTAACCCTAACTCTAACCTTAACTCTAACCTTAACTCTAACCTTAACTCTAACCTTAACTCTAACCCTAACTCTAACCCTAACTTTAACCCTAACTAACCTTAACCCTAACTCTAACTTTAACCCTAACTCTAACCCTAACTCTAACTTTAACCCTAACTCTAACCCTAACTCTAACTTTAACCCTAACTCTAACTTTAACCCTAACTAACCTTAACTCTAACTTTAACCCTAACTCTAACCCTAACTCTAACCCTAACTCTAACCCTAACTCTAACCTTAACTCTAACTTTAACCTTAACTCTAACTCTAACTCTAACTCTAACCCTAACTAACCTTAACTCTAACTTTAACCCTAACCCTAACTCTAACTTTAACCCTAACTCTAACCCTAACTCTAACCTTAACTTTAACCCTAACTCTAACCCTAACTCTAACCCTAACTCTAACTCTAACTTTAACCCTAACTCTAACCCTAACTCTAACCCTAACTCTAACCTTAACTTTAACCCTAACTCTAACCTTAACTTTAACCCTAACTCTAACCCTAACTCTAACCCTAACTCTAACCCTAACTCTAACCTTAACTTTAACCCTAACTCTAACCTTAACTTTAACCCTAACTCTAACCCTAACTCTAACCTTAACTCTAACCCTAACTCTAACCCCAACTCTAACTCTAACCTAGACTTCTCTAAACAGTCTCTCTCTCTTCAGCTGACATGGGCGAGCTGAGTGTGGAGGCGTGTGAAGCTCTGACCAATGAGCTGCAGAGCTGCTTCAGTCGAGCCACTCACCTGTACAGAAAGGTACAGAAACCTGTGACACGCGTGTGACGTGACTGTGACACGCCTGTGACGTGACTGTGACACGCCTGTGATGTGACTGTGACACGCCTGTGACGTGACACGCGTGTGACGTGACTGTGACACGCGTGTGACGTGACACGCGTGTGACGTGACTGTGACACGCGTGTGACGTGACACGCGTGTGACGTGACTGTGACACGCCTGTGATGTGACACGCGTGTGACGTGACTGTGACACGCCTGTGACGTGACTGTGACACGCCTGTGACGTGACACGCGTGTGACGTGACTGTGACACGCGTGTGACGTGACACGCGTGTGACGTGACTGTGACACGCCTGTGACGTGACTGTGACACGCCTGTGACGTGAAACGCGTGTGACGTGACTGTGACACGCCTGTGATGTGACTGTGACACGCCTGTGACGTGACACGCGTGTGACGTGACTGTGACACGCGTGTGACGTGACACGCGTGTGACGTGACTGTGACACGCCTGTGATGTGACACGCGTGTGACGTGACTGTGACACGCCTGTGACGTGACTGTGACACGCCTGTGACGTGACACGCGTGTGACGTGACTGTGACACGCGTGTGACGTGACACGCGTGTGACGTGACTGTGACACGCCTGTGACGTGACTGTGACACGCCTGTGACGTGAAACGCGTGTGACGTGACTGTGACACGCCTGTGATGTGACTGTGACACGCCTGTGACGTGACACGCGTGTGACGTGACTGTGACACGCGTGTGACGTGACACGCGTGTGACGTGACTGTGACACGCCTGTGATGTGACACGCGTGTGACGTGACTGTGACACGCCTGTGACGTGACTGTGACACGCCTGTGACGTGACACGCGTGTGACGTGACTGTGACACGCGTGTGACGTGACACGCGTGTGACGTGACTGTGACACGCCTGTGATGTGACACGCGTGTGACGTGACTGTGACACGCCTGTGACGTGACTGTGACACGCCTGTGACGTGACACGCGTGTGACGTGACTGTGACACGCGTGTGACGTGACACGCGTGTGACGTGACTGTGACACGCCTGTGACGTGACTGTGACACGCCTGTGACGTGAAACGCGTGTGACGTGACTGTGACACGCCTGTGATGTGACTGTGACACGCCTGTGACGTGACACGCGTGTGACGTGACTGTGACACGCGTGTGACGTGACACGCGTGTGACGTGACTGTGACACGCCTGTGATGTGACACGCGTGTGACGTGACTGTGACACGCCTGTGACGTGACTGTGACACGCCTGTGACGTGACACGCGTGTGACGTGACTGTGACACGCGTGTGACGTGACACGCGTGTGACGTGACTGTGACACGCCTGTGATGTGACACGCGTGTGACGTGACTGTGACACGCCTGTGACGTGACTGTGACACGCCGGTGATGTGACACGCGTGTGACGTGACTGTGACACGCCTGTGACGTGACTGTGACGCGCCTGTGACGTGACTGTGACACGCCTGTGACGTGACTGTGACACGCCTGTGACGTGACTGTGACACGCCTGTGACGTGACACGCGTGTGACGTGACTGTGACACGCCTGTGACGTGACTGTGACACGCCTGTGACGTGACACGCGTGTGACGTGACTGTGACACGCCTGTGATGTGACACGCGTGTGACGTGACTGTGACGCGCCTGTGACGTGACTGTGACTTGACTGTGACACGCGTGTGACGTGACTGTGACACGCCTGTGATGTGACACGCGTGTGACGTGACTGTGACGCGCCTGTTACGTGACTGACGCGCGTGTGACGCGCCTGTGACGCGACTGTGACGTGACTGTGACGTGGCGCGCCTGTGACGCGCCTGTGACGCGCCTGTGACGTGACTGTGACGCGCCTGTGACGCGCCTGTGACGTGACTGTGACGCGCCTGTGACGCGCCTGTGACGTGACTGTGACGTGACGTGACTGTGACACGCCTGTGACGTGACTGTGACGCGCCTGTGACGCGACTGTGACGCGACTGTGACGCGACTGTGACGTGACTGTGACACGCCTGTGACGTGACACGCGTGTGACGTGACTGTGACAAGCCTGTGAGGTGACTGTGACACGCCTGTGACGTGACACGCGTGTGACGTGACTGTGACACGCCTGTGACGTGACACGCGTGTGACGTGACTGTGACACGCCTGTGATGTGACACGCGTGTGACGTGACTGTGACACGCCTGTGACGTGGCGCGCCTGTGACGCGCCTGTGACGCGCCTGTGACGTGACTGTGACGCGCCTGTGACGCGCCTGTGACGTGACTGTGACGCGCCTGTGACGCGCCTGTGACGTGACTGTGACGTGACGCGCCTGTGACACGCCTGTGACGTGACTGTGACGTGACTGTGACACGCCTGTGACGTGACTGTGACGCGCCTGTGACGCGACTGTGACGCGACTGTGACGCGACTGTGACGTGACTGTGACACGCCTGTGACGTGACACGCGTGTGACGTGACTGTGACAAGCCTGTGAGGTGACTGTGACACGCCTGTGACGTGACACGCGTGTGACGTGACTGTGACACGCCTGTGACGTGACACGCGTGTGACGTGACTGTGACACGCCTGTGATGTGACACGCGTGTGACGTGACTGTGACACGCCTGTGACGTGACACGCGTGTGACGTGACTGTGACACGCCTGTGATGTGACACGCGTGTGACGTGACTGTGACGCGCCTGTGTGTGACGCGCCTTTGACACGCGTGTGACACGCCTGTTACGTGACTGTGACGCGCCTGTGACACGCCTGTGACGTGACAGTGACACGCCTGTGACACGCCTTTGACACGCGTGTGACACGCCTGTGACACGCCTGTTACGTGACTGACGCGCGTGTGACACGCCTGTGACACGCCTGTGACACGCCTTTGACATGCCTGTTACGTGACTGACGCGCGTGTGACACGCCTGTGACGTGACTGTGACGTGACTGTGACACGCCTGTGACGTGACTGTGACACGCCTGTGACGTGACTGTGACACGCCTGTGACACGCCTGTTACGTGACTGACGCGCGTGTGACGCGCGTGTGACGTGACTGTGACGTGACGTGACTGTGACACGCGTGTGACACGCCTGTAACACGCCTGTTACGTGACTGACGCGCGTGTGACACGCCTGTGACGTGACTGTGACACGCGTGTGACGCGACTGTGACGCGACTGTGACGCAACTGTGACGCGACTGTGACGCGACTGTGACGCGACTGACACGCCTGTGACGTGACTGTGACGTGACTGTGACGCGCCTGTGACGTGACACGCGTGTGACGTGACTGTGACACGCCTGTTACGTGACTGTGACGCGCCTGTGACGCGCCTGTGAAACGCCTGTGACGCGCCTTTGACACGCCTGTGACACGCCTGTTACGTGACTGACGCGCGTGTGACACGCATGTGACGTGACTGTGACGTGACTGTGACACGCCTGTGACACGCCTTTGACACGCGTGTGACACGCGTGTGACACGCCTGTTACGTGACTGACGCGCGTGTGACGTGACTGTGACAAGCCTGTGACGTGACTGTGACACGCCTGTGACGTGACTGTGACACGCCTGTGACACGCCTGTTACGTGACTGACGCGCGTGTGACGCGCCTGTGACGTGACGCGCCTGTGACGTGACGCGACTGTGACGTGACTGTGACACGCGTGTGACACGCCTGTGACACGCCTGTTACACGCCTGTTACGTGACTGACGCGCGTGTGACACGCCTGTGACGTGACTGTGACGTGACTGTGACGCGCCTGTGACGCGCCTTTGACACGCGTGTGACACGCCTGTGACGCGCCTGTGACGTGACTGTGACGCGCCTGTGACGTGACAGTGACACGCCTGTGACGTGACTGTAACGCGCCTGTGACGCGCCTGTGACGCGACTGTGACGCGCCTGTGACGTGACTGTGACGTGACTGTGACGTGACACGCCTGTGACGTGACTGTGACGCGCCTGTGACGCGCCTGTGACACGCCTGTGACGCGCCTTTGACACGCGTGTGACGTGACTGTGACACGCGTGTGACGCGCCTGTGACGTGACTGTGACACGCCTGTGACACGCCTGTGACGTGACTGTGACGCGCCTGTGACGCGCCTGTGACGTGACTGTGACGCGCCTGTGACGCGCCTGTGACGTGACTGTGACGCGACTGTGACGCGCCTGTGACGCGCCTGTGACGCGCCTGTGACGCGACTGTGACGCGCCTGTGACGCGCCTGTGACGTGACTGTGACGCGCCTGTGACGTGACTGTGACGCGCCTGTGACGCGCCTGTGACGTGACTGTGACGCGCCTGTGACGTGACTGTGACGCGCCTGTGACACGCCTGTGACGTGACTGTGACGCGCCTGTGACGCGCCTGTGACGTGACTGTGACGCGCCTGTGACGCGCCTGTGACGCGCCTGTGACGTGACTGTGACGCGCCTGTGACACGCCTGTGACACGCCTGTGACGCGCCTGTGACGCGCCTGTGACACGCCTGTGACACGCCTGTGACGTGACTGTGACGCGCCTGTGACACGCCTGTGATGTGACTGTGACGCGCCTGTGACGTGACTGTGACGCGCCTCTGACGTGACTGTGACACGCCTGTGACGCGCCTGTGACGTGACTGTGACGCGCCTGTGACGCGCCTGTGACACGCCTGTGACGTGACTGTGACGCGCCTGTGACGCGCCTGTGACGTGACTGTGACGCGCCTCTGACGTGCCTGTGACGCGCCTGTGACGCGCCTGTGACGCGCCTGTGACGCGACTGTGACGCGACTGTGACGCGCCTGTGACGCGCCTGTGACGCGCCTGTGACGTGACTGTGACGCGCCTGTGACACGCCTGTGACACGCCTGTGACGCGACTGTGACGCGCCTGTGACGTGACTGTGACGCGCCTGTGACGCGCCTGTGACGCACCTCTGACACGCCTGTGACGTGACTGTGACGCGCCTGTGACGCGCCTGTGACACGCCTGTGACACGCCTGTGACGCGCCTGTGACGTGACTGTGACGCGCCTCTGACACGCCTGTGACGTGACTGTGACACGCCTGTGACGCGCCTGTGACACGCCTGTGACACGCCTGTGACACGCCTGTGACACGCCTGTGACACGCCTGTGACACGCCTGTGACGAGACTGTGACGCGCCTCTGACACGCCTGTGACGTGACTGTGACACGCCTGTGACGCGCCTGTGACACGCCTGTGACACGCCTTTGACACGCGTGTGACACGCCTGTGACACGCCTGTTACGTGACTGACGCGCGTGTGACACGCCTGTGACACGCCTGTGACACGCCTTTGACATGCCTGTTACGTGACTGACGCGCGTGTGACACGCCTGTGACGTGACTGTGACGTGACTGTGACACGCCTGTGACGTGACTGTGACACGCCTGTGACGTGACTGTGACACGCCTGTGACACGCCTGTTACGTGACTGACGCGCGTGTGACGCGCGTGTGACGTGACTGTGACGTGACTGTGACGTGACTGTGACACGCGTGTGACACGCCTGTAACACGCCTGTTACGTGACTGACGCGCGTGTGACACGCCTGTGACGTGACTGTGACACGCGTGTGACGCGACTGTGACGCGACTGTGACGCAACTGTGACGCGACTGTGACGCGACTGTGACGCGACTGACACGCCTGTGACGTGACTGTGACGTGACTGTGACGCGCCTGTGACGTGACACGCGTGTGACGTGACTGTGACACGCGTGTGACACGCCTGTTACGTGACTGTGACGCGCCTGTGACGCGCCTGTGAAACGCCTGTGACGCGCCTTTGACACGCCTGTGACACGCCTGTTACGTGACTGACGCGCGTGTGACACGCATGTGACGTGACTGTGACGTGACTGTGACACGCCTGTGACACGCCTTTGACACGCGTGTGACACGCGTGTGACACGCCTGTTACGTGACTGACGCGCGTGTGACGTGACTGTGACAAGCCTGTGACGTGACTGTGACACGCCTGTGACACGCCTGTTACGTGACTGACGCGCGTGTGACGCGCCTGTGACGTGACGCGCCTGTGACGTGACGCGACTGTGACGTGACTGTGACACGCGTGTGACACGCCTGTGACACGCCTGTTACACGCCTGTTACGTGACTGACGCGCGTGTGACACGCCTGTGACGTGACTGTGACGTGACTGTGACGCGCCTGTGACGCGCCTTTGACACGCGTGTGACACGCCTGTGACGCGCCTGTGACGTGACTGTGACGCGCCTGTGACGTGACAGTGACACGCCTGTGACGTGACTGTAACGCGCCTGTGACGCGCCTGTGACGCGACTGTGACGCGCCTGTGACGTGACTGTGACGTGACTGTGACGTGACACGCCTGTGACGTGACTGTGACGCGCCTGTGACGCGCCTGTGACACGCCTGTGACGCGCCTTTGACACGCGTGTGACGTGACTGTGACACGCGTGTGACGCGCCTGTGACGCGACTGTGACGCGCCTGTGACGTGACTGTGACGCGCCTGTGACGTGACAGTGACACGCCTGTGACACGCCTGTGACGTGACTGTGACGCGCCTGTGACGCGCCTGTGACGCGCCTGTGACGTGACTGTGACGCGCCTGTGACGTGACTGTGACGCGACTGTGACGCGCCTGTGACGCGCCTGTGACGCGCCTGTGACGCGACTGTGACGCGCCTGTGACGCGCCTGTGACGTGACTGTGACGCGCCTGTGACGTGACTGTGACGCGCCTGTGACGCGCCTGTGACGTGACTGTGACGCGCCTGTGACGCGCCTGTGACGCGACTGTGACGCGCCTGTGACGCGCCTGTGACGTGACTGTGACGCGCCTGTGACGTGACTGTGACGCGCCTGTGACACGCCTGTGACGTGACTGTGACACGCCTGTGACGCGCCTTTGACACGCGTGTGACGTGACTGTGACACGCGTGTGACGCGCCTGTGACGCGACTGTGACGCGCCTGTGACGTGACTGTGACGCGCCTGTGACGTGACAGTGACACGCCTGTGACACGCCTGTGACGTGACTGTGACGCGCCTGTGACGCGCCTGTGACGCGCCTGTGACGTGACTGTGACGCGCCTGTGACGTGACTGTGACGCGACTGTGACGCGCCTGTGACGCGCCTGTGACGCGCCTGTGACGCGACTGTGACGCGCCTGTGACGCGCCTGTGACGTGACTGTGACGCGCCTGTGACGTGACTGTGACGCGCCTGTGACGCGCCTGTGACGTGACTGTGACGCGCCTGTGACGTGACTGTGACGCGCCTGTGACACGCCTGTGACGTGACTGTGACGCGCCTGTGACGCGCCTGTGACGTGACTGTGACGCGCCTGTGACGCGCCTGTGACGCGCCTGTGACGTGACTGTGACGCGCCTGTGACGCGCCTGTGACACGCCTGTGACACGCCTGTGACGTGACTGTGACGCGCCTGTGACACGCCTGTGACACGCCTGTGACGTGACTGTGACGCGCCTGTGACACGCCTGTGATGTGACTGTGACGCGCCTGTGACGTGACTGTGACACGCCTGTGACGTGACTGTGACGCGCCTGTGACGCGCCTGTGACGCGCCTGTGACGCGCCTGTGGCGTGACTGTGACGCGCCTCTGACGTGACTGTGACACGCCTGTGACGCGCCTGTGACGTGACTGTGACGCGCCTGTGACGCGCCTGTGACACGCCTGTGACGTGACTGTGACGCGCCTGTGACGTGACTGTGACGCGCCTCTGACGTGCCTGTGACGCGCCTGTGACGCGCCTGTGACGCGCCTGTGACGCGCCTGTGACGCGCCTGTGACGTGACTGTGACGCGCCTGTGACACGCCTGTGACGCGACTGTGACGCGCCTGTGACGTGACTGTGACGCGCCTGTGACGCGCCTGTGACGCACCTCTGACACGCCTGTGACGTGACTGTGACGCGCCTGTGACGCGCCTGTGACACGCCTGTGACGTGACTGTGACGCGCCTCTGACACGCCTGTGACGTGACTGTGACACGCCTGTGACGCGCCTGTGACACGCCTGTGACACGCCTGTGACACGCCTGTGACACGCCTGTGACACGCCTGTGACGTGACTGTGACGCGCCTCTGACACGCCTGTGACGTGACTGTGACACGCCTGTGACGCGCCTGTGACACGCCTGTGACGCGCCTGTGACGCGCCTGTGACGTGACTGTGACGCGCCTGTGACACGCCTGTGACACGCCTGTGACGCACCTCTGACACGCCTGTGACGCGCCTGTGACACGCCTGTGACACGCCTGTGACGCACCTCTGACACGCCTGTGACGCGCCTGTGACACGCCTGTGACGCGCCTGTGACGTGACTGTGACACGCCTGTGACGCGCCTGTGACGCGCCTGTGACGCGCCTGTGACGCGCCTGTGACGTGACTGTGACACGCCTGTGACGCGCCTGTGACGCGCCTGTGACGTGACTGTGACGCGACTGTGACGCGCCTGTGACGTGACTGTGACACGCCTGTGACGCGCCTGTGACGCGCCTGTGACACGCCTGTGACGTGACTGTGACGCGCCTGTGACACGCCTGTGACACGCCTGTGACACGCCTGTGACACGCCTGTGACGTGACTGTGACGCGCCTGTGACACGCCTGTGATGTGACTGTGACGCGCCTGTGACGTGACTGTGACACGCCTGTGACGTGACTGTGACGCGCCTGTGACGCGCCTGTGACACGCCTGTGACGCGCCTGTGGCGTGACTGTGACGCGCCTCTGACGTGACTGTGACGCGCCTGTGACGTGACTGTGACGCGCCTGTGACGCGCCTGTGACACGCCTGTGACGTGACTGTGACGCGCCTGTGACGCGCCTGTGACGTGACTGTGACGCGCCTCTGACACGCCTGTGACGCGCCTGTGACGTGACTGTGACGCGCCTGTGACACGCCTGTGACACGCCTGTGACGTGACTGTGACGCGCCTGTGACGCGCCTGTGACGTGACTGTGACGCGCCTGTGACGCGCCTGTGACGCGACTGTGACGCGACTGTGACGCGCCTGTGACGCGCCTGTGACGCGCCTGTGACGCGCCTGTGACACGCCTGTGACACGCCTGTGACGCACCTCTGACACGCCTGTGACGTGACTGTGACGCGCCTGTGACGCGCCTGTGACGCGACTGTGACGCGCCTGTGACGTGACTGTGACGCGCCTGTGACGCGCCTGTGACGTGACTGTGACGCGCCTGTGACGCGCCTGTGACGCGCCTGTGACGCGCCTGTGACGCGCCTGTGACGTGACTGTGACGTGCCTGTGACGCACCTCTGACACGCCTGTGACGTGACTGTGACGCGCCTGTGACGCGCCTGTGACGCGCCTGTGACACGCCTGTGACGTGACTGTGACGCGCCTGTGACGCGCCTGTGACACGCCTGTGACACGCCTGTGACGCGCCTGTGACGTGACTGTGACGCGCCTCTGACGCGCCTGTGACGTGACTGTGACACGCCTGTGACGCGCCTGTGACGCGCCTGTGACACGCCTGTGACACGCCTGTGACGCGCCTGTGACACGCCTGTGACGCGCCTGTGACGTGACTGTGACGCGCCTGTGACACGCCAGTGACACGCCTGTGACGCACCTCTGACACGCCTGTGACGCGCCTGTGACACGCCTGTGACGCGCCTGTGACGTGACTGTGACACGCCTGTGACGCGCCTGTGACGTGACTGTGACACGCCTGTGACGCGCCTGTGACACGCCTGTGACACGCCTGTGACGCGCCTGTGACGCGCCTGTGACGCGCCTGTGACGCGCCTGTGACGTGACTGTGACGCGCCTGTGACGCGCCTGTGACACGCCTGTGACGTGACTGTGACGCGCCTGTGACACGCCTGTGACACGCCTGTGACGCGCCTGTGACGCGCCTGTGACACGCCTGTGACACGCCTGTGACGTGACTGTGACGCGCCTGTGACACGCCTGTGACACGCCTGTGACGCGCCTGTGACGCGCCTGTGACACGCCTGTGACGCGACTGTGACGTGACTGTGACGCGCCTGTGACGCGCCTGTGACGCGCCTGTGACGTGACTGTGACACGCCTGTGACGCGCCTGTGACGTGACTGTGACGCGACTGTGACGCGCCTGTGACGCGCCTGTGACGTGACTGTGACGCGCCTGTGACGCGCCTGTGACGTGACTGTGACGCGCCTGTGACGCGCCTGTGACGTGACTGTGACGCGCTTGTGACGCGCCTGTGACGCGACTGTGACGCGCCTGTGACGTGACTGTGACGCGCTTGTGACGCGCCTGTGACGCGACTGTGACACGCCTGTGACGCGCCTGTGACGTGACTGTGACGCGCTTGTGACGCGCCTGTGACGTGACTGTGACGCGCCTGTGACGCGCCTGTGACGCGACTGTGACGCGCCTGTGACGTGACTGTGACGCGCCTGTGACGCGCCTGTGACGTGACTGTGACGCGCCTGTGACGCGCCTGTGACGCGCCTGTGACGCGCCTGTGACGCGCCTGTGACGTGACTGTGACGTGCCTGTGACGCACCTCTGACACGCCTGTGACGTGACTGTGACGCGCCTGTGACGCGCCTGTGACGCGCCTGTGACACGCCTGTGACGTGACTGTGACGCGCCTGTGACGCGCCTGTGACACGCCTGTGACACGCCTGTGACGCGCCTGTGACGTGACTGTGACGCGCCTCTGACGCGCCTGTGACGTGACTGTGACACGCCTGTGACGCGCCTGTGACGCGCCTGTGACACGCCTGTGACACGCCTGTGACGCGCCTGTGACACGCCTGTGACGCGCCTGTGACGTGACTGTGACGCGCCTGTGACACGCCAGTGACACGCCTGTGACGCACCTCTGACACGCCTGTGACGCGCCTGTGACACGCCTGTGACGCGCCTGTGACGTGACTGTGACACGCCTGTGACGCGCCTGTGACGTGACTGTGACACGCCTGTGACGCGCCTGTGACACGCCTGTGACACGCCTGTGACGCGCCTGTGACGCGCCTGTGACACGCCTGTGACGCGCCTGTGACGTGACTGTGACGCGCCTGTGACGCGCCTGTGACACGCCTGTGACGTGACTGTGACGCGCCTGTGACACGCCTGTGACACGCCTGTGACGCGCCTGTGACGCGCCTGTGACACGCCTGTGACACGCCTGTGACGTGACTGTGACGCGCCTGTGACACGCCTGTGACACGCCTGTGACGCGCCTGTGACGCGCCTGTGACACGCCTGTGACGCGACTGTGACGTGACTGTGACGCGCCTGTGACGCGCCTGTGACGCGCCTGTGACGTGACTGTGACACGCCTGTGACGCGCCTGTGACGTGACTGTGACGCGACTGTGACGCGCCTGTGACGCGCCTGTGACGTGACTGTGACGCGCCTGTGACGCGCCTGTGACGTGACTGTGACGCGCCTGTGACGCGCCTGTGACGTGACTGTGACGCGCTTGTGACGCGCCTGTGACGCGACTGTGACGCGCCTGTGACGTGACTGTGACGCGCTTGTGACGCGCCTGTGACGCGACTGTGACACGCCTGTGACGCGCCTGTGACGTGACTGTGACGCGACTGTGACGCGCCTGTGACGCGCCTGTGACGTGACTGTGACGCGCTTGTGACGCGCCTGTGACGCGACTGTGACGCGCCTGTGACGCGACTGTGACGCTGTGTTTCAGACTTTATGCTTGTGTTTCAGCTGAACGTGGATGCGTCGGCTGAAGGTCCCGCCCCTGAGCACACTCACATGATCTCTGTCCTATCAGAGTGCTTCCAGGGCCTGAGGGCGGAGCTTCAGGGGCTGCCGCTTGGCCTGATGGGAGAAGAGGGCGGCGTCAGCGCGGAGGGAGGAAGAACAGCCGCCATTTTGGAAGAATACTCTCTGCTCCTCGTGCAGGCGGTGACCAAGAGACTTCAGAGACCAACGTGTCCAAATACATGAAGTACTACTGCAAATACTGCAAGTACTGAGACTATTACTGCAAATACTGCAAGTACTGAGACTATTACTGCAAATACTGCGAGTACTGAGACTATTACTGCAAATACTGCTGCTACACAGGAGGCTGTCCAGGACCAACACATATATGATATACTACTAGTACTACTACACATTCAGATGCACCATGACTACTGCAGTACTACACAGGCCTGTCAGGATATACACATACTGCAGTACTACACAGGCCTGTCAGGATATACACATACTGCAGTACTACACAGGCCTGTCAGGATATACACATACTGCAGTACTACACTAGGGCAAAAGACAAACTTAAAATATTGTGAAACTTTTATTTACTGAACAATAAGTTGATCTATGTAGTAATTATGGTGACAGGCCGAGTAGGGGTCAGGGGAGGGGTCAGGGGCGAGGTCAGGGGAGACTGGACCTGCTGAAGGAGAACCAGGAACTACAGGAACTTTTGAACCTGAACCTGCACCTGATCCAAAAGAAGCTTCATCACGTCTTAAATGTTTAAATGTTCCTGAGCGAGAAGCGGCTGAGGCCCACTTTTTGTGGACTAAACTAAATGTGCTAACGACGAGCTTACAGCGAGCTAACAGCGAGCTAACAGCGAGCTAACGGTCAAAATCAGAACAAGAAGCTGCACTTGGACCTGGTCTGGGCCTGGTCTGGGCCTGGTCTGGTCTGGACCTGGTCTGGACCTGGTCTGGACCTGGACCTGGTCTGGGCCTGGTCTGGACCTGGTCTGGACCTGGTCTGGACCTGGTCTGGACCTGGTCTGGGCCTGGTCTGGACCTGGTCTGGACCTGGACCTGGTCTGGGCCTGGTCTGGACCTGGTCTGGACCTGGTCTGGACCTGGACCTGGTCTGGGCCTGGTCTGGGCCTGGTCTGGACCTGGTCTGGACCTGGTCTGGACCTGGTCTGGGCCTGGTCTGGACCTGGACCTGGTCTGGGCCTGGTCTGGACCTGGTCTGGGCCTGGACCTGGTCTGGGCCTGGTCTGGACCTGGTCTGGACCTGGTCTGGACCTGGTCTGGGCCTGGTCTGGACCTGGTCTGGGCCTGGTCTGGTCTGGACCTGGTCTGGACCTGGTCTGGACCTGGTCTGGACCTGGTCTGGGCCTGGTCTGGGCCTGGTCTGGGCCTGGTCTGGACCTGGTCTGGACCTGGTCTGGGCCTGGTCTGGACCTGGTCTGGACCTGGTCTGGACCTGGTCTGGACCTGGTCTGGGCCTGGTCTGGACCTGGTCTGGACCTGGACCTGGTCTGGACCTGGACCTGGTCTGGGCCTGGTCTGGACCTGGACCTGGTCTGGGCCTGGTCTGGACCTGGTCTGGACCTGGTCTGGACCTGGTCTGGGCCTGGTCTGGGCCTGGTCTGGACCTGGACCTGGTCTGGACCTGGTCTGGACCTGGTCTGGGCCTGGTCTGGACCTGGACCTGGTCTGGACCTGGTCTGGGCCTGGTCTGGACCTGGTCTGGACCTGGTCTGGACCTGGTCTGGACCTGGTCTGGACCTGGTCTGGGCCTGGTCTGGTCTGGACCTGGTCTGGACCTGGTCTGGACCTGGTCTGGACCTGGTCTGGACCTGGTCTGGGCCTGGTCTGGGCCTGGTCTGGGCCTGGTCTGGACCTGGTCTGGACCTGGTCTGGGCCTGGTCTGGGCCTGGTCTGGACCTGGTCTGGACCTGGTCTGGACCTGGTCTGGGCCTGGTCTGGACCTGGTCTGGGCCTGGTCTGGACCTGGTCTGGGCCTGGTCTGGACCTGGTCTGGACCTGGTCTGGACCTGGTCTGGACCTGGTCTGGACCTGGTCTGGGCCTGGTCTGGTCTGGGCCTGGTCTGGACCTGGTCTGGGCCTGGTCTGGACCTGGTCTGGACCTGGTCTGGACCTGGTCTGGGCCTGGTCTGGGCCTGGTCTGGACCTGGTCTGGACCTGGTCTGGACCTGGTCTGGACCTGGTCTGGGCCTGGTCTGGGCCTGGTCTGGACCTGGTCTGGACCTGGTCTGGACCTGGTCTGGACCTGGTCTGGACCTGGTCTGGGCCTGGTCTGGTCTGGGCCTGGTCTGGACCTGGTCTGGGCCTGGTCTGGACCTGGTCTGGACCTGGTCTGGACCTGGTCTGGGCCTGGTCTGGGCCTGGTCTGGACCTGGTCTGGACCTGGTCTGGACCTGGTCTGGGCCTGGTCTGGGCCTGGTCTGGACCTGGTCTGGACCTGGTCTGGACCTGGTCTGGACCTGGTCTGGGCCTGGTCTGGACCTGGTCTGGACCTGGTCTGGACCTGGTCTGGACCTGGTCTGGACCTGGTCTGGACTGTGAGGCTTAAACTCACTTTCACATTTATGTTCTTCAGTTTCAAAGGCTCTTGAGCTTTTGCTTCATGAACTTCTGCTGTTTCTGCTCCGAAACGTTCCAACGCCAACTTCCCACTTCCCACTTCCCACTTCCCACTTCCCACTTCCCACTTCCCACTTCCTAACTTCCTAACTCATGTAAGAACTTTATATTTGAATTTAAACACTTGACTTTTGTCTTTTCTGCTGATGTTTTGGACCTTTTCTTTTTTAAACTTGAATCTTGCCTCAGACACATTCCCCAAAGCGCTGTTTACACAGAAGAGACGTCCTGCGCTCTGATTGGTCCTGTAAATACACTCCTGCGCTCTGATTGGTCCATTACAGCTTTAAATACGGTGCTGTGTTTTGATTGGTCGACACTTGTTCCTGGTGTAAAAGTGTGAATGAGCTTATTTATTATTGGTCGACTTGAGTCACATGTTTGTTTTTTAACTCGATTAAACACTTTGTTTCTAACTCTTCAACTCAATAAAAGATTTTAATTTAATTTATGCTTTTGTGGTTATTTTTCATACACTTGATTAAACCAGGTCTAAACCAGGACTAAACCAGGACTAAACCAGGACTAAACCAGGACTAAACCAGGTCTAAACCAGCTCTAAACCAGGACTAAACCAGGTCTAAACCAGGACTAAACCAGGACTAAACCAGGTCTAAACCAGGACTAAACCAGGTCTAAACCAGGACTAAACCAGGTCTAAACCAGGACTAAACCAGGACTAAACCAGGTCTAAACCAGGACTAAACCAGGTCTAAACCAGGACTAAACCAGGACTAAACCAGGTCTAAACCAGGTCTAAACCAGGTCTAAACCAGGACTAAACCAGGACTAAACCAGGTCTAAACCAGGTCTAAACCAGGACTAAACCAGGTCTAAACCAGGTCTAAACCAGGACTAAACCAGGTCTAAACCAGGACTAAACCAGGTCTAAACCAGGACTAAACCAGGTCTAAACCAGGACTAAACCAGGACTAAACCAGGTCTAAACCAGGACTAAACCAGGTCTAAACCAGGACTAAACCAGGACTAAACCAGGTCTAAACCAGGACTAAACCAGGTCTAAACCAGGACTAAACCAGGTCTAAACCAGGACTAAACCAGGACTAAACCAGGTCTAAACCAGGACTAAACCAGGTCTAAACCAGGACTAAACCAGGTCTAAACCAGGACTAAACCAGGTCTAAACCAGGACTAAACCAGGTCTAAACCAGGACTAAACCAGGTCTAAACCAGGTCTAAACCAGGACTAAACCAGGTCTAAACCAGATCTAAACCAGATCTAAACCAGGACTAAACCAGGACTAAACCAGGTCTAAACCAGGTCTAAACCAGGTCTAAACCAGGACTAAACCAGGTCTAAACCAGGTCTAAACCAGGACTAAACCAGGACTAAACCAGGTCTAAACCAGGTCTAAACTAGGACTAAACCAGGTCTAAACTAGGACTAAACCAGGTCTAAACCAGTTGCTGTAGTCTAATCCCAGAGTTGGTCTGGTGGAGCATGACCCGGATGCCCTGCCACGCTCAGACTTTGGAGTTAAATGAGGCGAGAGGATTTTACAGTTTGAACAAAATATTTAATTTACTCATTTCCAGACGTGATGTCACTGTGATGTCACTGTGATGTCACTGTGATGTCACTGTGATGTCACTGTGATGTCACTGTGATGTCACTGATGTCACTGATGTCACTGATGTCACTGTGATGTCACTGTGATGTCACTGTGATGTCACTGTGATGTCACTGATGTCACTGTGATGTCACTGATGTCACTGATGTCACTGTGATGTCACTGTGATGTCACTGTGATGTCACTGATGTCACTGATGTCACTGATGTCACTGTGATGTCACTGATGTCACTGTGATGTCACTGATGTCACTGATGTCACTGATGTCACTGATGTCACTGATGTCACTGTGATGTCACTGATGTCACTGATGTCACTGATGTCACTGTGATGTCACTGATGTCACTGTGATGTCACTGATGTCACTGTGATGTCACTGTGATGTCACTGATGTCACTGTGATGTCACTGTGATGTCACTGATGTCACTGTGATGTCACTGTGATGTCACTGTGATGTCACTGATGTCACTGTGATGTCACTGTGATGTCACTGATGTCACTGATGTCACTGTGATGTCACTGTGATGTCACTGTGATGTCACTGATGTCACTGTGATGTCACTGTGATGTCACTGATGTCACTGATGTCACTGATGTCACTGTGATGTCACTGTGATGTCACTGATGTCACTGTGATGTCACTGTGATGTCACTGATGTCACTGTGATGTCACTGATGTCACTGTGATGTCACTGTGATGTCACTGTGATGTCACTGATGTCACTGTGATGTCACTGTGATGTCACTGTGATGTCACTGTGATGTCACTGATGTCACTGTGATGTCACTGTGATGTCACTGTGATGTCACTGTGATGTCACTGATGTCACTGATGTCACTGATGTCACTGATGTCACTGTGATGTCACTGTGATGTCACTGATGTCACTGTGATGTCACTGATGTCACTGATGTCACTGTGATGTCACTGATGTCACTGTGATGTCACTGTGATGTCACTGTGATGTCACTGATGTCACTGTGATGTCACTGAGTTGGTGGAGCAGTTGATAGTAGTTGTATCTGAGGTCGTACTCCATGTCGTACCAGAAGTTCACTGGAGAAGGACAAAGGACAGTGTTTAGAACAAGGACGCGACGAGGACCGAGGACGCGACGAGGACCGAGGACGCGTCGAGGACCGAGGACGCGACGAGGACCGAGGACGCGTTTGAGGACCGAGGACGCGACGAGGACCGAGGACGCGACGAGGACCGAGGACGCGACGAGGACCGAGGACGCGACGAGGACCGAGGACGCGTTTGAGGACCGAGGACGCGACGAGGACCGAGGACGCGACGAGGACCGAGGACGCGTTTGAGGACCGAGGACGCGACGAGGCCCGAGGACGCGACGAGGACGCGACGAGGACCGAGGACGCGTTTGAGGACCGAGGACGCGACGAGGCCCGAGGACGCGACGAGGACCGAGGACGCGACGAGGACCGAGGACGCGACGAGGACCGAGGACGCGTTTGAGGACCGAGGACGCGACGAGGCCCGAGGACGCGACTAGGACCGAGGACGCGACGAGGACCGAGGACGCGACTAGGTCCGAGGACGCGACTAGGACCGAGGACGCGACGTGGCCCGAGGACGCGACGAGGACCGAGGACGCGACGAGGACCGAGGACGCGACGAGGACCGAGGACGCGACGAGGACCGAGGACGCGACTAGGTCCGAGGACGCGACGAGGACCGAGGACGCGACGAGGACCGAGGACGCGACGAGGCCCGAGGACGCGACGAGGACCGAGGACGCGACGAGGACCGAGGACGCGACGAGGACCGAGGACGCGACGAGGACCGAGGACGCGACGAGGACCGAGGACGCGACGAGGACCGAGGACGCGACGAGGACCGAGGACGCGACGAGGACCGACACGTGACTTTCATCTGGACATGTGCAGAAGCTCTGGTCAGTCTAAAGATCTAACCCTTCACTGTGACTGTAACGCCGCGTCTCACCAGCGATGGCGCCGTGGCTCTGTCTCACGTGGTGGAACCACAGCGACGGCAGGTACAGCATCTCTCCAGCTCTGACCGTCACCTGCAGCGGGCGAGCGGACGAGAACTCTGGAAACCGAGCCAAGTCTGGATCCAGAGGGTCCAGAGGGATCCACGGCACCTGCAGGGGTCAGAGAAGAACCCAGTCAAGTCCAGAGGGCCCTGAGGGTCCAGAGGGTCCAGAGGGTCCAGAGACTTTAACGGCCTCCAGGGGGCAGTCTAACAGGAAGTGCAAGCGTTTGACCCGCTGTAGAAGAAGAGGTCAGAGGAAGCTCTGTCCAGGAGACACGTGGTGTTCAGACTGACCTTCTCGTCTCCTTCTCTGTCGATGATCTCGAACTCGCCGTCGTCGCGCTGGTGATACACGGCCGGCTGGAACAGACCTGAGACACGCCCACAGACACGCCCACAGACACGCCCACAGACACGCCCACAGACACGCCCACAGACACGCCCAGACGGAGGAAGTGAAGAATCCCTGGGTCAAATCTGTTCTTACGACATGGAAGGAGCTGATCAGAACAAACTAAACACAGATGTTACAAACTTAAACTGGTGAAACTTTATGACCAAAGGTTTTGTACAAATAGAACTGAGCTGAGACTCAAGGTCTGGAGGACAAAAGGTCAAAGGTTTTTCACCAGATGTAAAAGAGAATCACATGAAAAGATTTGAGATGTGGAAAGAATCTTTTGACTTGAACATAGAGTGTACTTTTGGAATATACTTTTGGAGTGTACTTTTGGAATATACTTTTGGAATATACTTTTGGAATGTACTTTTGGAATGTACTTTTGGAGTGTACTTTTGGAGTGTACTTTTGGAGTGTACTTTTGGAATATACTTTTGGAATATACTTTTGGAGTGTACTTTTGGAGTGTACTTTTGGAATATACTTTTGGAATATACTTTTGGAATGTACTTTTGGAGTGTACTTTTGGAGTGTACTTTTGGAATATACTTTTGGAATATACTTTTGGAATGTACTTTTGGAGTGTACTTTTGGAGTGTACTTTTGGAGTGTACTTTTGGAATATACTTTTGGAATATACTTTTGGAATATACTTTTGGAATGTACTTTTAGAATATACTTTTGGAATGTACTTTTGGAGTGTACTTTTGGAGTGTACTTTTGGAATATACTTTTGGAATGTACTTTTGGAATATACTTTTGGAATATACTTTTGGAATGTACTTTTAGAATATACTTTTGGAATGTACTTTTGGAGTGTACATTTGGAATGTACTTTTGGAATGTACTTTTGGAATGTACTTTTGGAATGTACTTTTGGAGTGTACTTTTGGAATGTACTTTTGGAGTGTACTTTTGGAATGTACTTTTGGAGTGTACATTTGGAGTGTACTTTTGGAATGTACTTTTGGAATGTACTTTTGGAGTGTACATTTGGCAGCAGGAAAAAAGACCATCAACGTCGCTAATGTTCAAGGACAGAGAGGGAAAGACATCAGGCAAATGGAACAAACAACGCTCAGACTTCGTTTGGACAGACTTGACTTGGGTTTGGGTTGAATCATGTTCAGTTTATGTCTAGTACTGTTCTAGTACTATACATATTTAAAATGATTGAAATATATGTATATTTTTAATCTGGTTATGTGATGATCTCCTTCTGTTTTCTGTGTTTCTGGTGCGGTTGCCGTGGTTACCGTAGGGGATGAAGGGCCGGTCCGTTGGTGGCAGAAGCAGGAAGTGTTTCTCTCCAGAGATCACACAGTACAAGTTTTCATAGTGATCTTTGTGCACTGGAATAAAGAGGAAAAGAGACAAAAAGGGGTGAAAAACAGGCAGAAAACAGGTGAAAACGGGCGGAAACAGGTGAAAACAGGTGAAAACGGGCGGAAACAGGTGAAAACAGGTGAAAACGGGCGGAAACAGGTGAAAACAGGTGAAAACGGGCGGAAACAGGTGAAAACAGGTGAAAACGGGCGTACTGGAGGTGACGGCGCTCTCTTCTCCGAGCCAAAAGTTCACGGCATCAGGAGTTTTCCCTGAAACACAGAACACACTTTCAAACCGCAGCCATGATTGGTGGAGATTAAGCCCCGCCCCAAGCCTGCTCAGTACGTACCGAGTGCAGTACTCATCCAGGCCACATGAGGCTCCAGGTCAGAGGTCAGCTCCGGCAGCTCCTCCAGCAGGTTAGAACACTGTTTCTGCACGTAGAACACGCCGGAACCTCCAGGCTTCTGCACCTGAGAGCCAATCAGAACACACCTGAGCCAGAGAGCCAATCAGAACACACCTGAGCCAGAGAGCCAATCAGAACACACCTGAGCCAGAGAGCCAATCAGAACACACCTGAGCCAGAGAGCCAATCAGAACACACCTGAGCCAGAGAGCCAATCAGAACACACCTGAGCCAGAGAGCCAATCAGAACACACCTGAGCCAGAGAGCCAATCAGAACACACCTGAGCCAGAGAGCCAATCAGAACACACCTGAGCCAGAGAGCCAATCAGAACACACCTGAGCCAGAGAGCCAATCAGAACACACCTGAGCCAGAGAGCCAATCAGAACACACCTGAGCCAGAGAGCCAATCAGAACACACCTGAGCCAGAGAGCCAATCAGAACACACCTGAGCCAGACAGAGCCAATCTTCTGCTTCAGTCACTGTTGTTTTTCCGGCTCTTGCAATGCATTGTGGTCTATAGTGACCCCTACTGACCATCGCTGGACTCTACTTTTCAAGGTGCATTGTGGGAAATTTTGCATTACAAAATGGCGCGAGCCCCCTGACAGTGTGGCCATTCGGACGCAGCCTCTAGTGTCAGAGGTCATGGTTAGGGTTCCAGGGGTCTCGCTCGTACATTCAGGTCATGTTTCCATGACCCTAGAGCCACATCGTTCAAGCTCGTTACCAAAACGTGGGCAGTAAAATCTGTTAAGATCACGAACACTCAGGGGAAAGTTCTCCATCGAAATCCTTGTCAATCTTGAGATAAAAGTGTTTATTATCGGTGTTATATCTTGTGCACATCGGCCACGAGGGCGTCAAGGTCACGTGATGCGTCTGGACCAATGAGGTGATCGTGTCGGTCAGTATCAGTATCAGTATCAGTGTCAGCATCAGCATCAGTATCAGTATCAGTATCAGTATCAGTATCAGTATCAGTGTCAGCATCAGCATCAGTATCAGTGTCAGCATCAGCATCAGCATCAGTATCAGTATCAGTATCAGTATCAGTATCAGTATCAGTGTCAGTGTCAGCATCAGCATCAGTATCAGTGTCAGCATCAGCATCAGCATCAGTATCAGTATCAGTATCAGCATCAGCATCAGTATCAGTATCAGTATCAGTATCAGTATCAGTATCAGTATCAGTATCAGTGTCAGCATCAGCATCAGTATCAGTGTCAGCATCAGTATCAGTGTCAGCATCAGCATCAGTATCAGTATCAGTATCAGTATCAGTATCAGTGTCAGCATCAGCATCAGTATCAGTATCAGTGTCAGTATCAGTATCAGTGTCAGCATCAGTATCAGTATCAGTGTCAGTATCAGTATCAGTGTCAGCATCAGCATCAGTGTCAGCATCAGCATCAGTATCAGTATCAGTGTCAGCGTCAGCATCAGTATCAGTATCAGTATCAGTATCAGCATCAGTATCAGTATCAGTGTCAGCATCAGCATCAGTATCAGTATCAGTATCAGTATCAGTATCAGTGTCAGCATCAGCATCAGCATCAGTATCAGTGTCAGCATCAGCATCAGTATCAGTATCAGTATCAGTATCAGTGTCAGCATCAGCATCAGTATCAGTATCAGTGTCAGTATCAGTATCAGTATCAGTGTCAGCATCAGTATCAGTGTCAGCATCAGCATCAGTATCAGTATCAGTGTCAGTATCAGTATCAGTGTCAGCATCAGTATCAGTGTCAGCATCAGCATCAGTATCAGTATCAGTATCAGTGTCAGCATCAGCGTCAGTATCAGTGTCAGCATCAGCATCAGTATCAGTATCAGTATCAGTATCAGTGTCAGCATCAGTATCAGTGTCAGTATCAGTGTCAGTATCAGTATCAGTATCAGTGTCAGCATCAGCATCAGCATCAGTATCAGTATCAGTATCAGTATCAGTGTCAGTATCAGTATCAGTGTCAGTGTCAGCATCAGCATCAGTATCAGTATCAGTATCAGTATCAGTGTCAGTATCAGTATCAGTGTCAGCATCAGTATCAGTATCAGTATCAGTATCAGTGTCAGTATCAGTGTCAGCATCAGCATCAGTATCAGTATCAGTATCAGTATCAGTGTCAGTGTCAGTATCAGTGTCAGCATCAGTATCAGTATCAGTATCAGTATCAGTGTCAGTGTCAGCATCAGTATCAGTATCAGTATCAGTGTCAGTGTCAGTATCAGTGTCAGCATCAGTATCAGTGTCAGTATCAGTGTCAGTATCAGTATCAGTGTCAGCGTCAGTATCAGTATCAGTATCAGCATCAGTATCAGTGTCAGTATCAGTATCAGTGTCAGTATCAGTATCAGTGTCAGCATCAGTATCAGTGTCAGTATCAGTGTCAGTATCAGTATCAGTGTCAGCGTCAGTATCAGTATCAGTATCAGCATCAGTGTCAGTGTCAGTATCAGTATCAGTGTCAGCATCAGTATCAGTATCAGTATCAGTGTCAGCATCAGTATCAGTGTCAGCATCAGCATCAGTATCAGTGTCAGTATCAGTATCAGTGTCAGCATCAGTATCAGTGTCAGTATCAGTATCAGCATCAGTATCAGTGTCAGTATCAGTGTCAGTATCAGTATCAGTGTCAGCGTCAGTATCAGTATCAGTATCAGCATCAGTATCAGTGTCAGTATCAGTATCAGTGTCAGTATCAGTATCAGTGTCAGCATCAGCATCAGTATCAGTATCAGTATCAGTATCAGTGTCAGTATCAGTATCAGTATCAGTGTCAGCGTCAGTATCAGTATCAGCATCAGCATCAGTATCAGTATCAGTATCAGTATCAGTGTCAGTATCAGTATCAGTGTCAGTGTCAGTATCAGTGTCAGTATCAGTATCAGTGTCAGCATCAGTATCAGTATCAGTATCAGTATCAGTGTCAGTATCAGTGTCAGTATCAGTATCAGTGTCAGCGTCAGTATCAGTATCAGTATCAGCATCAGTATCAGTGTCAGTATCAGTGTCAGTATCAGTATCAGTATCAGTGTCAGCATCAGCATCAGTATCAGTGTCAGCATCAGCATCAGTATCAGTATCAGTATCAGTGTCAGCGTCAGTATCAGTATCAGCATCAGCATCAGTATCAGTATCAGTATCAGTATCAGTGTCAGTATCAGTATCAGTGTCAGTGTCAGTATCAGTGTCAGTATCAGTATCAGTGTCAGCATCAGTATCAGTATCAGTATCAGTATCAGTGTCAGTATCAGTATCAGTGTCAGCGTCAGTATCAGTATCAGCATCAGTATCAGTGTCAGTATCAGTGTCAGTATCAGTATCAGTATCAGTGTCAGCATCAGTATCAGTGTCAGCATCAGCATCAGTATCAGTATCAGTATCAGTGTCAGTGTCAGTATCAGCATCAGTATCAGTATCAGTGTCAGTATCAGTATCAGTGTCAGCATCAGCATCAGTATCAGTATCAGTATCAGTGTCAGTGTCAGTATCAGTGTCAGCATCAGTATCAGTGTCAGCATCAGCATCAGTATCAGTATCAGTATCAGTATCAGTATCAGTGTCAGCATCAGTATCAGTGTCAGTATCAGTGTCAGTATCAGTATCAGTGTCAGCGTCAGTATCAGTATCAGCATCAGTATCAGTGTCAGTATCAGTATCAGTGTCAGTATCAGTATCAGTGTCAGCATCAGTATCAGTGTCAGTATCAGTGTCAGTATCAGTATCAGTGTCAGCGTCAGTATCAGTATCAGTATCAGCATCAGTATCAGTGTCAGTATCAGTATCAGTGTCAGTATCAGTATCAGTGTCAGCATCAGTATCAGTATCAGTGTCAGCATCAGTATCAGTATCAGTGTCAGCATCAGTATCAGTATCAGTGTCAGCATCAGTATCAGTGTCAGCATCAGCATCAGTATCAGTATCAGTATCAGTGTCAGTGTCAGTATCAGCATCAGTATCAGTATCAGTGTCAGTATCAGTATCAGTGTCAGCATCAGCATCAGTATCAGTATCAGTATCAGTGTCAGTGTCAGTATCAGTGTCAGCATCAGTATCAGTGTCAGCATCAGCATCAGTATCAGTATCAGTATCAGTGTCAGTATCAGTATCAGTGTCAGCATCAGTATCAGTGTCAGTATCAGTGTCAGTATCAGTATCAGTGTCAGCGTCAGTATCAGTATCAGTATCAGCATCAGTATCAGTGTCAGTATCAGTATCAGTGTCAGTATCAGTATCAGTGTCAGCATCAGTATCAGTGTCAGTATCAGTGTCAGTATCAGTATCAGTGTCAGCGTCAGTATCAGTATCAGTATCAGCATCAGTATCAGTGTCAGTATCAGTATCAGTGTCAGTATCAGTATCAGTGTCAGCATCAGTATCAGTATCAGTGTCAGCATCAGTATCAGTATCAGTGTCAGCATCAGTATCAGTGTCAGCATCAGTATCAGTGTCAGTATCAGTATCAGTATCAGTGTCAGCATCAGTATCAGTGTCAGTATCAGTGTCAGTATCAGTATCAGTGTCAGCGTCAGTATCAGTATCAGTATCAGCATCAGCATCAGTGTCAGTATCAGTGTCAGTATCAGTATCAGTATCAGCATCAGCATCAGTGTCAGTATCAGTGTCAGTATCAGTATCAGTATCAGTGTCAGCATCAGTATCAGTGTCAGCATCAGCATCAGTATCAGTATCAGTATCAGTGTCAGTATCAGCATCAGTATCAGTATCAGTGTCAGTATCAGTATCAGTGTCAGCATCAGCATCAGTATCAGTATCAGTATCAGTATCAGTGTCAGCATCAGTATCAGTATCAGTATCAGTATCAGTATCAGTGTCAGTATCAGTGTCAGCATCAGCATCAGTATCAGTATCAGTATCAGTATCAGTGTCAGTATCAGTATCAGTGTCAGCATCAGCATCAGTATCAGTATCAGTATCAGTGTCAGTATCAGTATCAGTATCAGTGTCAGCGTCAGTATCAGTATCAGTATCAGTATCAGTATCAGTGTCAGTATCAGTATCAGTATCAGTGTCAGCATCAGCATCAGTATCAGTATCAGCATCAGCATCAGTATCAGTATCAGTATCAGTATCAGTGTCAGTGTCAGCATCAGCGTCAGCATCAGTATCAGTGTCAGTATCAGTGTCAGTATCAGTGTCAGCATCAGTATCAGTATCAGTATCAGTATCAGTGTCAGCATCAGCATCAGTATCAGTATCAGTATCAGCATCAGTATCAGTATCAGTATCAGTGTCAGTATCAGTATCAGTATCAGTATCAGTGTCAGTATCAGTATCAGTATCAGTATCAGTGTCAGTGTCAGCATCAGTATCAGTATCAGTATCAGTGTCAGCATCAGTATCAGTATCAGTATCAGTGTCAGTGTCAGCATCAGCATCAGCATCAGTATCAGTATCAGTATCAGTATCAGTGTCAGTATCAGTATCAGTGTCAGCATCAGTGTCAGTATCAGTATCAGTATCAGTATCAGTGTCAGCATCAGCATCAGTATCAGCATCAGTATCAGTATCAGTATCAGTATCAGTGTCAGTATCAGTGTCAGCATCAGCATCAGTATCAGTATCAGTATCAGTATCAGCATCAGTATCAGTATCAGTGTCAGTATCAGTATCAGTATCAGTATCAGTATCAGTATCAGTGTCAGCATCAGCATCAGCATCAGCATCAGTATCAGTATCAGTATCAGTATCAGCATCAGTATCAGTATCAGTATCAGTATCAGTATCAGTGTCAGCATCAGCATCAGCATCAGCATCAGTATCAGTATCAGTGTCAGTGTCAGCATCAGCATCAGTATCAGTATCAGTATCACTCCGCCATGTCAACAACATTAAGTGTGTCGTACTGGAGCTCTTTATGAATCATTCACGGAACAACGTCTGAAATCTGATGAAAATATTGGATGTAACATCAGAGAGAAGGACTGAAGTGCATCACATTTATAACTTTGTCCTGAAATATAAACAAGGTGGTTTTATATTGAATGTGAAAAACTGTATCATTCTGTGGATGTTTGTCACAATGAATCATTTCAATGACAAAGTGTCGACGTTCTGCTCCTGCGATGGACAAAATGAGACAAAGAAGTGAGTTCTTTTGTCTCAACGTTAAAGTTAGTCATTTAATCAGACGTTTCTCTCTCTGGTACGTCACATGATCAGTTCTTCCCCTCGTCCCAGCTCCTCCCTATTTATAAAAGTCATTCACGTGACGTCACGCGACCGCCCCCCAGGCTCCTCCACGCTCCCCCCACGCTCCCTCCAGGCTCCCTCCAGGCTCCTCCAGGCTCCTCCAGGCTCCTCCAGGCTCCCCCAGGCTCCTCCAGGCTCCCCCCAGGCTCCCTCCAGGCTCCTCCAGGCTCCTCCAGGCTCCTCCACGCTCCCCCCAGGCTCCTCCAGGCTCCCCCAGGCTCCCCCAGGCTCCTCCAGGCTCCTCCACGCTCCCCCCAGGCTCCTCCACGCTCCCCCCAGGCTCCTCCACGCTCCCCCCAGGCTCCCTCCAGGCTCCTCCAGGCTCCTCCACGCTCCCCCCAGGCTCCTCCACGCTCCCCCCAGGCTCCTCCACGCTCCCCCCACGCTCCCCCCAGGCTCCTCCAGGCTCCCCCCAGGCTCCTCCACGCTCCCCCCAGGCTCCTCCACGCTCCCCCCAGGCTCCTCCACGCTCCCCCCAGGCTCCCTCCAGGCTCCTCCAGGCTCCTCCACGCTCCCCCCAGGCTCCTCCACGCTCCCCCCAGGCTCCTCCACGCTCCCCCCACGCTCCCCCCAGGCTCCTCCAGGCTCCCCCCAGGCTCCTCCACGCTCCCCCCAGGCTCCTCCAGGCTCCCCCCAGGCTCCCTCCAGGCTCCTCCAGGCTCCCCCAGGCTCCCCCAGGCTCCTCCAGGCTCCTCCAGGCTCCCCCAGGCTCCCTCCAGGCTCCTCCACGCTCCCCCCAGGCTCCTCCAGGCTCCTCCAGGCTCCTCCAGGCTCCTCCAGGCTCCTCCAGGCTCCTCCAGGCTCCCCCAGGCTCCCTCCAGGCTCCTCCACGCTCCCCCCAGGCTCCTCCACGCTCCCCCCAGGCTCCTCCACGCTCCCCCCAGGCTCCCTCCAGGCTCCTCCAGGCTCCCCCCACGCTCCCCCCAGGCTCCTCCACGCTCCCCCCAGGCTCCTCCACGCTCCCCCCAGGCTCCTCCACGCTCCCCCCAGGCTCCTCCAGGCTCCTCCAGGCTCCCCCAGGCTCCTCCAGGATCCCCCAGGCTCCCCCAGGCTCCCCCCAGGCTCCCCCAGGCTCCCCCAGGCTCCCCCCAGGCTCCCCCACGCTCCTCCAGGCTCCCCCCAGGCTCCCTCCAGGCTCCTCCAGGCTCCTCCACGCTCCCCCCAGGCTCCTCCACGCTCCCCCCAGGCTCCTCCAGGCTCCCCCAGGCTCCCCCCAGGCTCCCCCACGCTCCTCCAGGCTCCCCCCAGGCTCCCCCCAGGCTCCTCCAGGCTCCCCCCAGGCTCCTCCTTTTGGTCATGTTGTCCGTCCTCAGTGCGTGTCCCTTATACAAGCCCATTCTATACCACAGTCCGTCTGCTTTGATTTACGAGGAAACACGGTTCAAAGAGGCTCAAAACATCATTAATGATATCGCACTCTTTACTATAATCACAACGGTGAAGGTTTATGTGGCAGTTGATGCAGCAACAGGGAAAATAAACAGAGAGAAGTTCTATCGGATACCGAGAAACACGGAAATAAGAGCGCGATGGACATAGACTATATATATATATATATATATATATATATATATATATATATATATATATATATAGTTTTATTCAGGCATAGACACTTTGTTCAAAATGTGACTTGTGACCCATGTGACCTATGGGTTTGGAGTCGGTGATTTAGGCATAAGATATGGATCTGAGTTGATTGATCGCAGCTTTTCTAAATATGGACCTGTGTGTCGCTCGTCCATGGAGTTAGTGGACTCTGAAGAGGACAGATTCACACGTGTCGTATTGTATTAAGTGTGTGATACAAACATGAATCCATTTTCTTTTTAATGAACGGACCATCAAGTGTCATCACAGAGTTTGGCAGTGCAAATGAAGCATTCTGCAAGACGGTTATTGATGAACGAATAATTGTTAAGTAAGTGTCTTCGATGGCAAAGGAAAGATAAGGACTGACGACTGCAAGCGCCAATGAAGACGATCTTAGAGCTTTCTTTAAGTTGGGAAACTCTATTGATTTGAGTGACGAGGTGTTTTCCATCATGGAACGTTTTGTGTGTGGACTGTGTGGACGATGTTGATGTTCATCATCTGAGCCGGACCTTCCACCAACAAAAGAACACGGGACATTCCAGGAGCCGTTCATTATAAGGCACGTTACATAGACCCGCCTGATCCTGTAGGACATGGCTCATAACACGGATGAGTGCTAGAGTCTGTACTCTGTGGGTGCAAAGCTGGAATGTGCAAAGGAGGTAAATGCTCCTGCTCGAGATGTCGTGTACGGATTGACGCTCCTGTGTGAACGCTCAAGATGATGAGGAAGATGATGAGGAAGATGAAGCTTCCGATGTCGAGGACTCAGACGATCGTGACAATGATTTATTCTGAAATGTTTTCACTGTTTAAAAGAAGGTTGGATTTAACTCTGATGTAAAAAATGTCTGTATATTGATACAAAATTGTTGTTTTGGTTTTGATTATTTTTTTGTGTGATATAAATAAATCTAGATTCTTTACCATACATTCCTCTTCTAAGTATCAAAGTGTAAGTGCTGAAAAGGTTTAAGTTGTTTGTACTTGTATTAATATCAAAGATAATGTACTGAAAGTGGCAAAATGCTAAAATGATCATTTCTGACATTCAACTTTCAGCAGTTCTAAACTGATGTTAAATCCATAGAAAAAGATTCATATTTTGCGAAAGTTAATTGTGAAATGTGACAAAAAAACTGTTCAAAAGTTTTTAAAAGCTGTTTTTGAAAATTGGATTTTATGGCACTTTTCAGTTGTATTCATGTCTAAAGTAATAAAGTTACATCGATGATTCTCTGGAATCCTTTTATTTGTACCAACGTGTAAGTTCTGACGAGTTTGAGATTTACATCTATTTTAGTTTAAGATAAGATAAGATAAGATGTTCCTTTATTGTCCCACATGGGGAAATTTCATTGGTGCAACGCAGGTAGATACAGAGGTAGATCCAGAAGAACAGATCACTTATAGGAAGTCTGAAAAACACTTTCAGTAGAAGATCTCCTATAAATAAATCATCTAGTAATAGTAACTTGAAAATGGCAAACATGCCAAAAAGTCACAAATCTGAGCATTTACCCAACTTCAGGCTCTTGTATCTCGACATTGTGCAACTTTCAGGCGGAGAACGTTTTCCCAGTAAAGAACATAATCTGAGACGACAAATATTATACAATTAGTTAGTGCCCGACTTTTCGGTACAAAACTCTATTTCTGAGCATCTTTTGAGCTTTGGGTCACGCTATCCCCGACATGATAAACCAACATGACCCGCCATCCGTTTTGACATGGGGAGAATATAAATCAGCCCTAAAACCCGGCGCGAGTGTCGCCGTGACCAGCGCGGCAGGTGCAGCTGGAGCAGCAACCAATCCAGAGATAACGCTTCACAATACCAGGAAGAAGGACCCAAACAAACCCAACCCACATGAGGTTTCGGCCAATCACAGAAGACGTGAGATTCTCACTGAGACAAAAGCTCGTGTTCTGTTTCTGTCATTCTGACATGTCTGAGGTCTAAACTCAGGATAGTGACAATTACAGGTTTTGACAAGAAACATGAGTTTCTCACTCTCTCGTCCTCTTGAGACTCAATGTGGTCATCTCACGAGAACAAACTGTGAGAGTTCTGCACTTTATAGAGAATAAAGATCCTGGAGAACCTGATGCTCCTGGAACTGAAGGTCCAAATGACCCTGATGGTCCTGATCCTGATCCTGAGTCTGACTCTGTGTCCAATGGATGAAAAGAAGAGATGATTTATTCAAATGATTTCAGCCTGATACTGACATGAGACTTATACACCATGTAATAGTGTGTTTAGACTTATACACCATGTAATAGTGTGTTTAGACTTATACACATGTAATAGTGTGTTTAGACTTATACACATGTAATAGTGTGTTTAGACTTATACACATGTAATAGTGTGTTTAGACTTATACACCATGTAATAGTGTGTTTAGACTTATACACATGTAATAGTGTGTTTAGACTTATACACCATGTAATAGTGTGTTTAGACTTATACACCATGTAATAGTGTGTTTAGACTTATACACCGTGTAATAGTGTGTTTAGACTTATACACCATGTAATAGTATGTTTAGGCTTATACACCATGTAATAGTATGTTTAGACTTATACACATGTAATAGTGTGTTTAGGCTTATACACCATGTAATAGTGTGTTTAGGCTTATACACATGTAATAGTGTGTTTAGACTTATACACCATGTAATAGTGTGTTTAGACTTATACACATGTAATAGTGTGTTTAGACTTATACACCATGTAATAGTGTGTTTAGACTTATACACATGTAATAGTGTGTTTAGACTTATACACCATGTAATAGTGTGTTTAGACTTATACACCATGTAATAGTGTGTTTAGACTTATACACATGTAATAGTGTGTTTAGACTTATACACCATGTAATAGTGTGTTTAGACTTATACACCATGTAATAGTGTGTTTAGACTTATACACATGTAATAGTGTGTTTAGACTTATACACCATGTAATAGTGTGTTTAGACTTATACACATGTAATAGTGTGTTTAGACTTATACACTTGTAATAGTGTGTTTAGACTTATACACCATGTAATAGTGTGTTTAGGCTTATACACATGTAATAGTGTGTTTAGACTTATACACCATGTAATAGTGTGTTTAGACTTATACACCATGTAATAGTGTGTTTAGACTTATACACCATGTAATAGTGTGTTTAGACTTATACACCATGTAATAGTGTGTTTAGACTTATACACATGTAATAGTGTGTTTAGACTTATACACCATGTAATAGTGTGTTTAGACTTATACACCATGTAATAGTATGTTTAGACTTATACACATGTAATAGTGTGTTTAGACTTATACACCGTGTAATACTATGTTTAGACTTATACATCATGTAATAGTGTGTTTAGGCTTATACACCATGTAATAGTGTGTTTAGACTTATACACTTGTAATAGTGTGTTTAGACTTATACACATGTAATAGTGTGTTTAGACTTATACACATGTAATAGTGTGTTTAGACTTATACACCATGTAAGTGTGTTTAGACTTATACACATGTAATAGTGTGTTTAGACTTATACACTTGTAATAGTGTGTTTAGACTTATACACATGTAATAGTGTGTTTAGACTTATACACCATGTAAGTGTGTTTAGACTTATACACATGTAATAGTGTGTTTAGACTTATACACTTGTAATAGTGTGTTTAGACTTATACACCATGTAATAGTATGTTTAGACTTATACACCATGTAATAGTGTGTTTAGACTTATACACATGTAATAGTGTGTTTAGACTTATACACCATGTAATAGTATGTTTAGACTTATACACCATGTAATAGTGTGTTTAGACTTATACACATGTAATAGTGTGTTTAGACTTATACACATGTAATAGTGTGTTTAGACTTATACACATGTAATAGTGTGTTTAGACTTATACACATGTAATAGTGTGTTTAGACTTATACACCATGTAATAGTGTGTTTAGACTTATACACATGTAATAGTGTGTTTAGACTTATACACATGTAATAGTGTGTTTAGACTTATACACCATGTAATAGTGTGTTTAGACTTATACACCATGTAATAGTGTGTTTAGACTTATAAACCATGTAATAGTGTGTTTAGACTTATACACATGTAATAGTATGTTTAGACTTATACACCATGTAATAGTGTGTTTAGACTTATACACCATGTAATAGTGTGTTTAGACTTATACACCATGTAATAGTGTGTTTAGACTTATACACCATGTAATAGTGTGTTTAGACTTATACACATGTAATAGTGTGTTTAGACTTATACACATGTAATAGTGTGTTTAGACTTATACACCATGTAATAGTATGTTTAGACTTATACACATGTAATAGTGTGTTTAGACTTATACACCGTGTAATAGTATGTTTAGACTTATACATCATGTAATAGTATGTTTAGACTTATACACCGTGTAATAGTATGTTTAGACTTATACACCATGTAATAGTGTGTTTAGACTTATACACATGTAATAGTATGTTTAGACTTATACACATGTAATAGTGTGTTTAGACTTATACACATGTAATAGTATGTTTAGACTTATACACATGTAATAGTGTGTTTAGACTTATACACCGTGTAATAGTATGTTTAGACTTATACATCATGTAATAGTATGTTTAGGCTTATACACCATGTAATAGTGTGTTTAGACTTATACACCATGTAATAGTATGTTTAGACTTATACACATGTAATAGTGTGTTTAGACTTATACACCGTGTAATAGTGTGTTTAGGCTTATACACCATGTAATAGTATGTTTAGGCTTATACACCATGTAATAGTGTGTTTAGACTTATACACCATGTAAAGGGTGTTTAGACTTATACACATGTAATAGTGTGTTTAGGCTTATACACCATGTAATAGTGTGTTTAGGCTTATACACCATGTAATAGTGTGTTTAGACTTATACACCATGTAATAGTGTGTTTAGACTTATACACATGTAATAGTGTGTTTAGACTTATACACATGTAATAGTGTGTTTAGACTTATACACATGTAATAGTGTGTTTAGACTTATACACTTGTAATAGTGTGTTTAGACTTATACACATGTAATAGTGTGTTTAGACTTATACACATGTAATAGTGTGTTTAGACTTATACACCATGTAATAGTGTGTTTAGACTTATACACCATGTAATAGTGTGTTTAGACTTATACACCATGTAATAGTGTGTTTAGACTTATACACCATGTAATAGTGTGTTTAGGCTTATACACATGTAATAGTGTGTTTAGACTTATACACCATGTAATAGTGTGTTTAGACTTATACACTTGTAATAGTGTGTTTAGACTTATACACATGTAATAGTGTGTTTAGACTTATACACCATGTAATAGTGTGTTTAGGCTTATACACATGTAATAGTGTGTTTAGGCTTATACACCATGTAATAGTATGTTTAGACTTATACACCATGTAATAGTGTGTTTAGACTTATACACCATGTAATAGTGTGTTTAGACTTATACACATGTAATAGTGTGTTTAGACTTATACATCATGTAATAGTGTGTTTAGACTTATACACCATGTAATAGTATGTTTAGACTTATACACCATGTAATAGTGTGTTTAGACTTATACACCATGTAATAGTGTGTTTAGACTTATACACCATGTAATAGTATGTTTAGACTTATACACATGTAATAGTGTGTTTAGACTTATACACCATGTAATAGTATGTTTAGACTTATACACATGTAATAGTGTGTTTAGACTTATACACCATGTAATAGTATGTTTAGACTTATACACATGTAATAGTATGTTTAGACTTATACACCATGTAATAGTATGTTTAGACTTATACACCATGTAATAGTGTGTTTAGACTAATACATCATGTAATAGTGTGTTTAGACTTATACACCATGTAATAGTATGTTTAGACTTATACACATGTAATAGTATGTTTAGACTTATACACATGTAATAGTGTGTTTAGACTTATACACATGTAATAGTGTGTTTAGACTTATACACATGTAATAGTGTGTTTAGACTTATACACATGTAATAGTGTGTTTAGACTTATACACATGTAATAGTGTGTTTAGACTTATACACCATGTAATAGTGTGTTTAGACTTATACACATGTAATAGTATGTTTAGACTTATACACATGTAATAGTGTGTTTAGACTTATACACCATGTAATAGTGTGTTTAGACTTATACACCATGTAATAGTGTGTTTAGACTTATACACATGTAATAGTATGTTTAGGCTTATACACATGTAATAGTATGTTTAGACTTATACACCATGTAATAGTGTGTTTAGGCTTATACACATGTAATAGTGTGTTTAGACTTATACACCATGTAATAGTGTGTTTAGACTTATACACCATGTAATAGTGTGTTTAGGCTTATACACATGTAATAGTGTGTTTAGGCTTATACACCATGTAATAGTGTGTTTAGACTTATACACATGTAATAGTGTGTTTAGGCTTATACACCATGTAATAGTGTGTTTAGACTTATACACCATGTAATAGTGTGTTTAGACTTATACACCATGTAATAGTGTGTTTAGGGGCTTATACACCATGCAATAGTGTGTTTAGGGGCTTATACACCATGTAATAGTGTGTTTAGGGGCTTATACACCATGTAATAGTGTGTTTAGGGGCTTATACACCGTGTAATAGTGTGTTTAGGGGCTTATACACCGTGTAATAGTGTGTTTAGGGGCTTATACACCGTGTAATAGTGTGTTTAGGGGCTTTTACACGTGTAATAGTGTGTTTAGGGGCTTATACACCGTGTAATAGTGTGTTTAGGGGCTTATACACCGTGTAATAGTGTGTTTAGGGGCTTATACACCGTGTAATAGTGTGTTTAGGGGCTTATACACCGTGTAATAGTGTGTTTAGGGGCTTATACACCGTGTAATAGTGTGTTTAGGGGCTTTTACACGTGTAATAGTGTGTTTAGGGGCTTATACACCGTGTAATAGTGTGTTTAGGGGCTTATACACCGTGTAATAGTGTGTTTAGGGGCTTATACACCGTGTAATAGTGTGTTTAGGGGCTTATACACCGTGTAATAGTGTGTTTAGGGGCTTATACACCGTGTAATAGTGTGTTTAGGGGCTTTTACACGTGTAATAGTGTGTTTAGGGGCTTATACACCGTGTAATAGTGTGTTTAGGGGCTTATACACCGTGTAATAGTGTGTTTAGGGGCTTATACACCATGTAATAGTGTGTTTATGGTGTGACCCCGTATGAGGCATATTTACCCACTGCTGTCGCACACATTGTTTTAGAAAGTGGAGCCGTTATTCCACATCAGTGAAGAGAAAATTAATATGACATAAGTCCCGCCTCCATCTGAGGTTATGACCTGGTCACTTTCTAGGAATGGTTGACCTCTGACCTTCTTCTCGATGATGTCCAGGACGTCGCTCAGCTTCATGTTTCGCTCCTCGGGCATCACGAAACGATCGCCGCTCACAGCGTCAGCAAAACCGTTTGGAGTCACAGCCACCGAGATCTGCTTCTGCCCCACCTTCTGCCTGAGACAAAGAGACCGCTGACCACAGGCTCTGGACACTGACCACAGGCTCTGGACACTGACCACAGGCTCTGGACACTGACCACAGGCTCTGGACACTGACCTGAGGTAGTCCAGGCTCCACAGACCGGGGGCCCTCCAGTGCCTCAGGCTGTTCCTGACCACACACGGTCGGTTTGGGCTGATCCAGGATCTGTAGAAGTCCAGAGGCTCCGGAGCCGCATTTAAGTACGGAACACACCTGTGCAGGTAAAGCTCTGAGCCAATCAGAGAGAGGGGAGAGAACCAATGAGAGAGGAGAGAGAGAGAGCCAATGAGAGAGAGAGCCAATGAGAGAGAAAGAGAGAGAGAGAGAGAGAGAGAGAGGAGAGAGAGCCAATGAGAGAGAGAGAGAGAGAGAGAGAGGAGAGGAGAGGAGAGGAGAGGAGAGGAGAGGAGAGGAGAGAGAGAGAGAGAGAGAGAGAGAGAGAGAGAGAGAGAGAGAGAGAGAGAGAGAGAGAGAGAGAGAGAGAGGAGAGAGAGCCAATGAGAGAAGAGTATCTTACATAAAAACAGCTTCAGGAGTAATAATTAAATGGAGTAAAAGTATTCAACACTTTTAGAGTAAAAAGTATTTCACACAGATTTTTGTTCAATATCAAAATCCTCGAGTCAAGACTTGAACTCAAAACCTCCTGGTGACGTGTTCTGTCCACGTGATGAGACTTCACACTTTATGCTTCATAAACAGAATAAAGCCTCATGTTTCAGCTGCTCCTCATCTCCTCATCTCCTCATCTCCTCAACTCCTCATCTCCTCTCTCCTCATCTCCTCTCTCCTCATCTCCTCAACTCCTCAACTCCTCATCTCCTCTCTCCTCATCTCCTCTCTCCTCATCTCCTCTCTCCTCATCTCCTCAACTCCTCATCTCCTCTCTCCTCATCTCCTCTCTCCTCATCTCCTCTCTCCTCATCTCCTCAACTCCTCATCTCCTCTCTCCTCATCTCCTCTCTCCTCATCTCCTCTCTCCTCATCTCCTCATCTCCTCATCTCATCTCTCCTCATCTCCTTATCTCCTCTCTCCTCTCTCCTCATCTCCTCATCTCCTCATCTCATCTCCTCATCTCATCTCTCCTCATCTCCTCTCTCCTCATCTCCTCATCTCCTCTCTCCTCATCTCATCTCTCCTCATCTCCTCTCTCCTCTCTCCTCATCTCCTCATCTCCTCATCTCCTCATCTCATCTCTCCTCATCTCCTCTCTCCTCATCTCCTCTCTCCTCATCTCATCTCTCCTCATCTCCTCATCTCCTCTCTCCTCATCTCCTCATCTCCTCTCTCCTCATCTCCTCGTCTCCTCTCTCCTCATCTCCTCATCTCCTCTCTCCTCATCTCCTCATCTCCTCTCCTCCTCTCTCCTCATCTCCTCTCTCCTCATCTCCTCGTCTCCTCATCTCCTCTCTCCTCATCTCCTCTCTCCTCATCTCCTCTCTCCTCATCTCCTCATCTCCTCTCTCCTCATCTCCTCTCTCCTCATCTCCTCGTCTCCTCTCTCCTCATCTCCTCATCTCCTCTCTCCTCATCTCCTCATCTCCTCTCTGCTCATCTCCTCTCTGCTCATCTCCTCTCTCCTCATCTCCTCGTCTCCTCCCTCCTCATCTCCTCTCTCCTCATCTCCTCTCTCCTCATCTCCTCATCTCCTCATCTCCTCTCTCCTCGTCTCCTCTCTCCTCGTCTCGTCTCCTCTCTCCTTGTCTCCTCTCTCCTCGTCTCCTCTCTCCTCGTCTCGTCTCCTCTCTCCTTGTCTCCTCATCTCCTCCCTCCTCATCTCCTCTCTCCTCATCTCCTCTCTCCTCATCTCCTCATCTCCTCATCTCCTCATCTCCTCTCTCCTCATCTCCTCATCTCCTCTCCTCCTCTCTCCTCATCTCCTCTCTCCTCATCTCCTCGTCTCCTCATCTCCTCTCTCCTCATCTCCTCTCTCCTCATCTCCTCTCTCCTCATCTCCTCATCTCCTCTCTCCTCATCTCCTCTCTCCTCATCTCCTCGTCTCCTCTCTCCTCATCTCCTCATCTCCTCTCTCCTCATCTCCTCATCTCCTCTCTGCTCATCTCCTCTCTGCTCATCTCCTCTCTCCTCATCTCCTCGTCTCCTCTCTCCTCATCTCCTCTCTCCTCATCTCCTCATCTCCTCATCTCCTCATCTCCTCTCTCCTCGTCTCCTCTCTCCTCGTCTCGTCTCCTCTCTCCTCGTCTCCTACTCTCCTCGTCTCATCTCCTCTCTCCTTGTCTCCTCTCTCCTCGTCTCCTCTCTCCTCGTTTCCTCTCTCCTCGTCTCCTCTCTCCTCTCCTCGTCTCTTCTCTCCTTGTCTCCTTCTCTCCTCGTCTCCTCTCTCCTTCTCTCCTCGTTTTGTCGAGTCCTCTCTCCTTCTCTCCTCGTCTCCTCAACTCCTTGTCTCCTCTCTCCTCATCTCCTCTCTCCTTCTCTCCTCGTTTCGTCGAGTCCTCTCTCCTCGTCTCCTCTCTCCTTCTCTCCTCGTTTCGTCGAGTCCTCTCCTCGTCTCCTTCTCTCCTTCTCTCCTCGTCTCCTCGTCTCAACTTCTCTCTCCTCAACTCCTCTCTCCTCAACTCCTCTCTCCTCGTTTCCTCGTGTCCTTACCGCGCGCCTCACGTGCACACTCCTCCAGGCTCCTCCTCACGCCCTGCGTCCTCGTGACGTCATCCATCGATCACATATGTATTTAATAATCCATAAATTATCAAACCTGTGATAGGAGCCGCACGGGTCTGTTTACATGCTTTGCGCATGCGCACTGACTCGGGTCAGCAGAGGAAGAGCCGTATGCGCATGTGTAGAAGCGGGAGCGCCCTCTGCTGGCCGGAGGCACGTGCAGCACAAAGTAACTATAAACCTCGGAAGTTTCGTTACATTTACTCAAAATGAAAGATTAAATCCAGATTTATTTGTGAAAAACCTTTTACAAATAAAACTGTTTAATTTGTCTATTATTGATTCAAATAAAAATTACATAGTATCAGAGTTTATAAAAATATACATTATATATAATATATAATGTATATTTTTATAAACTCTGATACTATGTTATATATATATATATATATCTGATATAATGATATAAGTAATACCAGGGGCTCAGAGAGGAGCTGGATGGGAGGTGAAGGCCAAAGAGCCTGTGGTCAGTGGAGCACTCGAGGCAGTGCAGGTGAAACAGCTCTGACCTCTGACCTCCGACCTCTGACCTCTGGTAGAGGCTGAGAAGAGAAGTCACTTTTAATATATATTTGATATAGTATATATATTTTGCTGTATGTTCAGACTGTTGCTCCGCTGTTTCTTTCACTGCTTCAGGTGTGACTGATGAGGGCCCCTCGTTAGGAGCCTCACCTGGTCCCGGTCCTGGTCCTCACCTGGTCCTGGTCTGGACTCTGTGGAATGATCTAAACATGGATGAGACGGCCTTGGAGAGGTATTTTGACGATTCCATTGCAAATGTGAGTGAATTTTCTTGATTCAAACAACAAAGACTCAGAAAAACACATCAAATGAGACGTTAAGGACAAAGCGACAGAAACATTGTCCCTTTTGTCCAGAAGTGTCCCAGTGTCCAGATGATACAGCTGAATGTTTACTACATAGAAACTAACTAGAATCAAACTGATCACTGTTTAACAGTTAGTTTAACTGTTAAACTAACTGTTAAACTAACTGTTAAACTAATTGTTAAACTAACTGTTAAACTAACTGTTAAACTAACTAAAATAGAAGATTGATTTAACTCGACAGTTAAATGTTTGAACATTCAGTTTTAAGACGACAGTGGGAGGGCATCTGACTCACTCCAGAGGATTTTCTGTGTCGTTTGTTCAGGATTCTGGGTTTGATTTGGGGGAGGGGCTTGATCTGCAGAGCCCCGCCCAGCCACTGCAGGTGGAGGGGGCGGAGCCAAGCACACCGGCGACAGACGACCTCGACCTGAGCTTCCTCCCAGACGAACTCAGCCAAGGTCAGTCCCAGGTCAGACTCGGGTCAGTCCCAGGTCAGACTCGGGTCTGACTCGGGTCAGTCCCGGGTCAGGCTCGGGTCTGACTCGGGTCAGTCCCGGGTCAGGCTCGGGTCTGACTCGGGTCAGGCTCGGGTCAGGCTCGGGTCTGACTCGGGTCAGTCCCGGGTCAGGCTCGGGTCTGACTCGGGTCAGGCTCGGGTCAGTCCCGGGTCAGACTCGGGTCAGGCTCGGGTCAGTCTCGGGTCAGTCCCGGGTCAGACTCGGGTCAGTCCCGGGTCAGGCTCGGGTCAGTCCCGGGTCAGGCTCGGGTCAGGCTCGGGTCAGACTCGGGTCAGACCCGGGTCAGACTCGGGTCAGTCCCGGGTCAGGCTCGGGTCAGGCTCGGGTCAGACTCGGGTCAGTCCCGGGTCAGGCTCGGGTCAGTCCCGGGTCAGACTCGGGTCAGTCATGGTTCTCTCTCAGTTCCCTCTCAGGCCTCGGTCCTCGATGACAGTGGGGTGGTTTCGGACTTCATTTCCCAGGATGCTTCATTACCCACGGCGACGGCAGAAGAGAGCCAGAGGGCGGGGACATCTGGGTTTGGCTCCTCCTCCTCTTTCTGTCCCATGACCCCAATGACCCCCATGACCCAGATGACCCCAGTGACTGAGAGGTCGGGCATCATCCCTCAGCTGCAGTAAGAGCGCCTCCTGCAGGATCTGCAGCGCCAGTGACGGCTCTTGTGTTCTTATTGAATATATCAAGTTTAACTGACAGAGTTGAGCTCGTTTCATTTAAACATCATTATTAAACATTATTAAACATTATTAAACACTATTAAACATTATTAAACATTATTAAACACTATTAAACATTATTAAACATTATTAAACACTATTAAACAGAATAAAGCGTTTTATGTGTTTCAGAAACATCGTGTCCACAGTGAACCTGGGCTGTCCTCTGGACCTCAAGTTCATCGCTCTTCAGGCGCGGAACGCAGAGTACAACCCCAAGGTATGGGGGGAGGAGCCTGAGCCGCGGGGGGAGGAGCCTGAGCCGCGGGGGGAGGAGCCTGAGCTGGGGCCTGTGGAAGTGTTGTAGATCTATGATTCCAGGTCATGGTTCTCTCTTCCTGGAGTGAGAACCATGTTGAGGTTCCTGATTCTCGGGGCACATTAGATCTCCATGGCGACGGTTCTGTGTTCCAGAGGTTTGCTGCAGTGATCATGAGGATCCGAGAGCCCAGAACCACAGCTCTGATCTTCAGCTCTGGAAAAATGGTCTGCACCGGAGCCAAGAGGTTTGTACCACGCCCGCCTGACCTGGTCCTGGTCCTGGTCCTGGTCCTGGTCCAGACCTTGTTCTCGTCCTCAGTGAGGAGCAGTCTCGTCTGGCCGCTCGTAAATACGCTCGTGTGGTGCAGAAGCTCGGGTTTCCCGCTCGGTTCCTGGACTTTAAGATCCAGAATATGGTGGCGTCATGTGACGTGTGCTTCCCCATCAGACTGGAGGGCCTGGTCCTGACGCACCAGCAGTTCAGCAGGTACAAGTACTGCAAATACTGCAAATACTACTACTACTACTACTACTACCTTCAGATGTGGTGCTTCTCCTCAGTTACGAGCCGGAGCTGTTCCCGGGCCTGATCTACAGGATGGTGAAGCCTCGGATCGTTCTGCTCATCTTCGTGTCGGGGAAAGTCGTCCTCACTGGTATCAACACCTGTGGTAACCATGACGACCGGGGCTCTTCTGACCCTCTGACCTTTCTGTTCCAGGAGCAAAAGAGCGAGAGGAAATCTACGAAGCGTTTGAGAACATTTACCCCATCCTCCGCGGCTTCAGGAAGCAGTGACCTCTGACCTCCTCCGCGGCTTCAGGAGGCAGTGACCTCTGACCTCCTCCTCCGCGGCTTCAGGAAGCAGTGACCTCTGACCTCCTCCTCCGCGGCTTCAGGAAGCAGTGACCTCTGACCTCCTCCTCCGCGGCTTCAGGAAGCAGTGACCTCTGACCTCCTCCTCCGCGGCTTTAGGAAGCAGTGACCTCTGACCTCCTCCTCCGCGGCTTTAGGAAGCAGTGACCTCTGACCTCCTCCTCCGCGGCTTCAGGAAGCAGTGACCTCTGACCTCCTCCTCCGCGGCTTTAGGAAGCAGTGACCTCTGACCTCCAGGAAATATGGACTGTATTTAAGATTTATTTTGAAATCCAGCCCGGACTGAGAAAAAATGTAAGTTGTCGAAACAAAAACTCCAAATGTTTTATAAAGTTTTCTTCTGAACGTGTTGCGTTTTGTCTGAAGATCCGCCCACTCTACTGACGTCAGATCATAAACAACTGTCACGTGTGTAGGTAAACCGGAAAAGGCGGGCTGTTTCCAGCGCTCATCAAAACAAACCAAAAACAAGCCTGAAAACGGCCACTTCCGCGGGATTTAGGCCTTTTAACGTAAAGAAACCTTCGGTAACCGGCAGAGCGCGCGCGGTGTTACCGGGATGACGCGGTAGGACGCCGGAGAACCGGGATTTATCGCGTCCTTCCAGCGGTTATGTCTTGTCTGTGAGTCAGCGTTAGCCGTTAGCTTAGCCGCAGCTCCATGGCGCTGGCCCCGGAGCGCGCTGCCTCTGTGGCCGGGGACAGGCGCTCTCAGCCCGGGAACAGGCCGGCGGTGCCCGCGGACAGGCCGTGTCTCCCCGCGGACAAACCGCCTCTGCCCGGGGACAGGCCCTCCGTGTCCGGGGACAAGCCGCCGTTGCCCGGGCCGCTGCGGTGTCTCCTGGCCGAGTCCGTGGACGACGCGGAGGGTCTGTGCGTGGCCGTGGAGCGGTGTCCTCTCTGCGGGACGTCCCGGAGGAGACTTACCTGCGCCCGCTGCGTCCAGACCGGGGACTATGTGCACCTGAACGGCCGCGGCCGCGGCACGGAGAGGTGAGAGAGGACCGGGACCGGGACCAGGACCCTTTATTCAGCTAAAGTGTTATTTTGACATTCTGATCTGTTTCTTTGTCTTTATAAAACAGGATAAAGAATCTGAGTGAAATTTAGTGTCAGATCAAGATATGAACCTGAAAGAGCCTCAAATGCACAAGGCCAGTGTAGATGGAGCTCTAAAGGGTTCTTAAGGGCTCTAAAGGGTTCTTAAGGGCTCTAAAGGGTTCTTAAGGGCTCTAAAGGGTTCTTAAGGGCTCTAAAGGGTTCTTAAGGGCTCTAAAGGGTTCTAAAGCCCGTGCGGGGGTCAGTTGCAGCTCTAGTTTGCGTTTTTTTCTGTGACATTTGGGAAGTACACGCACCGTGTAGGGGACACGCGCCCCCCGTGTAGGGGACACGAGCGCGCCGTGTAGGGGACACGCGCCCCCCGTGTAGGGGACACGAGCGCGCTGTGTAGGGGACACGCGCGCCCCGTGTAGGGGACACGCGCGCCCCGTGTAGGGGACACGCGCGCCCCGTGTAGGGGACACGCGCGCCCCGTGTAGGGGACACGCGCGCCCCGTGTAGGGAACAGCAGGTGTGTGTGTGTGTTTTTGAACGCTCTTTGTCACGTGTCAGATACTGTGAGAAAGTGGAGCGTCTGAAGAAGCTGAGGGAGGAGAAGGACCTGCTGCAGAGGAGGTACATCTGGACCTTCTGTCTGTGAGTCTGAGTCTGATGGACACTAATGATGTTTGTGTCTCAGAGTGATGGACGCCATGGACAAGAAGATCCACGCCGACGAGAAGGTGAGCTCCTCTGACCATGTGGACATCCATGTGGACATCCATGTGGACAACCATGTGGACAACCATGTGGACAACCATGTGGACATCCATGTGGACATCCATGTGGACAACCATGTGGACATCCATGTGGACATCCATGTGGACATCCATGTGGACAACCATGTGGACATCCATGTGGACAACTATGTGGACATCCATGTGGACAACCATGTGGACATCCATGTGGACAATCATGTGGACAACCATGTGGACATCCATGTGGACATCCATGTGGACATCCATGTGGACATCCATGTGGACATCCATGTGGACATCCATGTGGACAACCATGTGGACATCCATGTGGACATCCATGTGGACATCCATGTGGACAACCATGTGGACAACCATGTGGACAACCATGTGGACATCCATGTGGACAACCATGTGGACATCCATGTGGACAACCATGTGGGACTCTGAGTTCAGCTCATGAAAAACGGGAGCAAAAACCAAAGTGGTTCTCGTGTCTTCTTATGTCTTTTTGTCTTTTCATGTTCATGTCCTCAGAAGTGGACGGTGATGTCCTCTAAAGGGAAGATCCAGCAGCTGAAGGAGGCGGTGTCTTTGGGCAACGACCAGGTCAAGAGCGGTCAGTACTTCAACACAACTATTACTGTTACTGTGGCAGCAGCTTGACCCTTGTCTGTGGTCAGACTGTGAGGTCCTGACCAGGTCTCAGGAGGACGTCCAGCGTCTTCAGAGACGAGCCGGACGACACCAAGAGAAACGAGACAAGATCGAACGTCACAACAAACGTCTGACCGATCTGAAGGAGAAACGCTCCAAAGATCTGACCTCACGCCTGGAGCAGCTGAGCGAGGCCAGAAGAATCCACGTCCAGGAGCTGACCAGCCACATCTTCCCCCTGCAGGAGGACAAGCACTCGTCCAGGTAAGACCGGCTCCTGACCGGCTCCTGACCCTGCTGGGCCTCCACTAATGGGCCGCTGTCAGATAAAATGATCCAGTTTCACCTGGTCCCTGGTCTCAACTGGTCTCACCTGGTCCCTGGTCTCACCTGGTCCCTGGTCTCACCTGGTCCCTGGTCTCAACTGGTCTCACCTGGTCCCTGGTCTCACCTGGTCTCACCTGGTCCCTGGTCTCACACGGTCCCTGGTCTCAACTGGTCTCACCTGGTCCCTGGTCTCACCTGGTCTCACCTGGTCCCTGGTCTCACCCGATCCCTGGTCTCACCTGGTCTCACCTGGTCCCTGGTCTCACCCGATCCCTGGTCTCACCTGGTCTCTGGTCTCACCTGGTCTCTGGTCTCACCCGGTCTCTGGTCTCACCTGGTCTCTGGTCTCACCTGGTGTCTTGTCTCACCTGGTCTCTGGTCTCACCTGGTCTCTGGTCTCACCTGGTCTCTGGTCTCACCCGATCCCTGGTCTCACCCGGTCTCTGGTCTCACCCGGTCTCTGGTCTCACCCGATCCCTGGTCTCACCCGGTCTCTGGTCTCACCCGGTCTCTGGTCTCACCCGATCCCTGGTCTCACCCGGTCTCTGGTCTCACCTGGTCTCTGGTCTCACCCGGTCTCTGGTCTCACCTGGTCTCTGGTCTCACCTGGTCTCTGGTCTCACCTGGTCTCTGGTCTCACCCGGTCTCTTGTCTCACCCGGTCTCTGGTCTCACCTGGTCTCTGGTCTCACCT
>NW_027316079.1:311623-373067 GCF_026437365.1 Eucyclogobius newberryi
TAACTAACTAAACTACACAACACAACTCTATGACTAACTAACTACACAACTCTAAGTAACTAAACTACACAACACAACTCTAACTAACTAGACAACTCTAACTAACTAAACTACACAACACAACTATATAACTAACTAAACTACACAACTCTAACTAACTAAACTACACAACACAACTCTATGACTAACTAACTACACAACTCTAAGTAACTAAACTACACAACACAACTCTAACTAACTAGACAACTCTAACTAACTAAACTACACAACACAACTCTATAACTAACTAAACTACACAACTCTATAACTAACTAAACTACACAACTCTAACTAAACTACACAACTCTATAACTAACTAAACTACACAACTCTATAACTAACTAAACTACACAACACTAACTAAACTACACAACTCTATAATTAACTAAACTACACAACTCTATAACTAACTAAACTACACAACTCTATAACTAACTAAACTACACAACACAACTCTATAACTAACTAAACTACACAACTCTATAACTAACTAAACTACACGACACAACTCTATGACTAACTACACAACTCTAAGTAACTAAACTACACAACACAACTCTAACTAACTAGACAACTCTAACTAACTAAACTACACAACACAACTCTATAACTAACTAAACTACACAACTCTATAACTAACTAAACTACACAACTCTATAACTAACTAAACTACACAACTCTATAACTAACTAAACTACACAACACAACTCTATAACTAATTAAACTAAACTACACAACTCTATAACTAACTAAACTACACAACACAACTCTATAACTAACTAAACTACACAACTCTATAACTAACTAAACTACACAACTCTATAACTAACTAAACTACACAACTCTATAACTAACTAAACTACACAACACAACTCTATAACTAACTAAACTACACAACACAACTCTATAACTAACTAAACTACACAACTCTAACTAAACTACACAACTCTATAACTAACTAAACTACACAACTCTATAACTAACTAAACTACACAACACAACTCTATAACTAACTAAACTACACAACTCTATAACTAACTAAACTACACAACTCTATAACTAACTAAACTACACAACACAACTCTATAACTAACTAAACTACACAACTCTATAACTAACTAAACTACACAACTCTATAACTAACTAAACTACACAACTCTATAACTAACTAAACTACACAACTCTATAACTAACTAAACTACACAACTCTATAACTAACTAAACTAAACTACACAACTCTATAACTAACTAAACTACACAACTCTAACTAACTAAACTACACACCACAACTCTATAACTAACTAAACTACACAACACAACTCTAACTAACTAAACTAAACTACACAACTCTAACTAACTAAACTACACAACTCTATAACTAACTAAACTACACAACTCTATAACTAACTAAACTACACAACTCTAACGAACTAAACTAAACTACACAACTCTATAACTAACTAAACTACACACCACAACTCTATAACTAACTAAACTACACAACTCTAACTAACTAAACTACACACCACAACTCTATAACTAACTAAACTACACAACACAACTCTAACTAACTAAACTAAACTACACAACTCTAACTAACTAAACTACACAACTCTATAACTAACTAAACTACACAACTCTATAATTAACTAAACTACACAACTCTATAACTAACTAAACTACACAACTCTATAACTAACTAAACTACACAACACAACTCTATAACTAACTAAACTACACAACTCTATAACTAACTAAACTACACAACTCTATAACTAACTAAACTACACAACTCTATAACTAACTAAACTAAACTACACAACTCTATAACTAACTAAACTACACAACTCTATAACTAACTAAACTACACAACTCTATAACTAACTAAACTACACAACTCTATAACTAACTAAACTACACAACTCTATAACTAACTAAACTACACAACTCTATAACTAACTAAACTACACAACTCTATAACTAACTAAACTACACAACTCTAACGAACTAAACTAAACTACACAACTCTATAACTAACTAAACTACACAACACAACTCTATAACTAACTAAACTACACACCACAACTCTATAACTAACTAAACTACACAACTCTAACTAACTAAACTACACACCACAACTCTATAACTAACTAAACTACACAACACAACTCTAACTAACTAAACTAAACTACACAACTCTATAACTAACTAAACTACACAACTCTATAATTAACTAAACTACACAACTCTATAACTAACTAAACTACACAACTCTATAACTAACTAAACTACACAACACAACTCTAACTAACTAGACAACTCTAACTAACTAAACTACACAACACAACTATATAACTAACTAAACTACACAACTCTAACTAACTAAACTACACAACACAACTCTATGACTAACTAACTACACAACTCTAAGTAACTAAACTACACAACACAACTCTAACTAACTAGACAACTCTAACTAACTAAACTACACAACACAACTCTATAACTAACTAAACTACACAACTCTATAACTAACTAAACTACACAACTCTAACTAAACTACACAACTCTATAACTAACTAAACTACACAACTCTATAACTAACTAAACTACACAACTCTAACTAAACTACACAACTCTATAACTAACTAAACTACACAACTCTATAACTAACTAAACTACACAACACAACATGTGTGTAAAAGTACTACATGTTCCTGACCTGGTTCTCCTCCAGGACGGGTCCATTCGAGGTTTACGGGGGTCTGGAAGAGTCCATGGAGTTCCTGGAACCAGAGGGAGGTCCTTTAGAGGAGAGCGGAGAAGAAACCATCACTGATGAAGAGACCGACCTGGGAACGGACTGGGAGACTGTTCCCTCGCCCCGCTTCTGTGACATCCCCTCTCAGGTGGTACTGCTACTGCTACTGCTACTGCTACTGCTACTGCTACTGCTGCTGCTGCTGCTGCTGCTGCTGCTGCTAGTGCTGCTGCTGCTGCTGCTGCTAGTGCTGCTGCTGCTGCTGCTGCTGCTGCTGCTACTGCTGCTGCTGCTGCTGCTGCTGCTAGTGCTGCTGCTGCTGCTGCTGCTGCTGCTGCTACTGCTGCTGCTGCTGCTGCTGCTGCTGCTGCTGCTGCTGCTAGTGCTGCTGCTGCTGCTGCTAGTGCTGCTGCTGCTGCTGCTGCTGCTGCTGCTGCTGCTGCTACTGCTACTGCTACTACTGCTGCTGCTGCTGCTGCTACTGTTGCTGCTACTGCTACTACTGCTGCTGCTGCTGCTGCTACTGTTGCTGCTACTGCTACTACTGCTGCTGCTGCTGCTACTGCTGCTGCTGCTGCTGCTGCTGCTGCTGCTGCTACTGCTGCTGCTGCTGCTGCTGCTGCTGCTGCTGCTACTGCTGCTGCTGCTGCTGCTGCTGCTGCTGCTGCTGCTGCTGCTGCTGCTGCTGCTGCTGCTGCTGCTGCTAGTGCTGCTGCTGCTGCTGCTGCTGCTGCTGCTAGTGCTGCTGCTGCTGCTGCTGCTGCTGCTACTGCTACTGCTGCTGCTGCTGCTGCTGCTACTGCTACTACTGCTGCTGCTGCTGCTGCTGCTGCTGCTGCTGCTGCTGCTGCTGCTGCTGCTGCTGCTGCTGCTGCTGCTGCTGCTGCTGCTACTGCTACTACTGCTACTGCTACTACTGCTGCTGCTGCTGCTGCTGCTGCTGCTACTGCTGCTGCTGCTGCTGGTGCTGCTGCTGCTGCTGCTGCTGCTGCTGCTACTGCTGCTGCTGCTGCTACTGCTGCTGCTGCTGCTGCTGCTGCTGCTAGTGCTGCTGCTGCTGCTGCTGCTGCTGCTGCTGCTGCTGCTGCTGCTGCTGCTGCTGCTAGTGCTGCTGCTGCTGCTGCTGCTGCTGCTGCTGCTGCTGCTGCTGCTAGTGCTGCTGCTGCTGCTGCTGCTGCTGCTACTGCTACTGCTGCTGCTGCTGCTGCTGCTGCTGCTGCTGCTGCTGCTGCTGCTGCTGCTGCTGCTGCTGCTGCTGCTGCTACTGCTACTACTGCTGCTGCTGCTGCTGCTACTGCTACTACTGCTGCTGCTGCTGCTGCTGCTGCTGCTACTGCTACTACTGCTGCTGCTGCTGCTGCTGCTGCTGCTGCTGCTGCTGCTGCTGCTGCTAGTGCTGCTGCTGCTGCTGCTGCTGCTGCTGCTGCTGCTGCTGCTGCTGCTGCTAGTGCTGCTGCTAGTGCTGCTGCTGCTGCTGCTGCTGCTAGTGCTAGTGCTAGTGCTACTGCTACTGCTAGTGCTACTGCTACTGCTAGTGCTAGTGCTACTGCTAGTGCTAGTGCTACTGCTACTGCTACTACTAGCTACTGCCGCCGCCGCCACCACCCTCTCTCATGTTCCCCTCTCATGTTCCCCTCTCATGTTCCCCTCTCATGTTCCCCTCTCATGTTCCCCTCTCATGTTCCTCTCTCATGTTCCCCTCTCATGTTCCCCTCTCATGTTCCCCTCTCATGTTCCCCTCTCATGTTCCCCTCTCATGTTCCTCTCTCATGTTCCCCTCTCATGTTCCCCTCTCATGTTCCCCTCTCATGTTCCCCTCTCATGTTCCCCTCTCATGTTCCCCTCTCATGTTCCCCTCTCATGTTCCCCTCTCATGTTCCCCTCTCATGTTCCCCTCTCATGTTCCCCTCTCATGTTCCTCTCTCATGTTCCCCTCTCATGTTCCCCTCTCATGTTCCCCTCTCATGTTCCCCTCTCATGTTCCCCTCTCATGTTCCCCTCTCATGTTCCCCTCTCATGTTCCCCTCTCATGTTCCCCTCTCATGTTCCCCTCTCATGTTCCCCTCTCATGTTCCCCTCTCATGTTCCCCTCATGTTCCCCTCTCATGTTCCCCTCTCATGTTCCCCTCTCATGTTCCCCTCTCATGTTCCCCTCTCATGTTCCCCTCTCATGTTCCCCTCTCATGTTCCCCTCTCATGTTCCCCCCTCATGTTCCCCTCTCATGTTCCCCCCTCATGTTCCCCTCTCATGTTCCCCTCTCATGTTCCCCTCTCATGTTCCCCTCTCATGTTCCCCTCTCATGTTCCCCTCTCATGTTCCCCTCTCATGTTCCCCTCTCATGTTCCCCCCTCATGTTCCCCCCTCATGTTCCCCTCTCATGTTCCCCTCTCATGTTCCCCTCTCATGTTCCCCTCTCATGTTCCCCTCTCATGTTCCCCTCTCATGTTCCCCTCTCATGTTCCCCTCTCATGTTCCCCTCTCATGTTCCCCTCTCATGTTCCCCTCTCATGTTCCCCTCTCATGTTCCCCTCTCATGTTCCCCTCTCATGTTCCCCTCTCATGTTCCCCTCTCATGTTCCCCTCTCATGTTCCCCTCTCATGTTCCCCTCTCATGTTCCCCTCTCATGTTCCCCTCTCATGTTCCCCTCTCATGTTCCCCCCTCATGTTCCCCCCTCATGTTCCCCCCTCATGTTCCCCTCTCATGTTCCCCTCTCATGTTCCCCCCTCATGTTCCCCTCTCATGTTCCCCCCTCATGTTCCCCCCTCATGTTCCCCCCTCATGTTCCCCTCTCATGTTCCCCTCTCATGTTCCCCCCTCATGTTCCCCTCTCATGTTCCCCCCTCATGTTCCCCTCTCATGTTCCCCTCTCATGTTCCCCCCTCATGTTCCCCCCTCATGTTCCCCCCTCATGTTCCCCTCTCATGTTCCCCTCTCATGTTCCCCTCTCATGTTCCCCTCTCATGTTCCCCTCTCATGTTCCCCTCTCATGTTCCCCTCTCATGTTCCCCTCTCATGTTCCCCTCTCATGTTCCCCTCTCATGTTCCCCTCTCATGTTTCCCCCCTCATGTTCCCCCCTCATGTTCCCCTCTCATGTTCCCCTCTCATGTTCCCCTCTCATGTTCCCCTCTCATGTTCCCCTCTCATGTTCCCCTCTCATGTTCCCCCCTCATGTTCCCCTCTCATGTTCCCCTCTCATGTTCCCCTCTCATGTTCCCCTCTCATGTTCTCTGTCCTCAGCCCATGGATCTGTCTCAAAGTGCTCTTCAGGTTTCTCAGCCTTCTGCTCACGCTGGAGGAATGATTTCTTCTGCTGCTGCGTCTGTCACGTCCTGGTTCAGAGCCTACACGGGACAGCGCTGAACCCGGCGCCCCAACGCGGGGCCCCAACCCGGGGCCGAACTTGGAGGCTAAACCCGGGGGGGCTGAACCCGGTCCTGGTCTGGATCCTGTTCTTTGAGTCATTTTGTGTAAATAAAGTCAAAGGCCTGAACTGGTTTTAGTGTTAAAATACTGTAATGTTTAAGTGCCAGAGGAAGAAGTGTTTGTGACGCTGCGTTTACAGCAGCAGCAGAAGAAGAAACCAGCCAGTGTTCGTCCAGGTACGAGTGGAAAAGGGAATCTGTGTTTTAAGAGTTTTTTATAGAGTTTATGGATGTTTTGAAACTGACAAAAAAGAGCTTTGATAATCACAAAAAGAAAACACAAATGTAGATTCTGTTCCAGAAAAGTTGGAATAAAAAAATTGAGTAAAAAAAAAAAAGTTGTGATTCCTGCCTGATGGGTGTGGCCTCCTGCCTGAGGGGAGTGGCCTCCTGCCTGAGGGGTGTGGCCTCCTGCCTGAGGGGAGTGGCCTCCTGCCTGAGGGGAGTGGCCTCCTGCCTGAGGGGTGTGGCCTCCTGCCTGAGGGGAGTGGCCTCCTGCCTGAGGGGTGTGGCCTCCTGCCTGAGGGGAGTGGCCTCCTGCCTGAGGGGAGTGGCCTCCTGCCTGAGGGGTGTGGCCTCCTGCCTGATGGGTGTGGCCTCCTGCTTGAGGGGTGTGGCCTCCTGCCTGATGGGTGTGGCCTCCTGCTTGAGGGGTGTGGCCTCCTGCAGAGATGGAAGTCTGCAGCAGAGGGCGCTGTAGTCTCTGTTTGTCCCTGTCTGTGGCTCCAGCGTACCACACGGTGATGGAGGAGGTGGTGTCGTCATGGCGATGAGGGTGGTGTTGTCAGGGCGATGTCGTGGTGGGTGGAGGTGCAGCAGGTTGTTGCAGGGAGAAGAGCAGAGGGGAAAGTACACAGCCCTGTGGAGCTCGTCTCACTGTGTCAAAGGTTCTAAACTTGTTGTTGCTCCTCAAACGTTGGAGCCTGGCGACCTTTGACCTGCGGCGGATTATCTGCTGTGAAATGTGAGGCACGAGTCTAAACCGGTCTGATCCTGAAGCACGGAAACATTCACAGAGCGCTGCAGCGGTCTGAGCGGGGAAGTGTGCTGCTCAGGGACACAACAGCAGAGGGCGCTGCAGCGGTCTGAGCGGGGAAGTGTGCTGCTCAGGGACACAACAGCAGAGGGCGCTGCAGCAGTCTGAGCGGGGAAGTGTGCTGCTCAGGGACACAACAGCAGAGGGCGCTGCAGCAGTCTGAGCGGGGGAGTGTGCTGCTCAGGGACACAACAGCAGAGGGCGCTGCAGCAGTCTGAGCGGGGAAGTGTGCTGCTCAGGGACACAACAGCAGAGGGCGCTGCAGCGGTCTGAGCGGGGAAGTGTGCTGCTCAGGGACACAACAGCAGAGGGCGCTGCAGCGGTCTGAGCGGGGAAGTGTGCTGCTCAGGGACACAACAGCAGAGGGCGCTGCAGCGGTCTGAGCGGGGAAGTGTGCTGCTCAGGGACACAACAGCAGAGGGCGCTGCAGCGGTCTGAGCGGGGAAGTGTGCTGCTCAGGGACACAACAGCAGAGGGCGCTGCAGCAGTCTGAGCGGGGAAGTGTGCTGCTCAGGGACACAACAGCAGAGGGCGCTGCAGCAGTCTGAGCGGGGAAGTGTGCTGCTCAGGGACACAACAGCAGAGGGCGCTGCAGCAGTCTGAGCGGGGAAGTGTGCTGCTCAGGGACACAACAGCAGAGGGCGCTGCAGCAGTCTGAGCGGGGAAGTGTGCTGCTCAGGGACACAACAGCAGAGGGCGCTGCAGCAGTCTGAGCGGGGAAGTGTGCTGCTCAGGGACACAACAGCAGAGGGCGCTGCAGCAGTCTGAGCGGGGAAGTGTGCTGCTCAGGGACACAACAGCAGAGGGCGCTGCAGCAGTCTGAGCGGGGAAGTGTGCTGCTCAGGGACACAACAGCAGAGGGCGCTGCAGCAGTCTGAGCGGGGAAGTGTGCTGCTCAGGGACACAACAGCAGAGGGCGCTGCAGCAGTCTGAGCGGGGAAGTGTGCTGCTCAGGGACACAACAGCAGAGGGCGCTGCAGCAGTCTGAGCGGGGAAGTGTGCTGCTCAGGGACACAACAGCAGAGGGCGCTGCAGCGGTCTGAGCGGGGAAGTGTGCTGCTCAGGGACACAACAGCAGAGGGCGCTGCAGCGGTCTGAGCGGGGGAGTGTGCTGCTCAGGGACACAACAGCAGAGGGCGCTGCAGCGGTCTGAGCGGGGAAGTGTGCTGCTCAGGGACACAACAGCAGAGGGCGCTGCAGCGGTCTGAGCGGGGAAGTGTGCTGCTCAGGGACACAACAGCAGAGGGCGCTGCAGCGGTCTGAGCGGGGAAGTGTGCTGCTCAGGGACACAACAGCAGAGGGCGCTGCAGCGGTCTGAGCGGGGAAGTGTGCTGCTCAGGGACACAACAGCAGAGGGCGCTGCAGCAGTCTGAGCGGGGAAGTGTGCTGCTCAGGGACACAACAGCAGAGGGCGCTGCAGCAGTCTGAGCGGGGAAGTGTGCTGCTCAGGGACACAACAGCAGAGGGCGCTGCAGCAGTCTGAGCGGGGAAGTGTGCTGCTCAGGGACACAACAGCAGAGGGCGCTGCAGCAGTCTGAGCGGGGAAGTGTGCTGCTCAGGGACACAACAGCAGAGGGCGCTGCAGCAGTCTGAGCGGGGAAGTGTGCTGCTCAGGGACACAACAGCAGAGGGCGCTGCAGCAGTCTGAGCGGGGAAGTGTGCTGCTCAGGGACACAACAGCAGAGGGCGCTGCAGCAGTCTGAGCGGGGAAGTGTGCTGCTCAGGGACACAACAGCAGAGGGCGCTGCAGCAGTCTGAGCGGGGGAGTGTGCTGCTCAGGGACACAACAGCAGAGGGCGCTGCAGCAGTCTGAGCGGGGGAGTGTGCTGCTCAGGGACACAACAGCAGAGGGCGCTGCAGCAGTCTGAGCGGGGAAGTGTGCTGCTCAGGGACACAACAGCAGAGGGCGCTGCAGCAGTCTGAGCGGGGAAGTGTGCTGCTCAGGGACACAACAGCAGAGGGCGCTGCAGCAGTCTGAGCGGGGAAGTGTGCTGCTCAGGGACACAACAGCAGAGGGCGCTGCAGCAGTCTGAGCGGGGAAGTGTGCTGCTCAGGGACACAACAGCAGAGGGCGCTGCAGCGGTCTGAGCGGGGAAGTGTGCTGCTCAGGGACACAACAGCAGAGGGCGCTGCAGCGGTCTGAGCGGGGAAGTGTGCTGCTCAGGGACACAACAGCAGAGGGCGCTGCAGCGGTCTGAGCGGGGGAGTGTGCTGCTCAGGGACACAACAGCAGAGGGCGCTGCAGCGGTCTGAGCGGGGAAGTGTGCTGCTCAGGGACACAACAGCAGAGGGCGCTGCAGCAGTCTGAGCGGGGAAGTGTGCTGCTCAGGGACACAACAGCAGAGGGCGCTGCAGCAGTCTGAGCGGGGAAGTGTGCTGCTCAGGGACACAACAGCAGAGGGCGCTGCAGCAGTCTGAGCGGGGGAGTGTGCTGCTCAGGGACACAACAGCAGAGGGCGCTGCAGCGGTCTGAGCGGGGAAGTGTGCTGCTCAGGGACACAACAGCAGAGGGCGCTGCAGCGGTCTGAGCGGGGAAGTGTGCTGCTCAGGGACACAACAGCAGAGGGCGCTGCAGCGGTCTGAGCGGGGAAGTGTGCTGCTCAGGGACACAACAGCAGAGGGCGCTGCAGCAGTCTGAGCGGGGAAGTGTGCTGCTCAGGGACACAACAGCAGAGGGCGCTGCAGCAGTCTGAGCGGGGAAGTGTGCTGCTCAGGGACACAACAGCAGAGGGCGCTGCAGCAGTCTGAGCGGGGAAGTGTGCTGCTCAGGGACACAACAGCAGAGGGCGCTGCAGCGGTCTGAGCGGGGAAGTGTGCTGCTCAGGGACACAACAGCAGAGGGCGCTGCAGCAGTCTGAGCGGGGAAGTGTGCTGCTCAGGGACACAACAGCAGAGGGCGCTGCAGCAGTCTGAGCGGGGAAGTGTGCTGCTCAGGGACACAACAGCAGAGGGCGCTGCAGCAGTCTGAGCGGGGAAGTGTGCTGCTCAGGGACACAACAGCAGAGGGCGCTGCAGCAGTCTGAGCGGGGAAGTGTGCTGCTCAGGGACACAACAGCAGAGGGCGCTGCAGCAGTCTGAGCGGGGAAGTGTGCTGCTCAGGGACACAACAGCAGAGGGCGCTGCAGCAGTCTGAGCGGGGAAGTGTGCTGCTCAGGGACACAACAGCAGGTCCTTCAAACTCTCAAGACGTTCAGAACTTTCCACAGATGAACAGACACCAGAGGAAGGGGTGGAGCCGTCTTTAAAAGCCGTGTGACTGGTTGTCGTGCTGGTGGTTGCCGTGTGACTGGTTGCCGTGTGACCGGTTGCCGTGTGACCGGTTGCCGTGCTGGTAGTTGAGGGTTAACTCCTGCTCAGATTAAGCGGCTCTGGCGAGAGCGTTCAGAGCTTCACGAGCAGTTCCAGGATGAAGGTTCCTCTGCTCCTGCTCGTTCTGTCCCTGGTTCTGTCCCTAGTTCTGTCCCTGGTTCCGTCTCCGATCGGAACCGACGGAACGGACCTGGACCTGAGCAGAACCGAGCCGCGTCGCGAGGAGGAGGAACCGCTTCACCACATCGGCTCTGGACGGGAGAACCGGAGCGTGACGGGAGAACGTAGAACCCTGGAGACGTTTGGGAACGTAAAGCGAAGCGAGAAGAACCTGGACGACAGCAATGAGAAAACTGAAGGTCCAGATGCAAGTGATGGATTCATGACTGGAAACGTCACAGAACATCTGAACCAGAACTTAGAACTTAAGGAACGATTGAAGACAGAGAAGGTCCAGGACGTGAAAGACGCTCTGAAAAACACAAACGTCCTTCAAAATTCTTCCAAAATGTCTGGACGATCTGAAGGAACCGACGTTCCAGAGAAGGTCCAGGATTTAGAGGAAGTCGTGGAGAATTCTGAAGAACCTGGAGCAGGACAAAACATGAAAAACTCTTCTCAGGTTGAAGAGTTGAAGAAACAGGATTTTACCATGAAAGAAACGAGAAAAGACGAGATGTTGCGTCAGAGCAAAGATCTACAGCGTTCTAAAGACGCGAGAACCTCAAAAATGCAACGAGATGTTTTCAGAATGGTTCAAAATGCGACGCTCGACGATCAAACTGAACGCTCGGACGAGGAATTCAAGAAACCAAACGCTACAGAAACGTCCAGAGAAGAAGATTCTGAAGAAAGTCAAGTTCAAACAGATTCGAGAAAATCACGAGAAATCAAAACTCAAATCGATTCTGAAAATGAAACCAACGAAAACGAGGAAAGTCTGGATTTTGGACACAAAATGGTGGACGAGAATCTGAGGCAACGGATCCAAAATGTCCGACTAGAACCAGCCCAGAACCTGGAGCAGAGACCCAGACCGACCCGGGACCTGGGGGACTGTCGGGACCAGGTCAGGGTCTTGGATGATCTCGGGTCAGAGCTGGGACTGGACCAGGATCTGGACCAGGATCTGGACCTTCTGGAGGATCTGCCCAGACTTCACACCCAGGACCACGAGATCCAGGACCTGGACTCCAGAACCGGACCAGGTCTAGAAGAGGATCTGGACCTGGAGGAGCCAGAGAAAGACCTGGAGGTCCATCACCAGAAGGTACAGTTATATTTGTACTACAGTCAAAGTACAGTTATATTTGTACTACAGTCAAAGTACAGTTATATTTGTACTACAGTCAAAGTACAGTCATATTTGTACTACAGTCAAAGTACAGTTATATTTGTACTACAGTCAAAGTACAGTTATATTTGTACTGCAGTCAAAGTACAGTTATATTTGTACTACAGTCAAAGTACAGTTATATTTGTACTACAGTCAAAGTACAGTTATATTTGTACTACAGTCAAAGTACAGTTATATTTGTACTACAGTCAAAGTACAGTTATATTTGTACTACAGTCAAAGTACAGTCATATTTGTACTACAGTCAAAGTACAGTTATATTTGTACTACAGTCAAAGTACAGTTATATTTGTACTACAGTCAAGTACAGTTATATTTGTACTACAGTCAAAGTACAGTTATATTTGTACTACAGTCAAGTACAGTTATATTTGTACTACAGTCAAAGTACAGTTATATTTGAACTACAGTCAAAGTACAGTCATATTTGTACTACAGTCAAAGTACAGTTATATTTGTACTACAGTCAAAGTACAGTTATATTTGTACTACAGTCAAGTACAGTTATATTTGTACTACAGTCAAAGTACAGTTATATTTGTACTACAGTCAAAGTACAGTTATATTTGTACTACAGTCAAGTACAGTTATATTTGTACTACAGTCAAAGTACAGTTATATTTGAACTACAGTCAAAGTACAGTTATATTTGTACTACAGTCAAAGTACAGTCATATTTGTACTACAGTCAAAGTACAGTTATATTTGTACTACAGTCAAAGTACAGTTATATTTGTACTACAGTCAAAGTACAGTTATATTTGTACTGCAGTCAAAGTACAGTTTTATTTGTACTGCAGTCAAAGTACAGTTTTATTTGTACTACAGTCAAGTACAGTTATATTTGTACTACAGTCAAAGTACAGTTATATTTGTACTACAGTCAAAGTACAGTTATATTTGTACTGCAGTCAAAGTACAGTTTTATTTGTACTACAGTCAAGTACAGTTATATTTGTACTACAGTCAAAGTACAGTTATATTTGTACTGCAGTCAAAGTACAGTTTTATTTGTACTACAGTCAAAGTACAGTTATATTTGTACTACAGTCAAAGTACAGTTATATTTGTACTACAGTCAAAGTACAGTTTTATTTGTACTACAGTCAAAGTACAGTTATATTTGTACTACAGTCAAAGTACAGTTATATTTGTACTGCAGTCAAAGTACAGTTTTATTTGTACTACAGTCAAGTACAGTTATATTTGTACTACAGTCAAAGTACAGTTATATTTGTACTGCAGTCAAAGTACAGTTTTATTTGTACTACAGTCAAGTACAGTTATATTTGTACTACAGTCAAAGTACAGTTATATTTGTACTACAGTCAAAGTACAGTTATATTTGTACTACAGTCAAAGTACAGTTTTATTTGTACTACAGTCAAAGTACAGTTATATTTGTACTACAGTCAAGTACAGTTATATTTGTACTGCAGTCAAAGTACAGTTTTATTTGTACTACAGTCAAAGTACAGTTATATTTGTACTACAGTCAAAGTACAGTTTTATTTGTACTACAGTCAAGTACAGTTATATTTGTACTGCAGTCAAAGTACAGTTATATTTGAACTACAGTCAAAGTACAGTCATATTTGTACTACAGTCAAAGTACAGTCATATTTGTACTACAGTCAAAGTACAGTTATATTTGAACTACAGTCAAAGTACAGTTATATTTGTACTACAGTCAAAGTACAGTTTTATTTGTACTGCAGTCAAAGTACAGTTATATTTGTACTACAGTCAAAGTACAGTTATATTTGTACTACAGTCAAAGTACAGTTATATTTGTACTACAGTCAAGTACAGTTATATTTGTACTACAGTCAAAGTACAGTTATATTTGTACTACAGTCAAAGTACAGTTATATTTGTACCACAGTCAAAGTACAGTTATATTTGTACCGCAGTCAAAGTACAGTTATATTTGTACCACAGTCAAAGTACAGTTATATTTGTACTACAGTCAAAGTACAGTTATATTTGTACTACAGTCAAAGTACAGTTATATTTGTACTACAGTCAAAGTACAGTTATATTTGTACTGCAGTCAAAGTACAGTTTTATTTGTACTACAGTCAAAGTACAGTTATATTTGTACTGCAGTCAAAGTACAGTTATATTTGTACTACAGTCAAAGTACAGTTATATTTGTACTACAGTCAAAGTACAGTTATATTTGTACTGCAGTCAAAGTACAGTTTTATTTGTACTACAGTCAAAGTACAGTTATATTTGTACTACAGTCAAAGTACAGTTATATTTGTACTACAGTCAAAGTACAGTTTTATTTGTACTACAGTCAAAGTACAGTTATATTTGTACTACAGTCAAAGTACAGTTATATTTGTACTGCAGTCAAAGTACAGTTTTATTTGTACTACAGTCAAGTACAGTTATATTTGTACTACAGTCAAAGTACAGTTATATTTGTACTACAGTCAAAGTACAGTTATATTTGTACTGCAGTCAAAGTACAGTTTTATTTGTACTACAGTCAAGTACAGTTATATTTGTACTACAGTCAAAGTACAGTTATATTTGTACTACAGTCAAAGTACAGTTATATTTGTACTACAGTCAAGTACAGTTATATTTGTACTGCAGTCAAAGTACAGTTTTATTTGTACTACAGTCAAGTACAGTTATATTTGTACTACAGTCAAAGTACAGTTTTATTTGTACTACAGTCAAAGTACAGTTATATTTGTACTACAGTCAAAGTACAGTTATATTTGTACTACAGTCAAAGTACAGTTATATTTGTACTGCAGTCAAAGTACAGTTTTATTTGTACTACAGTCAAGTACAGTTATATTTGTACTGCAGTCAAAGTACAGTTATATTTGAACTACAGTCAAAGTACAGTCATATTTGTACTACAGTCAAAGTACAGTTATATTTGTACTACAGTCAAAGTACAGTTATATTTGTACTACAGTCAAAGTACAGTTATATTTGTACTACAGTCAAAGTACAGTTATATTTGTAGTACAGTCAAGTACAGTTATATTTGTACTACAGTCAAAGTACAGTTATATTTGTACTACAGTCAAAGTACAGTTATATTTGTACCACAGTCAAAGTACAGTTATATTTGTACCGCAGTCAAAGTACAGTTATATTTGTACTACAGTCAAAGTACAGTTATATTTGTACTACAGTCAAAGTACAGTTATATTTGTACTACAGTCAAAGTACAGTTATATTTGTACTACAGTCAAAGTACAGTTATATTTGTACTACAGTCAAAGTACAGTTATATTTGTACTGCAGTCAAAGTACAGTTTTATTTGTACTACAGTCAAAGTACAGTTATATTTGTACTACAGTCAAAGTACAGTTATATTTGTACCACAGTCAAAGTACAGTTATATTTGTACTGCAGTCAAAGTACAGTTTTATTTGTACTACAGTCAAAGTACAGTTATATTTGTACTGCAGTCAAAGTACAGTTATATTTGTACTACAGTCAAAGTACAGTTATATTTGTACTACAGTCAAAGTACAGTTATATTTGTACTACAGTCTCAAAATCTGTGCTGAAGTAAAAGTCAAAAGTACACAAGTCTGCCCCAGGGCGGATGTGGCCTCAGAGTGTGTTTGTCCTCAGACCTCGGCCCCGCCCCCAGCCCCTCCCTCGGCCCCGCCCCAGGCCCCTCCCTCCTGGGCCTCTCTCTGGGATGAGCTGAAGAGTCTTCGGAGGCTGGTCCTGGTCCTCAAAGGTCGAGACTCGGACCAGAGCCAGAGCGTCCGGACTCTGGAGACACGTCTGAGGGACATGAGCCACGAGACAGAGTCCAGGACCAGGACTGTGGACCAGAACCTTCAACACACCATGGAGAAGGTCCAGGAGCTGCAGCAGGAGAACTCAGGTCTGGAGCAGGTCTGGAGCAGGACTAAACTAGGTCTAAACCAGGACTAAACCAGGACTAAACCAGGACTAAACCAGGTCCAAACCAGGTCTAAACCAGGTCTAAACCAGGACTAAACCAGGACTAAACCAGGTCCAAACCAGGTCTAAACCAGGTCTAAACCAGGACTAAACCAAGTCTAAATCAAGTCTAAACCAAGTCTAAACCAGGACTAAACCAGGACTAAACCAGGACTAAACCAGGTCTAAACCAGGTCTAAACCAGGTCTAAACCAGGACTAAACCAGGACTAAAGCAGGACTAAACCAGGTCTAAACCAGGACTAAACCAGGACTAAACCAGGACTAAACCAGGACTAAACCAGGACTTAACCAGGACTTAACCAGGACTTAAACATGACTTAACCAGGACTTAACCAGGACTTAAACAGGACTAAACCAGGACTAAACCAGGACTTAACCAGGACTAAACCAGGACTTAACCAGGACTTAAACATGACTTAACCAGGACTAAACCAGGACTTAACCAGGACTAAACCAGTTGTCTTTCTCAGGTCTAAAGTCTGAGTTTTTGGAGCTGAAGTCTAAACTGAACCGGACTCAGTCTCCTCCTGAAGACCCGCAGAAGACCCAAGGTTAGTCCTTATGGTCCAGACCTGGTCCTTGGACTTTCCTCCTGATGTTTCCGATGTTTCTCCAGATGTTTCTTCAAGTTCTGTGTCGGAGCTGCTGTTCCTGCAGACCAGACTGAGGGCAGCAGAGGGCGCTGTGGAGGATCTCAAGAGGAAGAGCTCAGGTCTGAGTTATCAACATTCAGACAAGACAAATCTTAGATTTATTTGTTTGTTTGTTTCAGTGTTTGCGTCGAAGCTTTGTTCAGCCGAGTCTCAGCTTCAGCTCCTGCAGAAGGTGTCCTCAGGTTTGTGTTTGGAACGTTCCGTTGTGTTTGGAACGTTCCATGTTTCAGATTCACACGTTCTCAAGTGTCTTGTGTTTCCCAGAATGCGACGAGTCGAGAAGCTCAGAGTCTGTCACAGAGAAACTCCACAAGATCTCTGACCAAACACAAGGTCAGGACCAGGACCAGGACCAGGACCAGGACCAGAGTCAGGACCAGGACCAGGACCAGGACCAGAGTCAGGACCAGAGTCAGGACCAGAGTCAGGACCAGAGTCAGGACCAGGACCAGGACCAGGACCAGGACCAGAGTCAGGACCAGAGTCAGGACCAGAGTCAGGACCAGAGTCAGGACCAGGACCAGGACCAGAGTCAGGACCAGAGTCAGGACCAGAGTCAGGACCAGAGTCAGGACCAGAGTCAGGACCAGAGTCAGGACCAGGACCAGGACCAGGACCAGGACCAGGACCAGGACCAGGACCAGGACCAGGACCAGGACCAGGACCAGGACCAGGACCAGAGTCAGGACCAGGACCAGGACCAGGACCAGAGTCAGGACCAGAGTCAGGACCAGAGTCAGGACCAGAGTCAGGACCAGGACCAGGACCAGAGTCAGGACCAGAGTCAGGACCAGAGTCAGGACCAGAGTCAGGACCAGGACCAGGACCAGGACCAGGACCAGGACCAGGACCAGGACCAGGACCAGGACCAGGACCAGGACCAGGACCAGAGTCAGGACCAGGACCAGGACCAGGACCAGAGTCAGGACCAGAGTCAGGACCAGAGTCAGGACCAGAGTCAGGACCAGGACCAGGACCAGGACCAGAGTCAGGACCAGAGTCAGGACCAGAGTCAGGACCAGAGTCAGGACCAGGATCAGGACAGGACCAGGACCAGGACCAGGACCAGGACCTAATGATAACTTATGGTGATGTAAACAACATGTTTCCTCAGATCTTCAGCAGCAGATGAAGCTCGTGCTGAAGCAGAACGATCAGAGACACACGACTCTCACAGGTTCAGTTTGAAGAACATCAGAACATTAGAACATTAGAACATTAGAACATTCGATCATTAGAACATTAGAACATTAGAACATCAGAACATCAGAACTTTAGAACATCTGACCTCTGTGTGTTCACCTGCAGAAGCTGTGTCTGAGCTGAAGGTGGCGCTAAACTTCAGTCAGACTCAGGTCCAGGATCTCAGTGGCAGAGTCAAAGGTCAGAGGTCAAACTCTAACAAACAGAAGTTTAAATGTTCAAACACAAATGTAACTAGCTCATGTGCAATGGCTGAAGCCATTGCGAGTGTCTGCATTCTTGTGTAAAAGTACTACATGTGTGTAGTAAATTCTTGTTCGGCTCGAGCCACGGAATAGAATGTTCATTCCATGGCTCAAGTCTATTGTTCTTCCCTTGGTTTCTGTGATGGCAAAAATAAGGCAGGAAGCGAGTTGCTTTATCTCAGTTAAGTTAAGGTGATTTAATCAGGCGTTTCTCGCTCTCTGGTTCATCACATGATCAGAATCTCCCCCTTGTCCCATGTCCTCCTTATTTATACACCACAGTCACATGACCCCACACACGGAAAGTTACCGGTCAGTCAGGTACAGAGGGTCAGTCAGGTACAGAGGGTCAGTCAGGTACAGAGGGTCAGTCAGGTACAGAGGGTCAGTCAGGTACAGAGGGTCAGTCAGGTACAGAGGGTCAGTCAGGTACAGAGGGTCAGTCAGGTAGCGCGGGTACAAAGTGACCAAAGAAGCAGGGGTTTCAGGAGACGGTGGATGACATTTGCATGTCTTGCTCTTTGTCCGAGTGTGAAACCAAACGGGGCGTGGCCTGGGACATGTAAATCTCCAGGAGGGGAGGGGCTGTGTCAGGCTGTGTCTTTGTGTGTTAGAAAGAAATCAAATTAAGATTAAAAAGCAAAGGGCCAGATTATATTTTTCCACATTTCTTATTCCTTTTCTTCATGTTCAGACTCTGGCATGTTTGACCCTGAACATGGATGAAAGTCACACATGGGACATAGACGCCATCAACTCGGCCCCAACTCCAATAAAATGGAGCTTGTGGAAGAACAACAGAACAATAGACTCGAGCATTTCATGGAATGAACATTCCATTCCATGGCTCGAGCCTAATAAGTATAAAGTCTTTACCACACACATGTAGTACTTTTACACACATGTAGTACTTTTACGCAAGAATGCAGACACTCGCACTGGCTTCATCTGAAAATACTTTATTCTTTAGAATAAAGTCTAAAGAATAAAGGATATTCTTTAGACTTTAATCTTTGAAGTCTCTTTAGCTCCAGTACTAGTTTGTGTAAGCTGAAGTTGTGTCGTGTAGTTTACTTAGTTATAGAGTTGGGGTGTGTTGAAGAATGTGCCGAGGATGAGGACGAAGAGGATGTTCTAACGTGTTTTGAACTCATGGGCTTTGAAACACCAAAGTAATGGAAGAACTTCTAAAGAGACAACAACAACAACAACAACAACAACAACAACAACAACAACAACAACAACGGGCCTTTACCCGCATGAGGATTGGCCATACTGGGCTCAATTGGTCACTGAGTAGGATAGGCAAACATCTGACCGGCCTATGTGGTCGCTGTCGGGTGCCAGAGACTGTCGAGCACGTGCTAATCCGCTGTGCGGCTTATGAAAGAGAAAGGACCGGGTTGGCCTTGTGGTTTCGGAATAATGGGCGGAAGTTCAATCTGCGGAACGTTCTTGCGATCCAGTCACAGGGTTTGTGTGAGGCTGTGGTTGCTTACTTATATAGCACAGGGTAAACGTTTATAGAGTTGGGGTGTGTTGGAGACTGAGCCGAGGATGGAAAGCAAGAGGATGTTCTACCGCGCTTTGAACTCATGGGCTGAGACACACTACAGTGATAAGATATTCCTTTATTGTCCCACATGGGGAAATTTCACATGGAAGAAGTACTGCTAAAGGATACAACAACAAAGACATCTCATGACCTCATGGGCTTTGTAACCCCAAAGCAATGGAAGAAGAACTTTTAAGGACTACGACAAAGTCTGAGGAATAAAGTCTGGCGGTAATGCAACACTCGGATCCCAACCGCCATAAAACACCAACACCAACACCAACAACAACAACAACAACAACAACATCTCAAGAATGAAGTCTGAAGTGTCAGCGGAACCACCTCCTCATCAACGCGGGGAAGACCAAGGAGATGGTGGTGGATTTCCGCAGACGCCACTCCACTGCCCCCTCACCAGTGAACATCCAGGGACGGGACATTGAGAGAGTGACTCATACAAGGACCTGGTGTTCATCTGAACCACAAACTGGACTGGACTCATAACACAGACGCACTGTACAGGAAGAGCCAGAGTCAGCTCTACCTCCTGAGGAGACTCAGGTCTTTTGGAGTGACAGGCCCACTCCTGACAGGGCCACTCCTGAAGACCTTCTCCTCCTCTGTGGTGGCATCAGCTCCTGTAGGTGTGGCCTGCTGGAGCAGCAGCATCACAGAGAGGGAGAGGAGGAGGCTGGACAGAGTCATCAAGAAGTCCAGCTCCGTCCTGGGCTGTCCTCTGGACTCGGTGCAGGAGGTGGGGGACAGGAGGGTCCTGGCTAGATTCACATCTATGCTGGACCATGAGTGTCACCCCCTGCAGGACACTCTGTCCCCTGCAGGACACTCTGTCCCCTGCAGGACACTCTGTCCCCTGCAGGACACTCTGTCCCCTGCAGGACACTCTGTCCCCTGCAGGACACTCTGTCCGCTCTGGAGAGCAGCTTCAGTGAGAGACTGATCCACCCTCGCTGTGTGAAGGAAAGGTTCCGTAGGTCTTTCCTTCCTGCTGCTGTCAGACTTTATAACAAAAACTGTTAGTACTGAACACTCGCAATACTGACCTAACCTAATACTGATGTGCAATTCTGTCGTATGTGCAATTACTGTCGTGATCACATGACATGGTATTTATGTATTTATTTATTTATTTGTCTATGGGAGTTTTTATTTGTTTATAGGAGATCTTCTACTGAAAGTGTTTTTCAGACTTCCTATAAGTGATCTGTTCTTCTGTATCTACCTCTGGATCTACCTGCGTTGCACCAATGAAATTTCCCCATGTGGGACAATAAAGGAATATCTTATCTTATCTTATCTTAAGAATAAAGTCTGAAGAATAAAATCTGAAGAATAAAGTCTGAAGAATAAAGTCTGAAGAATAAAGTCTGAAGAATAAAGTCTGAAGAATAAAGTCTGAAGAATAAAGTCTGAAGAATAAAGTCTGGCGGCTATGTCCATCCATCCATCCATTTTCTGCCGCTTTATCCGGGGCCGGGTCGCGGCGGCAGCAGTCTGAGCAAAATTTGTGGAAAAGGTACTGCCTTTTTGTGAAAGTACTGCATGTGTGTAACACATGTGTGTCAGAGTACTGCATATGCGTAACACATTTGTGTCAGAGTACTCCATGTGTGTAACACATTTGTGTCAGAGTACTGCATGTGTGTAACACATGTGTGTCAGAGTACTACATGTGTTGTTGAAAATGTTCAATATTTGTTGAAAAATATTCAGCCTTCCCGTCCGTCCATGCTGCTGCGTTTTGCGGCACCAATGACACTCAGTAATTCACAGTTGACGATTGCGTAGTTTGCAACTCAATTAGTTGTTTGTCCTGACAAATTGCAAGTGCTGAACGCAGACCTAAGCAGGGAGAAAGGGAGAGAGAGCCTCGGTGACCCGGCTGCACCCCCTCCTCCCTGTAGAGACGCAAATGCTAATGCTTAGCGTTAGCATTAGCATTAGCGTGAGCAATTTACTTTTGGAAATACTGTAAAACAGTATGGTATGTTAAAATGTCAGAAGCAATAGCCCCCCTAAGACGGTGAAAGCGATCGTAAAGAGGTAAAACTTGTTGAAATCGGTGAAAGTGTTAAGGAGTTGAAACGAGTCAAAAATCCTACAATCCTAAAATACAAGAACATATAGTGTCTGCTTCATGACATCATAAGCAGACACTCAATAACAAAAACAGATAACATGAGGCGGCCCATGAGGCGGCCCATGACGCGGCCGGGTAACGTGTTTTTTTTTTACTTCCGTAAACACAGAGCGCTACATGTGACTGCGCGTGTGACACATGTGACCATGTTCATTTCGTTCACACCAAACACAAACGACAGTCGCATTTTTTTGCAATGTGAACGACCGCATTAAAAAATCTGAACATAGACTATATTCCTGGTTCCTATGTTCCTTTTCTGTGAACATAGGTACCTCCTGAAATGATAGCTTATGCTTCTGGTTCAGGTTCCACATTCCCAATAGTTGTGCATAAATGTATGGTTTTACAGAATTAGATATTGCAGCATATAACCCTCGGGGTACATAGGGCTGCTATGGGCCAGTACTGTGCTAGCATTAGCATCGTTAGCTTGTGGGTATGTCAGTTAGGGTCAGTTTTAATTGTTTAATTCCTGAAGCATCGCTGATGGAATAAATGTGAATAAAGCATAGATCTTATAATTTGTATCGATATATATAACCATGAAAGTATAACCACATATAATTGTTTTTGTTTTGATCATTGCAGTAAAAGCTGGTCAGAGTGGATCCATTTGTTTAGACATTAAATCAAGTCTAGGCAGAAGATATATGATGCTAATGTCTAAACAAGGACTTTTGAAACTATCATTGTGTGTGTTTATCTTGGGACCATTAACCACGTGTGTGGCTTGTGACCTTTTGACCCTGGACTGCTAAACTCTGAACTAATAAAACTGAGAAGAGATGTTTGGGGAGCTCAGAAGTGTTTGGACGTTGTGTTAGAAGGACCTCCAACATTTCTCCACGCGAGTGAAATGACTGCCTCCTGTGTCGTTCTTGTTTTTGGAATATTTTGAGTCTAACTCTGACATTATACTTGGTCCTTCGAGCCGGATGCCAAGAGACCCGCGGACAGACGAGCTGTGGAGCCATAACCTGTGAAGACCGATCTTCACTTAGTACCCGTGTCCGGCTTCACGGCCCGTCTCTCCCGGGGTGACGGCAATCCGAATTTTAAGCGAAAAGAAGACACAGGAAGGTGAGTAAGAAAATCTGTTTTAAATTTGTTATGTAGTAGAAGAGAAAAGTGCACTGTGTAAAGTCTAAATTCAAATTTTGAGTAAGAAAAAGAAACAAAAAGGAACTGCAGAAAATAGGTTGATCAAACCTTTAGTGGGCAAACTCTTAAATTTCCGGTAAAATCCTAAACCGTCTTACCTAGTCTGCGGATAGGAACAGAAATAGGACTGAAGGGAAAAATAGCAATTAAAGTATTTAAAACATTGGGAAAAGAGAAAATTAAGCGTGCAAAGTACCATTGAATTGAAAATGAAGGTTAAAAAAAAAAAAAAAAAAGGCAAAACGTAAGTAATTAAGAAGGCAAAGACCCCACAGCACCACCAACAGAGAGGCGGAGGAGGAGAGCTGGGATAAATGAGTGACAGGTCCTTGAAGACCTGAGATACAACAAAATATTGAAACTGTGCCAGTTGTGTATGTGTGAATTTAAGTGTGAACTCTTTTGAAGCAGCAGGATTAATGGAAACCAAACAGTGTTAACACAAACTTGTCGTTTGTTGAAGTAGATTGTGAGACCATCTCATTAAGGCTTTAGGTGGAATGAATTAGGAGTCTAAAACATTCTGTATTTCTGGGATAGAGCCCCCAGTACGTGTCCGGATCAGGCAATAGGTTTGACCTTGAAGCTTGCCACGTAGGAAACACACTACGGTTCATGACCTTGAAGCTTGCCACGTAGGAAACACACTACGGTTCATGACCTTGAAGCTTGCCACGTAGGAAACACACTACGGTTCATGACCTAGAAGCTTGCCACGTAGGAAACACACTACGGCTCATGACCTAGAAGCTTGCCACGTGGGAAAGACACTACGGTTCATGACCTAGAAGCTTGCCACGTAGGAAACACACTACGGTTCATGACCTAGAAGCTTGCCACATAGGAAATACACTACGGTTCATGAATCATTTTTGATTGAATTCAACCACACTCTGTAATTAATAATTGATATAACATGTTGTAAATGAAGTTGAAAGAAAAGTTAATAGAACATATGTAAGCAATACTTAATAATAAGGACAACTAAGAAAGTTAATCTGGACAGGAATGAATGATGATCAATTATAATTATATTAAAGGAACTATATATATATTATTAGTTTCCGCATCATTGTTTCAACCAATTCAAACCAATTCTAGAAAATTAAAAATGCGGTAAAATGTTTACTACAAAAAATTGGTCAGCTAATAAAGACGGAGAAACAATTGTGGAAAAAACAAGGTGCAACAAAAACAGCTGAAGGCTACAAATGACAACAGGGAAAATTAATCTTACCCAAATCCTTAAATCCTTTAAATGAGCAGTAATATTGAGCCATGGTCATGCTATGTCTCAACAGAAGGGATGGTAGGACTCATAGAAATACAACTTATGGATTGAATTCTTATTAAAAGCAAATAGATTTTTTTGGGGGGGAAATTATTCTTAAAAGAACTGAATATGTTTAAAGGAAAACGTGAAAGTGCAAAGTTTGTGGAGAGAATAAAAGTGCAACATTTGTGGAGAGAACAAATGGAACTGTAAAGTAGGCTCAGAAAAGCAATGGATGAAACAGGATGAAATTGGGTGCAGTGTTAGAGTTTGTGCAACTGTAAATCAATACTAGATAATGTGTAATGGCTGAAGCCATTGCGAATGTCTGCATTCTTGCGTAAAAGTAGTACCTGTGTGTAGTAAAGACTTTATTATTGTTAGGCTCGAGCCATGGACTGGAATGTTCATTCCATGGCTGGAGACTATTGTTCTTCCCCTGGGGGCGCGGCACCGTGTGGATCCATCGGTGAAGGTGTTAAGGAGTGGAAACGCGTCAAAAATCCTACAATCCTAAAAAGCAATAACATATAGTGTCTGCTTTATGACATCATAAGCAGACACTCAATTATATTTGTCCAGATCTGATCCTCCTGCAGAACTCTACTGCAGATCTGTGGTTTAGACCTGGTTTAGTCCTGTTTTAGTCCTGGTTTAGTCCTGGTTTAGTCCTGGTTTAGTCCTGGTTTAGACGTGTGTCTTCAGGCTGAAGCTCCAGGAGGAGGCAGGATAGACAGAGTTCCTTTAAACTGAAACATGTCAAACGTAAACTCCAAAATTCAGCTACTGAAATTAAGAATAAAATAATTCAAACATGTTTTTTATGGGTTAAAAATACACTTGCAAAAGTCAAAATCCAAACCACATGATCTTCTCTTCCATGTTTGTTCCTCAGAGTGGGAGGAGAGTTTGGGATCAGATCTACAGAAGCTCCAGAGCCTCGTCTCAGGTTCAGAAACACTTTAAAAAGAACCTGATGATGACAGAAAAACCTGTGCGTAAGTAAAATCTCTTTGTGTTTCAGCTCAGTCCGAGCATGTGCAGTCTGTGAAGAAACATCTGCTACAGCTGGAGGACACCAGCACCGGTGAGAACTGAGGAACCTTTAGAACTTCAGAACATTCACCAACTTCATGCAAGTTATTCGCTTCACATAAACCTGTTTGGTCCAAGATCTACAAATGACGCTTAACTTCGTCCTGAGATCCTGAGGAAATGTTGGTGTGATGTTTTCTGCTGCAGTGGACGAGTTGAGGAACAAGTTGAGGAACGAGTTAAGGAACGAGTTGAAGAACGAGCTGAGGAACGAGCTGAGGAACGAGCTGAGGAACGAGGTGTTTGTTCTGAAGAACCAGAGCTCAGATCTGAACCAGAGGCTGAAGGAACATGTGGAACACGTGGAACATCTGCACAGAAACAGCACAGGTCAGAGAAGAATTAAAAACTGTGTTTGAGTCCAACATTAGTGAATATCTGCCTCCATCACAGTGAGAGCACAGACGAGATATAAATAGGTCAAAACGTTCCATCTTCTTCTAGAAGCTATGGTGAACACTCTCCTCCATGTGTTTGACTCCAGGTGAGAGGAACGAGCTGAGGAACGAGCTGAGGAACGATCTGAGGGACGAGCTGAGGAACGAGCTGAGGAACGATCTGAGGGACGAGCTGAGGAACGATCTGAGGGACGAGCTGAGGGACGAGCTGAGGAACGATCTGAGGGACGAGCTGAGGAACGAGCTGAGGAACGATCTGAGGGACGAGCTGAGGAACGATCTGAGGGACGAGCTGAGGGACGAGCTGAGGGACGAGCTGAGGGACGAGCTGAGGGACGAGCTGAGGGACGATCTGAGGAACGAGTTGAAGAACGAGCTGAGGAACGATCTGAAGAACGATCTGAGGAACGAGTTGAAGAACGAGCTGAGAGACGAGCTGAAGAACGAGCTGAGAGACGAGCTGATGGATGAGGTGTTTGTTCTGAAGAACCAGAGCTCAGGTCTGAACCAGAGGCTGAAGGAACATGTGGAACATGTGGAACATCTGCAGAGGAACAGCACAGGTCAGAGGTGCACTTCCACATTTACCTCTGAAACTTCACATCTGAATGTATCTTTTCATGTTGAAGCTGAAGTTCTGGAGCTGAAGGACAGAGTCAGGTCCAACTTGAGCTGGATCAACTCTTCAGAACAAAGACAAGAACAACTGCACAAGGAGAACATGGGTGAGCCCGGAACCAGGCCTAAACCAGGTCTAAACCAGGTCTGGACCAGGTCTGAACCAGGTCTGAACCAGGTCTGAACCAGGTCTGGGCCAAATACTGCTACTGCAAATACTGCTACTGCAAATACTTCTACTGCAAATACTTCTGCTCCTTCTGCTCCTACAGCTCTGACTCTTTCTGTTCAGGAGATGTTTCTGCTCTGAAGTCTGAGCTCAGAACGCTTCAGAACCGAGTCTCTGCTTTCTCTGCTCAAAGTCAGAAACATCTGGAACAGCTGCAGACCGACGGAAGAGGTGAGAATGTACCTAGAACCTCAAAGTCCATGGGTGAGAACGTACTTAGAACCTGAGAGTCCAAAGGTGAGAACATACCTAGAACATCGAAGTTCAAGGGTGAGAATGTACCTAGAACCTTGGAGTCCAAAGGGTGAGAACGTACCTAGAACTTCGGAGTCAAAGGGTGAGAACGTACCGAGAACCTCAGGGGACAAAGGTGAGAAGAACATTATGTTTGGGTTTAATCTTAATCTTTTATCTAAAAAAAATCATGTCTTGTTTAAATTTTTAACATTGATATTTCGTGCTGTTTTTGAGCTCAGTTCTGTCGGTGCGTCTGGATTCTCTGGAGTCACATCTGGGTCATCTACACACTCAGAACAAAGGTGAGGACCTCCACACGACCACCAGGGGGCGTGAGGACCTCCACACGACCACCAAGGGGCGTGAGGACCTCCACACGACCACCAAGGGGCGTGAGGACCTCCACACGACCACCAAGGGGCGTGAGGACCTCCGCACGACCGCCACCCGACCTCAACACGACTACCAGGGGGCGTTTGGACCTCCACACGACCTCCACACGACCTCAACACGACTACCAGGGGGCGTTTGGACCTCCACACGACCTCCACACGACCTCCACACGACCTCCACACGACCTCAACACGACTACCAGGGGGCGTTTGGACCTCCACACGACCTCCACACGACCTCCACACGACCTCCACACGACCTCAACACGACTACCAGGGGGCGTTTGGACCTCCACACGACCTCCACACGACCTCAACACGACTACCAGGGGGCGTTTGGACCTCCACACGACCTCCACACGACCTCCACACGACCTCAACACGACCACCAGGGGGCGTTTGGACCTCAACACGACCTCCACACAACCTTGACACGACCACCAGCGGGCGTTTGGACCTCCACACGACGACCAGGGGGCATGATGACCTCCAGACGACCACCAGGGGGCATGAGGACCTCCACACTACCACCAGGGGGCATGAGGACCTCTAAACGACCTCCACACTACCACCAGGGGGCATGAGTACCTCCACACGACCTCCACACGACCACCAGGGGGCGTTTGGACCTCCACACGACGACCAGGGGGCATGATGACCTCCAGACGACCACCAGGGGGCATGAGGACCTCCACACTACCACCAGGGGGCATGAGGACCTCTAAACGACCTCCACACTACCACCAGGGGGCATGAGTACCTCCACACGACCTCCACACGACCACCAGGGGGCGTTTGGACCTTCACACGACCACCAGGGGGCATGAGGACCTCCACACGACCACCAGGGGGCATGAGGACCTCTAAACGACCTCCACACTACCACCAGGGGGCATGAGTACCTCCACACGACCTCCACACGACCACCAGGGGGCAGAGTCTCTTTGTTATTGTTTTATAAATTAAACTGAGGAAAATTTCTATCAGAAACATTTATTGAGCCTTTTAAAGTTTGCAAACATGATGACAAGACAGGAAACCTCCAACAGTAAAAGGGGGCGGGTTTTACCTTTATTTCAGGTGAAATGAGAGCATTGCTGGTGTGAGCCAGAATGTGGTGCTCAATGGTCTTATACTGAGAGTCATGTGGTGCCTTAGGTTCCTGTACAGGTCTTATACTGAGAGTCATGTGGTGCCGGGGGTTCCTGTACAGGTCTTATACTGAGAGTCATGTGGTGCCTGAGGTTCCTGTACAGGTCTTATACTGAGAGTCATGTGGTGCCGGTGGTTCCTGTACAGGTCTTATACTGAGAGTCATGTGGTGCCGGGGGTTCCTGTACAGGTCTTATACTGAGAGTCATGTGGTGCCTGGGGTTCCTGTACAGGTCTTATACTGAGAGTCATGTGGTGCCGGGGGTTCCTGTACAGTTCTTATACTGAGAGTCATGTGGTGCCTGAGGTTCCTGTACAGGTCTTATACTGAGAGTCATGTGGTGCCTGAGGTTCCTGTACAGGTCTTATACTGAGAGTCATGTGGTGCCGGGGGTTCCTGTACAGGTCTTATACTGAGAGTCATGTGGTGCCGGGGGTTCCTGTGCAGGTCTTATACTGAGAGTCATGTGGTGCCGGGGGTTCCTGTACAGGTCTTATACTGAGAGTCATGTGGTGCCTGAGGTTCCTGTACAGGTCTTATACTGAGAGTCATGTGGTGCCTGGGGTTCCTGTACAGGTCTTATACTGAGAGTCATGTGGTGCCTGAGGTTCCTGTACAGGTCTTATACTGAGAGTCATGTGGTGCCGGGGGTTCCTGTACAGGTCTTATACTGAGAGTAATGTGGTGCCGGGGGTTCCTGTACAGGTCTTATACTGAGAGTCATGTGGTGCCTGAGGTTCCTGTACAGGTCTTATACTGAGAGTCATGTGGTGCCGGGGGTTCCTGTACAGGTCTAATATTGAGAGTCATGTGGTGTCTGAGGTTCCTGTACAGGTCTTATACTGAGAGTCATGTGGTGCCGGTGGTTCCTGTACAGGTCTTATACTGAGAGTCATGTGGTGCCGGGGGTTCCTGTACAGGTCTTATACTGAGAGTCATGTGGTGCCTGGGGTTCCTGTACAGGTCTTATACTGAGAGTCATGTGGTGCCTGAGGTTCCTGTACAGGTCTTATACTGAGAGTCATGTGGTGCCGGGGGTTCCTGTACAGGTCTTATACTGAGAGTAATGTGGTGCCGGGGGTTCCTGTACAGGTCTTATACTGAGAGTCATGTGGTGCCTGAGGTTCCTGTACAGGTCTTATACTGAGAGTCATGTGGTGCCGGGGGTTCCTGTACAGGTGTTATACTGAGAGTCATGTGGTGCCGGGGGTTCCTGTGCAGGTCTTATACTGAGAGTCATGTGGTGCCGGGGGTTCCTGTACAGGTCTTATACTGAGAGTCATGTGGTGCCGGGGGTTCCTGTGCAGGTCTTATACTGAGAGTCATGTGGTGCCGGGGGTTCCTGTACAGGTCTTATACTGAGAGTCATGTGGTGCCGGGGGTTCCTGTACAGGTCTTATACTGAGAGTCATGTGGTGCCGGGGGTTCCTGTACAGGTCTTATACTGAGAGTCATGTGGTGCCGGGGGTTCCTGTACAGGTCTTATACTGAGAGTAATGTGGTGCCGGGGGTTCCTGTACAGGTCTTATACTGAGAGTCATGTGGTGCCTGAGGTTCCTGTACAGGTCTTATACTGAGAGTAATGTGGTGCCGGGGGTTCCTGTACAGGTCTTATACTGAGAGTCATGTGGTGCCGGTGGTTCCTGTACAGGTCTTATACTGAGAGTCATGTGGTGCCGGGGGTTCCTGTACAGGTCTTATACTGAGAGTCATGTGGTGCCTTAGGTTCCTGTACAGGTCTTATACTGAGAGTCATGTGGTGCCGGGGGTTCCTGTACAGGTCTAATATTGAGAGTCATGTGGTGTCTGAGGTTCCTGTACAGGTCTTATACTGAGAGTCATGTGGTGCCGGTGGTTCCTGTACAGGTCTTATACTGAGAGTCATGTGGTGCCGGGGGTTCCTGTACAGGTCTTATACTGAGAGTCATGTGGTGCCTGGGGTTCCTGTACAGGTCTTATACTGAGAGTCATGTGGTGCCTGAGGTTCCTGTACAGGTCTTATACTGAGAGTCATGTGGTGCCGGGGGTTCCTGTACAGGTCTTATACTGAGAGTAATGTGGTGCCGGGGGTTCCTGTACAGGTCTTATACTGAGAGTCATGTGGTGCCTGAGGTTCCTGTACAGGTCTTATACTGAGAGTCATGTGGTGCCGGGGGTTCCTGTACAGGTCTTATACTGAGAGTCATGTGGTGCCGGGGGTTCCTGTGCAGGTCTTATACTGAGAGTCATGTGGTGCCGGGGGTTCCTGTACAGGTCTTATACTGAGAGTCATGTGGTGCCGGGGGTTCCTGTACAGGTCTTATACTGAGAGTCATGTGGTGCCGGGGGTTCCTGTACAGGTCTTATACTGAGAGTCATGTGGTGCCGGGGGTTCCTGTACAGGTCTTATACTGAGAGTAATGTGGTGCCGGGGGTTCCTGTACAGGTCTTATACTGAGAGTCATGTGGTGCCTGAGGTTCCTGTACAGGTCTTATACTGAGAGTAATGTGGTGCCGGGGGTTCCTGTACAGGTCTTATACTGAGAGTCATGTGGTGCCGGTGGTTCCTGTACAGGTCTTATACTGAGAGTCATGTGGTGCCGGGGGTTCCTGTACAGGTCTTATACTGAGAGTCATGTGGTGCCGGGGGTTCCTGTACAGGTCTTATACTGAGAGTCATGTGGTGCCGGGGGTTCCTGTACAGGTCTTATACTGAGAGTCATGTGGTGCCGGGGGTTCCTGTACAGTTCTTACTGCAGATGACAGACGCTTGAGTCATGAGGAGGAAGTGAAGAATCCCTGGGTCAAATCTGTTCTTACGACATGGAAGGAGCTGATCAGAACAAACTAAACACAGATGTTACAAACTTAAACTGGTAAAACTTTATGACCAAAGGTTTTGTACAAATAGAACTGAGCTGAGACTCAAGGTCTGGAGGACAAAAGGTCAAAGGTTTTTCACCAGATGTAAAAGAGAATCACATGAAAAGATTTGAGATGTTGAAAGAATAAAACAGGACTTTACTGGCGTGTTTGACCTCTGACCTTTGTTGCAGCTCAGTCTGATCAGGCTGAGTCTGTGGAGAAACATCTGGAGCAGCTGCAGAAGGAGAACAAAGGTCTGAGATCCTTCAACACTTTGACTCTTTAGCTCATGGTCAGAGTTTGAGAGTTTGTTTGTGTTTCAGCTGCAGCAGAACATCTCCAGTTTGTGTCGGAGCAGATCCTCGTCCTGAAGACCAAGACTCAAGGTCTCTAACATTAGACTTTTATCAGCTTCAGCTCTAATGTTCTGATCAGAATAAACTCTGTCCAGAGCTGCAGAGCTCGCTCCGAGCGGGCGACGAGGAGCTGCGCATGAAAACTGAAGGTTCTTGAACCCTTTGTTTCCCTTTAAATCCCTGACTCGAAGACTCTAAGACTCTAAGACTCTGAGTCTGTTATACATTTTTTCAGATTTTGGACCTCGGAATCGCTCTTTGTATTGAAAAGTAGTGTCCAGCGATGGTCAGTAGGGGTCACTATAGACCACAATGCATTGCAATTGCCGGAAAAACAACAGCGACAGGTCTTTTACTGGACACAAGAGACTGAAGCAGAAGAGACGGGTCAGAGGACAAGGGGTCAGAGGACGAGGGGTCAGGGGACGAGGGGTCAGAAGACGAGGGGTCAGGGGACAAGGGGTCAGAGGACGAGGGGTCAGGGGACGAGGACGAAGGGTCAGAGGACGAAGGGTCAGAGGACGAGGGCTCAGAGGACGAGGGGTCAGGGGACGAGGGGTCAGAGGACGAGGGCTCAGAGGACGAGGGGTCAGAGGACGAAGGGTCAGGGGACGAGGGGTCAGAGGACGAGGGGTCAGGGGACGAGGGGTCAGAGGACGAGGGCTCAGAGGACGAGGGGTCAGAGGACGAAGGGTCAGGGGACGAGGGGTCAGAGGACGAGGGGTCAGGGGACGAGGGGTCAGAGGACGAAGGGTCAGAGGACGAAGGGTCAGGGGACGAGGGGTCGGAGGACGAGGGCTCAGAGGACGAGGGCTCAGAGGACGAGGGCTCAGAGGACGAGGGCTCAGAGGACGAGGGGTCAGAGGACGAGGGCTCAGAGGACGAGGGCTCAGAGGACGAGGGGTCAGGGGACGAGGGGTCAGAGGACGGTGGACATTCGGACTATGATTGGACTAATAAAATACTTTGTGTTTATGTTTAAAGGTCAGGAAACTGTGTTTGTTATAATTGAGCCAAAATGGAGTCTCAGTGATGTTCAGAACGGGTTTTATTCATCAAATGAAGTCAAAAGTATAAATGTTTTGAAGTTTGGGTTGTGTTCCTCAGTTCAGCTCCAGGACGTCCTGTCCAGGCTGGACTCGTCTGACCACATCAGCTCCGGTAACAAACGTTATACTTTAGATGAGTTTAAATCACTTTGAACATGTTTCTATCCCGTGACGTTTCAGCTCTGAGTCTGAAGCTGGAGGACGCTGAGGACGCTCTGAGCCGTCTCACCCTCCAATCACACGGTAAACGTTACATCCTGTACGGAAGAGCTGGTAGTAGTACTAGTACTAGTAGTACTAGTACTAGTAGTACTAGTACTAGTACTACTAGTACTACTAGTACTAGTAGTAGTAGTACTAGTAGTAGTAGTACTACTAGTACTAGTACTACTAGTACTAGTACTAGTAGTAGTAGTACTAGTAGTAGTAGTAGATGTAGATAATCCTTTATTAGCCCACACAGTGGGAAAGTGTTATTACAACGCACAAGTAGATACAGAAGTGAGAGAACAAATAACTTATAAAATACTTATTAGAGGAAATCTTACAAAACAAAAAGAAAACTCTTGTACAAAACCTTATATTCTTAATAAGGCTGCAGTTATTTTATTACTTGGTTTACGGATTTTTAAATGAAATATATTGAACAGGCGAAATATAAATACAATTTCAATTTCCCCCAAAAAATGTCTTCCTTGTTTACCAAAAACGCACCACGGCGCGCAGGAGCGTGTAACCGTAGATTTAGCCTGTTTTGCATTGGTAGAACAGACGCTTCTAAGTTTGCAGCTTTAGTCACGGCAAAACGCGCTGGAGAAGATGTGATAAACGGGTTTAAAATGTGTATTTGCGATATAAGGAGTTAGCGCTGCGCCGAGCAGACAAGGAAACGGGCGCGTCTTCTCATGCTCCTCCTCCCTGGGCCGCACACAGGGGCGGAGCCGCTTCATCACAAACTCACGCAGGATTTTGACGGAAAATTGCTTCACGCGCTCTTATCTTTTGACTTAATACCGCTTTTTATATTTCATTTAATGCTATTTTGCCTTGTCGGCGGTACTTTTTATAATCAATAATCTAAGTGCGGCGGATCCGTAAACCAAGTAATGAAATAACTGTGGCCTAAATGTAAAAAAAGAAAATTTTGCACATGGGTATGACAGTATTGCACATGGGTATGACAGTATTGCACATGGATATGTCAGTATTGCACATGGGTATGACAGTATTGCACATGGGTATGACAGTATTGCACATGGGTATAACAGTATTGCGCATGGGTATGTCAGTATTGCACATGGGTATGACAGTATTGCGCATGGGTATGTCAGTATTGCGCATGGGTATGACAGTATTGCACATGGGTATGTCAGTATTGCGCATGGGTATGACAGTATTGCACATGAGTATAACAGTATTGCACATGGGTATGACAGTATTGCATCGGTATGACAGTATTGCACATGGGTATGACAGTATTGCACATGGGTATGACTGTATTGCACATGAGTATAACAGCATTGCACATGGGTATGACAGTATTGCATGGGTATGACAGTATTGCACATGGGTATGACTGTATTGCACATGAGTATAACAGCATTGCACATGGGTATGACAGTATTGCATGGGTATGTCAGTATTGCACATGGGTATGTCAGTATTGCACATGGATATGTCAGTATTGCACATGGGTATGACAGTATTGCACATGGGTATGACAGTATTGCACATGGGTATGACAGTATTGCACATGGATATGGCAGTATTGCACATGGGTATGACAGTGTTGCACATGGGCATGACAGTGTTGCACATGGGTATGACAGTATTGCACATGGGTATATCAGTATTGCACATGGGTATGAGAGTATTGCACAGGGGTATGACTGTATTGCACATGGGTATAACAGCATTGCACATGGGTATGACAGTGTTGCACATGGGTATGACAGTGTTGCACATGGGTATGACAGTATTGCACATGGGTATGACAGTGTTGCACATGGGTATGACAGTATTGCACATGGTATGTCTGTATTGCACATGGGTATGACAGTATTGCACATGAAAATTGACGGTATTGCACATGGGTATGACAGTGTTGCACATGGCTATGACAGTGTTTGTTGTAGAGTGTGACAGCAGCAGAAGGACAGACTGAAACGTCTACTTCAAACAGCGAGGGTGGATCAGTCATTGAAGCTGCTCTCCAGACAGGACAGAGTGTCCTGCAGGGGACAGAGTGTCCTGCAGGGGGCGAGACTCTTGGTCCAGCATAGATGTGAGTTCAGCCTGAACCCTTCTGTCCCACACCTGATTGATCAAATCTCAGGAAGTGAGAATTTAGCTCGTTCACCCACTGTAAGTAAGTAAGTAAGTAAATTTTATTTATATAGCACCTTTCACAGACAGAGGTCACAAAGTGCTTCACAAAACACAGAATAAAACAATAGGTCTCCCTCCGTCTGGACAGGGGGAACTTAGAAGCCCGAGATGGTTTTCAGGCTCCTCCACACTCCCTGAATGTTCTTTTGCTGCAGCTGCTCCTCCATCCTCCTCCTGTAGCCGGCCTCAGCCTGCCTGATCTTCCTCCTCAGCTCCTTCTGCACAGTCCTCAGCTCCTCCTTGTTCCCTGACCTGAAGGCTCTCTTCTTCTCCTTCAGCAGAGCCTTCAGTTCACGGTTAATCCATGGCTTGTTGTTTGGAAAACACTGCACCGTCCGGGAGGGAACAATGTTCTCAAAACAGAAGTTGATGTAGTCCGTGATGCACTCTCTGATGGTGTTGATGTCCTCCCCATGTGGGTCATAGAGCTCAGTCCAGACAGTGGTGCTGAAGCAGTCCCTCAGAGCCTCCTCGCTCTCAGCAGACCACATCCTCACCACACGGGGCACCACAGGCTGCCTGTGCACGATGGGTTCATACACAGGCCTCAGATGTACAAGGTTGTGGTCCGAGCTGCCCAGGGGAGGGAGGGGGGAAGAAGAATAAGCCTCCTTGGTGTTGGCAAAAAACAAGTCCAATGTTCTATTGTCTCTGTTGGGACAGGAGACATACTGGTGTATGTGTCAGAACAGAAAAGGGAAAAGCGTGGTTATAGTCACCAGAGACGAGGAAGAGAGCCTGTGGGTGCTGTCTGTGACCTGAGGGTGCTGTGTCTGTGACCTGAGGGTGCTGTGTCTGTGACCTGTGGGTGCTGTGTCTGTGACCTGTGGGTGCTGTGTCTGTGACCTGTGGGTGCTGTGTCTGTGACCTGTGGGTGCTGTGTCTGTGACCTGCTGGTGCAGGAGAGCAGTGCTTTACAAGCATTTTCAGCATTAGCAAAGTAGCAGCAGGGTGATGTTTTTATCCCCATTGAACCTTTGACCTTTGACCTTTTGTCTTCAGGTCTGAGCCTCAAACTGGACCAAGGCCTGGCTCTTGTCCAGGATCTGGTCCAAGAGACTTCAGTCCTGGACCTGAGGATGAACAGAACCCGAGCGCGAGTCCACGAGAAGCTCACAGGTCCAGCTCAGTCCAAACATATCACCCCTAACCCAAACATCTCACCCTAACTCAAACATCTCACCCCTAACCCAAACATCTCACCCTAACTCAAACATCTCACCCCTAACCCAAACATCTCACCCTAACTCAAACATCTCACCCCTAACCCAAACATCTCACCCTAACTCAAACATCTCACCCCTAACCCAAACATCTCACCCTAACCAAACATCTCACCCCTAACCCAAACATCTCACCCTAACCAAACATCTCACCCCTAACCCAAACATCTCACCCCTAACCCAAACATCTCACCCTAACCCAAACATCTCACCCTAACCCAAACATCTCACCCTACCCCAAACATCTCACCCTAACTCAAACATCTCACCCTAACCCAAACATCTCACCCTAACCCAAACATCTCACCCTAACCCTAACATCTCATCCTAACCCAAACATCTCACCCTAACCCAAACATCTCACCCTAACCCAAACATCTCACCCCTAACCCAAACATCTCACCCTAACCCAAACATCTCACCCTAACCCAAACATCTCACCCCTAACCCAAACATCTCACCCAAACCCAAACATCTCACCCCTAACCCAAACATCTCACCCTAACTCAAACATCTCACCCCTAACCCAAACATCTCACCCTAACTCAAACATCTCACCCCTAACCCAAACATCTCACCCTAACTCAAACATCTCACCCCTAACCCAAACATCTCACCCCTAACTCAAACATCTCACCCCTAACCCAAACATCTCACCCTAACATCTCACCCTAACCCAAACATCTCACCCCTAACCCAAACATCTCACCCAAACATCTCACCCCTAACCCAAACATCTCACCCCTAACCCAAACTTCTCACCCTAACCCAAACATCTCACCCTAACCCAAACATCTCACCCTAACCCAAACATCTCACCCTAACCCAAACATCGCACCCTAACCCAAACATCTTACCCCTAACCCAAACATCTCACCCTAACCCAAACATCTCACCCTAACCCAAACATCTCAAGCTAACCCAAACATCTCACCCTAACCCAAACATCTCACCCCTAACCCAAACATCTCACCCCTAACCCAAACATCTCACCCTAACCCAAACATCTCACCCTAACCCAAACATCGCACCCTAACCCAAACATCTCACCCTAACCCAAACATCTCACCCCTAACCCAAACATCTCACCCCTAACCCAAACATCTCACCCTAACCCAAACATCTCACCCTAACTCAAACATCTCACCCCTAACCCAAACATCTCACCCCTAACCCAAACATCTCACCCCTAACCCAAACATCGCACCCCTAACCCAAACATCTCACCCCTAACCCAAACATCTTACCCTAACCCAAACATCTCACCCTAACCCAAACATCTCACCCTAACCCAAACATCTCACCCCTAACCCAAACATCGCACCCCTAACCCAAAATCTCACCCCTAACCCAAACATCTCACCCTAACCCAAAAGTCTCACCCTAACCCAAACATCTCACCCCTAACCCAAACATCTCACCCAAACCCAAACATCTCACCCCTAACCCAAACATCTCACCCTAACCCAAACATCTCACCCCTAACCCAAACATCTCACCCTAACCCAAACATCTCACCCTAACCCAAACATCTCACCCCTAACCCAAACATCTCACCCCTAACCCAAACATCTCACCCCTAACCCAAACATCTCACCCCAAACCCAAACATCGCACCCTAACCCAAACATCTCACCCTAACCCAAACATCTCACCCCTAACCCAAAATCTCACCCCTAACCCAAACATCTCACCCTAACCCAAACATCTCACCCCTAATCCAAACATCTCACCCTAACCCAAACATCTCACCCTAACCCAAACATCTCACCCTAACCCAAACATCTCACCCCTAACCCAAACATCTCACCCCTAACCCAAACATCTCACCCCTAACCCAAACATCTCACCCCTAACCCAAACATCTCACCCTAACCCAAACATCGCACCCCTAACCCAAACATCTCACCCCTAACCCAAACATCGCACCCCTAACCCAAACATCTCACCCTAACCCAAACATCTCACCCTAACCCAAACATCTCACCCTAACCCAAACATCTCACCCAAACCCAAACATCTCACCCCTAACCCAAACATCTCACCCCTAACCCAAACATCTCACCCTAACATCTCACCCTAACCCAAACATCTCACCCCTAACCCAAACATCTCACCCAAACATCTCACCCCTAACCCAAACATCTCACCCCTAACCCAAACTTCTCACCCTAACCCAAACATCTCACCCTAACCCAAACATCTCACCCTAACCCAAACATCTCACCCTAACCCAAACATCGCACCCGAACCCAAACATCTTACCCCTAACCCAAACATCTCACCCTAACCCAAACATCTCACCCTAACCCAAACATCTCAAGCTAACCCAAACATCTCACCCTAACCCAAACATCTCACCCCTAACCCAAACATCTCACCCCTAACCCAAACATCTCACCCTAACCCAAACATCTCACCCTAACCCAAACATCGCACCCTAACCCAAACATCTCACCCTAACCCAAACATCTCACCCCTAACCCAAACATCTCACCCCTAACCCAAACATCTCACCCTAACCCAAACATCTCACCCTAACTCAAACATCTCACCCCTAACCCAAACATCTCACCCTAACCCAAACATCTCACCCTAACCCAAACATCTCACCCCTAACCCAAATATCTCACCCTAACCCAAACATCTCACCCTAACCCAAACATCTCACCCTAACCCAAACATCGCAACCTAACCCAAACATCTCACCCTAACCCAAACATCTCACCCCTAACCCAAACATCTCACCCCTAACCCAAACATCTCACCCTAACCCAAACATCTCACCCTAACTCAAACATCTCACCCCTAACCCAAACATCGCACCCCTAACCCAAACATCTCACCCCTAACCCAAACATCTTACCCTAACCCAAACATCTCACCCTAACCCAAACATCTCACCCTAACCCAAACATCTCACCCCTAACCCAAACATCGCACCCCTAACCCAAAATCTCACCCCTAACCCAAACATCTCACCCTAACCCAAACATCTCACCCTAACCCAAAAGTCTCACCCTAACCCAAACATCTCACCCCTAACCCAAACATCTCACCCAAACCCAAACATCTCACCCCTAACCCAAACATCTCACCCTAACCCAAACATCTCACCCCTAACCCAAACATCTCACCCTAACCCAAACATCTCACCCTAACCCAAACATCTCACCCCTAACCCGAACATCTCACCCCTAACCCAAACATCTCACCCCTAACCCAAACATCTCACCCCAAACCCAAACATCGCACCCTAACCCAAACATCTCACCCTAACCCAAACATCTCACCCCTAACCCAAACATCTCACCCCTAACCCAAACATCTCACCCCTAATCCAAACATCTCACCCTAACCCAAACATCTCACCCTAACCCAAACATCTCACCCTAACCCAAACATCTCACCCCTAACCCAAACATCTCACCCCTAACCCAAACATCTCACCCCTAACCCAAAATCTCACCCCTAACCCAAACATCTCACCCTAACCCAAACATCTCACCCTAACCCAAAAGTCTCACCCTAACCCAAACATCTCACCCCTAACCCAAACATCTCACCCAAACCCAAACATCTCACCCCTAACCCAAACATCTCACCCTAACCCAAACATCTCACCCCTAACCCAAACATCTCACCCTAACCCAAACATCTCACCCTAACCCAAACATCTCACCCCTAACCCGAACATCTCACCCCTAACCCAAACATCTCACCCCTAACCCAAACATCTCACCCCAAACCCAAACATCGCACCCTAACCCAAACATCTCACCCTAACCCAAACATCTCACCCCTAACCCAAACATCTCACCCCTAACCCAAACATCTCACCCCTAATCCAAACATCTCACCCTAACCCAAACATCTCACCCTAACCCAAACATCTCACCCTAACCCAAACATCTCACCCCTAACCCAAACATCTCACCCCTAACCCAAACATCTCACCCCTAACCCAAACATCTCACCCCTAACCCAAACATCTCACCCTAACCCAAACATCGCACCCCTAACCCAAACATCTCACCCCTAACCCAAACATCGCACCCCTAACCCAAACATCTCACCCCTAACCCAAACATCTCACCCCTAACCCAAACATCTTACCCTAACCCAAACATCTCACCCCTAACCCAAACATCTCACCCTAACCCAAACATCTCAACCTAACCCAAACATCTCACCCTAACCCAAACATCTCACCCCTAACCCAAACATCTCACCCCTAACCCAAACATCGCACCCCTAACCCAAACATCTCACCCCTAACCCATACATCTCACCCTAACCCAAACATCTCACCCTAACCCAAACATCTCACCCTAACCCAAACATCTCACCCCTAACCCAAACATCTCACCCTAACCCAAACATCTCGCCCCTAACCCAAACATCTCGCCCCTAACCCAAACATCTCACCCTAACCCAAACATCTCACCCTAACCCAAACATCTCACCCTAACCCAAACATCGCACCCCTAACCCAAACATCTCACCCCTAACCCATACATCTCACCCTAACCCAAACATCTCACCCTAACCCAAACATCTCACCCTAACCCAAACATCTCACCCCTAACCCAAACATCTCACCCTAACCCAAACATCTCGCCCCTAACCCAAACATCTCGCCCCTAACCCAAACATCTCACCCTAACCCAAACATCTCACCCTAACCCAAACATCTCACCCTAACCCAAACATCGCACCCTAACCCAAACATCTCACCCCTAACCCAAACATCTCACCCCTAACCCAAACATCTCACCCTAACCCAAACATCTCACCCTAACCCAAACATCTCACCCCTAACCCAAACATCCCACCCCTAACCCAAATATCTCACCCCTAACCCAAACATCTCACCCCTAACCCAAACATCTCACCCCTAACCCAAACATCGCACCCCTAACCCAAACATCTCACCCCTAACCCAAACATCTCACCCCTAACCCAAACATCGCACCCCTAACCCAAACATCTCACCCCTAACCCAAACATCGCACCCCTAACCCAAACATCTCACCCCTAACCCAGTCATCTCACCCCTAACCCAAACATCTCACCCCTAACCCAAACATCTCACCCTAACCCAAACATCTCACCCCTAACCCAAACATCTCACCCTAACCCAAACATCGCACCCTAACCCAAACATCTCACCCTTAACCCAAACATCTCACCCCTAACCCAAACATCTCACCCTAACCCAAACATCTCACCCTAACCCAAACATCTCACCCCTAACCCAAACATCTCACCCCTAACCCAAACATCTCACCCCTAACCCAAACATCTCACCCTAACCCAAACATCTCACCCCTAACCCAAACATCTCACCCCTAACCCAAACATCTCACCCTAACCCAAACATCTCACCCTAACTCAAAGATCTCACCCCTAACCCAAACATCGCACCCCTAACCCAAACATCTCACCCTAACCCAAACATCTCACCCTAACCCAAACATCGCACCCTAACCCAAACATCTCACCCCTAACCCAAACATCTCACCCTAACCCAAACATCTCACCCTAACCCAAAAGTCTCACCCTAACCCAAACATCTCACCCCTAACCCAAACATCTCACCCAAACCCAAACATCTCACCCCTAACCCAAACATCTCACCCTAACCCAAACATCTCACCCCTAACCCAAACATCTCACCCCTAACCCAAACATCTCACCCCTAACCCAAACATCTCACCCCAAACCCAAACATCGCACCCTAACCCAAACATCTCACCCTAACCCAAACATCTCACCCCTAACCCAAACATCTCACCCCTAACCCAAACATCTCACCCCTAATCCAAACATCTCACCCTAACCCAAACATCTCACCCTAACCCAAACATCTCACCCTAACCCAAACATCTCACCCCTAACCCAAACATCTCACCCCTAACCCAAACATCTCACCCCTAACCCAAACATCTCACCCTAACCCAAACATCGCACCCCTAACCCAAACATCTCACCCCTAACCCAAACATCGCACCCCTAACCCAAACATCTCACCCCTAACCCAAACATCTCACCCCTAACCCAAACATCTTACCCTAACCCAAACATCTCACCCTAACCCAAACATCTCACCCTAACCCAAACATCTCACCCCTAACCCAAACATCTCACCCCTAACCCAAACATCGCACCCATAACCCAAACATCTCACCCCTAACCCAAACATCTCACCCTAACCCAAACATCTCAACCTAACCCAAACATCTCACCCTAACCCAAACATCTCACCCCTAACCCAAACATCTCACCCCTAACCCAAACATCTCACCCTAACCCAAACATCTCACCCTAACCCAAACATCTCACCCTAACCCAAACATCTCACCCCTAACCCAAACATCTCACCCTAACCCAAACATCTCGCCCCTAACCCAAACATCTCACCCCTAACCCAAACATCTCACCCTAACCCAAACATCTCACCCTAACCCAAACATCTCACCCTAACCCAAACATCGCACCCTAACCCAAACATCTCACCCCTAACCCAAACATCTCACCCCTAACCCAAACATCTCACCCTAACCCAAACATCTCACCCTAACCCAAACATCTCACCCCTAACCCAAACATCTCACCCCTAACCCAAACATCTCACCCCTAACCCAAACATCTCACCCTAACCCAAATATCTCACCCCTAACCCAAACATCTCACCCCTAACCCAAACATCTCACCCCTAACCCAAACATCGCACCCCTAACCCAAACATCTCACCCCTAACCCAAACAGCTTACCCTAACCCAAACATCTCACCCTAACCCAAACATCTCACCCCTAACCCAAACATCTCACCCCTAACCCAAACATCGCACCCCTAACCCAAACATCTCACCCCTAACCCAAACATCTCACCCTAACCCAAACATCTCAACGTAACCCAAACATCTCACCCTAACCCAAACATCTCACCCCTAACCCAAACATCTCACCCCTAACCCAAACATCGCACCCCTAACCCAAACATCTCACCCCTAACCCATACATCTCACACTAACCCAAACATCTCACCCCTAACCCAAACATCTCACCCCTAACCCAAACATCTCACCCTAACCCAAACATCTCACCCCTAACCCAAACATCTCACCCTAACCCAAACATCTCACCCTAACCCAAACATCTCACCCCTAACCCAAACATCTCACCCCTAACCCAAACATCGCACCCCTAACCCAAACATCTCACCCCTAACCCAAACATCTCACCCCTAACCCAAACATCTCACCCCTAACCCAAACATCTTACCCTAACCCAAACATCTCACCCCTAACCCAAACATCTCACCCCTAACCCAAACATCGCACCCCTAACCCAAACATCTCACCCCTAACCCAAACATCTCACCCTAACCCAAACATCTCAACGTAACCCAAACATCTCACCCTAACCCAAACATCTCACCCCTAACCCAAACATCTCACCCCTAACCCAAACATCGCACCCCTAACCCAAACATCTCACCCCTAACCCATACATCTCACCCTAACCCAAACATCTCACACTAACCCAAACATCTCACCCCTAACCCAAACATCTCACCCCTAACCCAAACATCTCACCCTAACCCAAACATCTCACCCCTAACCCAAACATCTCACCCTAACCCAAACATCTCACCCCTAACCCAAACATCTCACCCTAACCCAAACATCTCACCCCTAACCCAAACATCTCACCCCAAACCCAAACATCGCACCCCTAACCCAAACATCTCACCCCTAACCCAAACATCTCACCCTAACCCAAACATCTCACCCTAACCCAAACATCTCACCCTAACCCAAACATCTCACCCCTAACCCAAACATCTCACCCCTAACCCAAACATCTCACCCTAACCCAAACATCTCACCCCTAACCCAAACATCTCACCCTAACCCAAACATCTCACCCCTAACCCAAACATCTCAACCCTAACCCAAAAATCTCACCCTAACCCAAACATCTCACCCCTAACCCAAACATCTCACCCCTAACCCAAACATCTCACCCCTAACCCAAACATCTCACCCTAACCCAAACATCTCACCCTAACCCAAACATCTCACCCCTAACCCAAACATCTCACCCCTAACCCAAACATCTCACCCTAACCCAAACATCTCACCCCTAACCCAAACATCTCACCCCTAACCCAAACATCTCACCCCTAACCCAAACATCTCACCCTAACCCAAACAACTCACCCCTAACCCAAACATCTCACCCCTAACCCAAACATCTCACCCCTAACCCAAACATCTCACCCCTAACCCAAACATCTCACCCCTAACCCAAACATCTCACCCCTAACCCAAACATCTCACCCCTAACCCAAACATCTTACCCTAACCAAAACATCTCACCCTAACCCAAACATCTCACCCTAACCCAAACATCTCACCCCTAACCCAAACATCTCACCCCTAACCCAAACATCTCACCCCTAACCCAAACATCTTACCCTAACCCAAACATCTCACCCTAACCCAAACATCTCACCCCTAACCCAAACATTGCACCCCTAACCCAAAATCTCACCCCTAACCCAAACATCTCACCCTAACCCAAACATCGCACCCAAACCCAAACATCTCACCCCTAACCCAAACATCTCACCTTAACCCAAACATCTCACCCTAACCCAAACATCTCACCCCTAACCCAAACATCGCACCCCTAACCCAAACATCGCACCCTAACCCAAACATCTCACCCCTAACCCAAACATCTCACCCTAACCCAAACATCTCACCCCTAACCCAAACATCTCACCCTAACCCAAACATCTCACCCTAACCCAAACATCTCACCCCTAACCCAAACATCTCACCCTAACCCAAATATCTCACCCCTAACCCAAACATCTCACCCCTAACCCAAACATCGCACCCCTAACCCAAACATCTCACCCCTAACCCAAACATCTCACCCTAACCCAAACATCTCACCCTAACCCAAACATCTCACCCTAACCCAAACATCTCACCCCTAACCCAAACATCTCACCCCTAACCCAAACATCGCACCCCTAACCCAAACATCTCACCCCTAACCCATACATCTCACCCTAACCCAAACATCTCACCCTAACCCAAACATCTCACCCTAACCCAAACATCTCACCCCTAACCCAAACATCTCACCCCCAACCCAAACATCTCACCCCTAACCCAAACATCGCACCCCTAACCCAAACATCTCACCCCTAACCCATACATCTCACCCTAACCCAAACATCTCACCCTAACCCAAACATCTCACCCTAACCCAAACATCTCACCCCTAACCCAAACATCTCACCCTAACCCAAACATCTCACCCCTAACCCAAACATCTCACCCCTAACCCAAACATCTCACCCTAACCCAAACATCTCACCCTAACCCAAACATCGCACCCTAACCCAAACATCTCACCCCTAACCCAAACATCTCACCCCTAACCCAAACATCTCACCCTAACCCAAACATCTCACCCCTAACCCAAACATCTCACCCCTAACCCAAACATCTCACCCCTAACCCAAACATCTCACCCTAACCCAAACATCTCACCCCTAACCCAAACATCTCACCCCTAACCCAAACATCTCACCCTAACCCAAACATCTCACCCTAACTCAAAGATCTCACCCCTAACCCAAACATCGCACCCCTAACCCAAACATCTCACCCCTAACCCAAACATCTCACCCCTAACCCAAACATCTTACCCTAACCCAAACATCTCACCCTAACCCAAACATCTCACCCTAACCCAAACATCTCACCCCTAACCCAAACATCTCACCCCTAACCCAAACATCGCACCCCTAACCCAAAAATCTCACCCCTAACCCAAACATCTCACCCTAACCCAAACATCTCAACGTAACCCAAACATCTCACCCTAACCCAAACATCTCACCCCTAACCCAAACATCTCACCCCTAACCCAAACATCGCACCCCTAACCCAAACATCTCACCCCTAACCCATACATCTCACCCTAACCCAAACATCTCACACTAACCCAAACATCTCACCCCTAACCCAAACATCTCACCCCTAACCCAAACATCTCACCCTAACCCAAACATCTCACCCCTAACCCAAACATCTCACACTAACCCAAACATCTCACCCCTAACCCAAACATCTCACCCCTAACCCAAACATCTCACCCTAACCCAAACATCTCACCCCTAACCCAAACATCTCACCCTAACCCAAACATCTCACCCCTAACCCAAACATCTCACCCTAACCCAAACATCTCACCCCTAACCCAAACATCTCACCCCAAACCCAAACATCGCACCCCTAACCCAAACATCTCACCCCTAACCCAAACATCTCACCCTAACCCAAACATCTCACCCTAACCCAAACATCTCACCCTAACCCAAACATCTCACCCCTAACCCAAACATCTCACCCCTAACCCAAACATCTCACCCTAACCCAAACATCTCACCCCTAACCCAAACATCTCACCCTAACCCAAACATCTCACCCCTAACCCAAACATCTCAACCCTAACCCAAAAATCTCACCCTAACCCAAACATCTCACCCCTAACCCAAACATCTCACCCCTAACCCAAACATCTCACCCCTAACCCAAACATCTCACCCTAACCCAAACATCTCACCCTAACCCAAACATCTCACCCCTAACCCAAACATCTCACCCCTAACCCAAACATCTCACCCTAACCCAAACATCTCACCCCTAACCCAAACATCTCACCCCTAACCCAAACATCTCACCCCTAACCCAAACATCTCACCCTAACCCAAACAACTCACCCCTAACCCAAACATCTCACCCCTAACCCAAACATCTCACCCCTAACCCAAACATCTCACCCCTAACCCAAACATCTCACCCCTAACCCAAACATCTCACCCCTAACCCAAACATCTCACCCCTAACCCAAACATCTTACCCTAACCAAAACATCTCACCCTAACCCAAACATCTCACCCTAACCCAAACATCTCACCCCTAACCCAAACATCTCACCCCTAACCCAAACATCTCACCCCTAACCCAAACATCTTACCCTAACCCAAACATCTCACCCTAACCCAAACATCTCACCCCTAACCCAAACATTGCACCCCTAACCCAAAATCTCACCCCTAACCCAAACATCTCACCCTAACCCAAACATCGCACCCAAACCCAAACATCTCACCCCTAACCCAAACATCTCACCTTAACCCAAACATCTCACCCTAACCCAAACATCTCACCCCTAACCCAAACATCGCACCCCTAACCCAAACATCGCACCCTAACCCAAACATCTCACCCCTAACCCAAACATCTCACCCTAACCCAAACATCTCACCCCTAACCCAAACATCTCACCCTAACCCAAACATCTCACCCTAACCCAAACATCTCACCCCTAACCCAAACATCTCACCCTAACCCAAATATCTCACCCCTAACCCAAACATCTCACCCCTAACCCAAACATCTCACCCTAACCCAAACATCTCACCCCTAACCCAAACATCTCACCCCTAACCCAAACATCGCACCCCTAACCCAAACATCTCACCCTAACCCAAACATCTCACCCTAACCCAAACATCTCACCCCTAACCCAAACATCTCACCCCTAACCCAAACATCTCACCCCTAACCCAAACATCGCACCCCTAACCCAAACATCTCACCCCTAACCCATACATCTCACCCTAACCCAAACATCTCACCCTAACCCAAACATCTCACCCTAACCCAAACATCTCACCCCTAACCCAAACATCTCACCCTAACCCAAACATCTCACCCCTAACCCAAACATCTCACCCCTAACCCAAACATCTCACCCTAACCCAAACATCTCACCCTAACCCAAACATCGCACCCTAACCCAAACATCTCACCCCTAACCCAAACATCTCACCCCTAACCCAAACATCTCACCCTAACCCAAACATCTCACCCCTAACCCAAACATCTCACCCTAACCCAAACATCTCACCCCTAACCCAAACATCTCACCCCTAACCCAAACATCTCACCCTAACCCAAACATCTCACCCTAACTCAAAGATCTCACCCCTAACCCAAACATCGCACCCCTAACCCAAACATCTCACCCCTAACCCAAACATCTCACCCCTAACCCAAACATCTTACCCTAACCCAAACATCTCACCCTAACCCAAACATCTCACCCTAACCCAAACATCTCACCCCTAACCCAAACATCTCACCCCTAACCCAAACATCGCACCCCTAACCCAAAAATCTCACCCCTAACCCAAACATCTCACCCTAACCCAAACATCTCAACGTAACCCAAACATCTCACCCTAACCCAAACATCTCACCCCTAACCCAAACATCTCACCCCTAACCCAAACATCGCACCCCTAACCCAAACATCTCACCCCTAACCCATACATCTCACCCTAACCCAAACATCTCACACTAACCCAAACATCTCACCCCTAACCCAAACATCTCACCCCTAACCCAAACATCTCACCCTAACCCAAACATCTCACCCCTAACCCAAACATCTCACCCTAACCCAAACATCTCACCCCTAACCCAAACATCTCACCCTAACCCAAACATCTCACCCTAACCCAAACATCTCACCCCTAACCCAAACATCTCACCCCTAACCCAAACATCTCACCCCAAACCCAAACATCGCACCCCTAACCCAAACATCTCACCCCTAACCCAAACATCTCACCCTAACCCAAACATCTCACCCTAACCCAAACATCTCACCCCTAACCCAAACATCTCACCCCAAACCCAAACATCGCACCCCTAACCCAAACATCTCACCCTAACCCAAACATCTCACCCTAACCCAAACATCTCACCCCTAACCCAAACATCTCACCCCTAACCCAAACATCTCACCCTAACCCAAACATCTCACCCTAACCCAAACATCTCACCCTAACCCAAACATCTCACCCCTAACCCAAACATCTCACCCTAACCCAAACATCTCACCCCCAACCCAAACATCTCACCCTAACCCAAACATCTCACCCCTAACCCAAACATCTCACCCCTAACCCAAACATCTCACCCCTAACCCAAACATCTCACCCTAACCCAAACAACTCACCCCTAACCCAAACATCTCACCCCTAACCCAAACATCTCACCCCTAACCCAAACATCTCACCCCTAACCCAAACATCTCACCCCTAACCCAAACATCTCACCCTAACCCAAACATCTCACCCTAACCCAAACATCTCACCCCTAACCCAAACATCTCACCCCTAACCCAAACATCTCACCCTAACCCAAACATCTCACCCCTAACCCAAACATCTCACCCCTAACCCAAACATCTCACCCCTAACCCAAACATCTTACCCTAACACAAACATCTCACCCTAACCCAAACATCTCACCCTAACCCAAACATCTCACCCTAACCCAAACATCGCACCCAAACCCAAACATCTCACCCCTAACCCAAACATCTCACCTTAACCCAAACATCTCACCCTAACCCAAACATCTCACCCCTAACCCAAACATCGCACCCCTAACCCAAACATCGCACCCTAACCCAAACATCTCACCCCTAACCCAAACATCTCACCCTAACCCAAACATCTCACCCCTAACCCAAACATCTCACCCTAACCCAAACATCTCACCCTAACCCAAACATCTCACCCCTAACCCAAACATCTCACCCTAACCCAAATATCTCACCCCTAACCCAAACATCTCACCCCTAACCCAAACATCTCACCCTAACCCAAACATCTCACCCTAACCCAAACATCTCACCCCTAACCCAAACATCTCACCCTAACCCAAACATCTCACCCCTAACCCAAACATCTCACCCTAACCCAAACATCTCACCCCTAACCCAAACATCTCACCCTAACCCAAACATCTCACCCCTAACCCAAACATCTCACCCCTAACCCAAACATCTCACCCTAACCCAAACATCTCACCCCTAACCCAAACATCTCACCCCTAACCCAAACATCTCACCCCTAACCCAAACATCTCACCCTAACCCAAACATCTCAAGAGGTAAAACTGAGTGTGAATCATGTGACGTGTGGGACTCAAAGCTGCTTCACTCGTTACAGTTTTGGAGCGAGACCTGAAGGACACGTCTGGGACTCTGAAGGACACGACTGGGACTCTGAAGGACACGACTGGGACTCTGAAGGACACGACTGGGACTGGACTCTGAAGGACACGACTGGGACTCTGAAGGACACGACTGGGACTCTGAAGGACACGACTGGGACTGGACTCTGAAGGACACGACTGGGACTCTGAAGGACACGACTGGGACTCTGAAGGACACGACTGGGACAGGACTCTGAAGGACATGACTGGGACTCTGAAGGACACGACTGGGACTCTGAAGGACACGACTGGGACTCTGAAGGACACGACTGGGACTGGACTCTGAAGGACACGACTGGGACTCTGAAGGACACGACTGGGACTGGACTCTGAAGGACACGACTAGGAAGAGTCCCAGTCGTCCTTCAGAGTCCCAGTCATGTCCTTCAGAGGAAGGACATGACTGGGACTCTGAAGGACACGACTGGGACTCTGAAGGACACGACTGGGACTGGACTCTGAAGGACACGACTGGGACTCTGAAGGACACGACTGGGACTCTGAAGGACACGACTGGGACTGAACTCTGAAGGACACGACTGGGACTCTGAAGGACACGACTGGGACTCTGAAGGACACGACTGGGACTGGACTCTGAAGGACACGACTGGGACTGGACTCTGAAGGACACGACTGGGACTCTGAAGGACACGACTGGGACTGGACTCTGAAGGACACGACTGGGACTCTGAAGGACACGACTAGGACTCTGAAGGACACGGCTGGGACTGGACTCTGAAGGACACGACTGGGACTCTGAAGGACACGACTGGGACTCTGAAGGACACGACTGGGACTCTGAAGGACACGACTGGGACTGGACTCTGAAGGACACGACTGGGACTCTGAAGGACACGACTGGGACTCTGAAGGACACGACTGGGACTGGACTCTGAAGGACACGACTGGGACTCTGAAGGACACGACTGGGACTGGACTCTGAAGGACACGACTGGGACTCTGAAGGACACGACTAGGACTCTGAAGGACACGGCTGGGACTGGACTCTGAAGGACACGACTGGGACTCTGAAGGACACGACTGGGACTCTGAAGGACACGACTGGGACTCTGAAGGACACGACTGGGACTGGACTCTGAAGGACACGACTGGGACTCTGAAGGACACGACTGGGACTGGACTCTGAAGGACACGACTGGGACTCTGAAGGACACGACTGGGACTCTGAAGGACACGACTGGGACTCTGAAGGACACGACTGGGACTGGACTCTGAAGGACACGACTGGGACTCTGAAGGACACGACTGGGACTCTGAAGGACACGACTGGGACTCTGAAGGACACGACTGGGACAGGACTCTGAAGGACATGACTGGGACTCTGAAGGACACGACTGGGACTCTGAAGGACACGACTGGGACTCTGAAGGACACGACTGGGACTGGACTCTGAAGGACACGACTGGGACTCTGAAGGACACGACTGGGACTCTGAAGGACACGACTGGGACTGGACTCTGAAGGACACGACTGGGACTCTGAAGGACACGACTGGGACTGGACTCTGAAGGACACGACTGGGACTCTGAAGGACACGACTGGGACTGGACTCTGAAGGACACGACTGGGACTCTGAAGGACACGACTGGGACTGGACTCTGAAGGACACGACTGGGACTCTGAAGGACACGACTGGGACTCTGAAGGACACGACTGGACTCTGAAGGACACGACTGGGACTCTGAAGGACACGACTGGGACTGGACTCTGAAGGACACGACTGGGACTCTGAAGGACACGACTGGGACTCTGAAGGACACGACTGGGACTCTGCTCGGCTCCGTCTCAGGTCCGACTCAGGTCCAAACCCAGAACCTTCATCAGACCTTCTGAAGTGGAAGCTTGTGTTTTTCAGACTTGATCCTGAGGCTGAACTCCACAGAGAAGCTTCTGGAGGAACTGTCTGAGCGCACAGGTGAGCCAGATGCCCTCCCAGAGCAGTGTGGTTCCTCTGAGGTGAGCCAGATGCCCTCCCAGAGCAGTGTGGTTCCTCTGAGGTGAGCCAGATGCCCTCCCAGAGCAGTGTGGTTCCTGAGGTGAGCCAGATGCCCTCCCAGAGCAGTGTGGTTCCTCTGAGGTGAGCCAGATGCCCTCCCAGAGCAGTGTGGTTCCTGAGGTGAGCCAGATGCCCTCCCAGAGCAGTGTGGTTCCTCTGAGGTGAGCCAGATGCCCTCCCAGAGCAGTGTGGTTCCTCTGAGGTGAGCCAGATGCCCTCCCAGAGCAGTGTGGTTCCTCTGAGGTGAGCCAGATGCCCTCCCAGAGCAGTGTGGTTCCTGAGGTGAGCCAGATGCCCTCCCAGAGCAGTGTGGTTCCTGAGGTGAGCCAGATGCCCTCCCAGAGCAGTGTGGTTCCTGAGGTGAGCCAGATGCCCTCCCAGAGCAGTGTGGTTCCTCTGAGGTGAGCCAGATGCCCTCCCAGAGCAGTGTGGTTCCTCTGAGGTGAGCCAGATGCCCTCCCAGAGCAGTGTGGTTCCTCTGAGGTGAGCCAGATGCCCTCCCAGAGCAGTGTGGTTCCTGAGGTGAGCCAGATGCCCTCCCAGAGCAGTGTGGTTCCTCTGAGGTGAGCCAGATGCCCTCCCAGAGCAGTGTGGTTCCTGAGGTGAGCCAGATGCCCTCCCAGAGCAGTGTGGTTCCTCTGAGGTGAGCCAGATGCCCTCCCAGAGCAGTGTGGTTCCTCTGAGGTGAGCCAGATGCCCTCCCAGAGCAGTGTGGTTCCTGAGGTGAGCCAGATGCCCTCCCAGAGCAGTGTGGTTCCTGAGGTGAGCCAGATGCCCTCCCAGAGCAGTGTGGTTCCTGAGGTGAGCCAGATGCCCTCCCAGAGCAGTGTGGTTCCTGAGGTGAGCCAGATGCCCTCCCAGAGCAGTGTGGTTCCTCTGAGGTGAGCCAGATGCCCTCCCAGAGCAGTGTGGTTCCTCTGAGGTGAGCCAGATGCCCTCCCAGAGCAGTGTGGTTCCTCTGAGGTGAGCCAGATGCCCTCCCAGAGCAGTGTGGTTCCTGAGGTGAGCCAGATGCCCTCCCAGAGCAGTGTGGTTCCTGAGGTGAGCCAGATGCCCTCCCAGATCAGTGTGGTTCCTGAGGTGAGCCAGATGCCCTCCCGTGCTGACACGCCTCGCTGCTGCTGTCCCTCAGGTCTCCAGAAGGTGGCGTTCTCGGTCGGTCTCTCGGACTCTGGAGCTGTCGGTCCTTTTGACTCTGAGACGACTCTGAAGTTCAACAAAGTTCTGACCAACGAAGGGTCAGCCTACGACCCACAGACAGGTACAGACCGGGTTTAGTCCTGGTTTAGTCCTGGTTTAGTCCTGGTTTAGACTGGGTTTGGATCAGGTTTAAGACTGGTCTCTGGTCTCAGTCCTGGTCTCTGGTCTCAGTCCTGGTCTCTGGTCTCAGTCCTGGTCTCTGGTCTCAGTCCTGGTCTCTGGTCTCAGTCCTGGTCTCTGGTCTCAGTCCTGGTCTCTGGTCTCAGTCCTGGTCTCTGGTCTCAGTCCTGGTCTCTGGTCTCAGTCCTGGTCTCTGGTCTCAGTCCTGGTCTCTGGTCTCAGTCCTGGTCTCTGGTCTCAGTCCTGGTCTCTGGTCTCAGTCCTGGTCTCTGGTCTCAGTCCTGGTCTCTGGTCTCAGTCCTGGTCTCTGGTCTCAGTCCTGGTCTCTGGTCTCAGTCCTGGTCTCTGGTCTCAGTCCTGGTCTCTGGTCTCAGTCCTGGTCTCTGGTCTCAGTCCTGGTCTCTGGTCTCAGTCCTGGTCTCTGGTCTCAGTCCTGGTCTCTGGTCTCAGTCCTGGTCTCTGGTCTCAGTCCTGGTCTCTGGTCTCAGTCCTGGTCTCTGGTCTCAGTCCTGGTCTCTGGTCTCAGTCCTGGTCTCTGGTCTCAGTCCTGGTCTCTGGTCTCAGTCCTGGTCTCTGGTCTGTTGCAGGTCTCTTCTCGGCTCCTGTCCCGGGTCTTTATGTCTTCTCCTTCTGTGTGCTGGACTTCCTGAAAGGCTACATGGGCGTGTCCCTTCATCACAATGATCGTCCAATCAGCTTCAGCCTGAAGCTAAACGCTCACGGCGGCTACGACTCGGCGTGTAACAGCGCCATCCTCAGGCTGAACGCAGGAGACGCCGTGTCACTGCGTCTGCCCGCCTCCTACCGTCTCTATGACGACCAGCGCAACTTTAGCCTCTTCAGCGGCTTCAGCCTTTAGACCTGGTCCTGGTCCTGGTCCTGGTCCTGGTCCTGGTCCTGGTCCTGGTCCTGGTCCTGGTCCTGGTCCTGGTCCTGGTCCTGGTCCTGGTCCTGGTCCTGGTCCTGGTCCTGGTCCTGGTCCTGGTCTTGTTCAATGGTTTTGTTCTGATTAAAAATACATTTTCAATAATGTCGGCGTCGTGTTGGTTTTTTGTATTTCTTGTTTCACATTTTACAAACGAAAGACTCGACTCATGTGAAACCAAGACCAGCTGGACCTCAGAGCTGGACCTCAGAGCTGGACCTCAGAGCTGGACCTCAGAGCTGGACCTCAGAGCTGGACCTCAGAGCTGGACCTCAGGGCTGGACCTCAGGGCTGGACCTCAGGGCTGGACCTCAGGGCTGGACCTCAGAGCTGGACCTCAGAGCTGGACCTCAGAGCTGGACCTCAGGGCTGGACCTCAGAGCTGGACCTCAGAGCTGGACCTCAGGGCTGGACCTCAGAGCTGGACCTCACCTTCACGTCATGTGACGTGTGTGTCATTGAGATAAGTGAGAAGACCCCGCCCACAGGGAGGAGTTACAGCATGAACAGAACAGGCCCAAGAATCGTCCCCTGGGGAACTCCACAGAGCAGCAGAAGAAGGGCCTGTGAGGTCCAGGGCCTCAGTGAGGTCCAGGTCCAGGCCCTCAGTGAGGTCCAGGTCCAGGCCCTCAGTGAGGTCCAGGTCCAGGCCCTCAGTGAGGTCCAGGGCCAAAAGAGCACTTTAACATCTAAAGGACAAAGACGATGAGTTTTTTTTTGTCATTTCAGACGTTTTGACACAAACGTGACACATTTTATAGAAGATCAAAAATCATTCAAATTGAGCAGATTTTAAGCCAAAATAATAAAAAGGCTCAGGAGCGCCCCCTGCCCGCCCCTGTCACGGGCTCAGGAGCGCCCCCTGTCACGGGCTCAGGAGCGCCCCCTGTCACGGGCTCAGGAGCGCCCCCTGTCACGGGCTCAGGAGCGCCCCCTGCCCGCCCCTGTCACGGGCTCAGGAGCGCCCCCTGTCACGGGCTCAGGAGCGCCCCCTGTCACGGGCTCAGGAGCGCCCCCTGCCCGCCCCTGTCACGGGCTCAGGAGCGCCCCCTGTCACGGGCTCAGGAGCGCCCCCTGTCACGGGCTCAGGAGCGCCCCCTGCCCGCCCCTGTCACGGGCTCAGGAGCGCCCCCTGTCACGAGGAAGAAGTACTGTTTGTCTCAATGAACTTTTACTGTCGTTTATAATGAATGAGTTTAAAAATACTTTCATTATCCACAACATGGAAATACTGAGTGTTTTATTTGTCATAAACAGAAGGAGACAGTGTCTGCATCACACGTACTTCCTGTTGCCACGACAACAGGAAGTACAAACCTGAACCACAAACACATTTGAAAACAGGAAACCACAAAGTTTGAACTATTTTCTTAGACTCAATAAACTTTTGTTTTGTTTTGCAGCTTAAACTCAGACATGAATGAGAATAATCATGAGTTTGACGTGGAAAACACATAATTCAGACTAAATAAAGATAAATGAAAGACTAAATATGATTTATTATGATTAATCAACAGAAGTTTAAGCCTGAGACAGACTTTATTTCACTCTTTCACGTCTGGAGCTGTTGTATTTGCATGTTCTGCCGCTGCCGCCGGAAGAGGAAGTGAAAGTAAAACTTCATTTGGTTTGAGCAGATCCAGACTCGTGATGAGCGGAGACGTGATGTCCACTTTCACCGGGGACAGGACCGGGATAGAGGCGGAGGAACTGTGAGTAAAACCGGGACAAGCGGGGACAAACCGGAGGCAAAAACGGGCCTCAAAGTCCCGCGTTATAACGGGACAAGGCGTGGTCACTTCTCTCATTAACTTCAGGCCCGTTAAACATCCATATGAATATATATAATATATATTAATATATATAATATATATGAATCTATATAATATATATTAATATAGTAGAAAAAGCTTCAGTTGTTTCATCTGGACTCAGTTTGAAAAATAGACGTTTCGACTCTCATCCAAGAGTCATTGTCAATAACAGAATTTAGGTCGAGAACTCCGATATTAATACTGTTCTGTGGTAAGACCCGCCCATTGGGAGGAGCCTTCCTGAAGTAGAAAGAGTTGTTTGTTTCAACAGAAACTCCCCTTTGTATCTACCGAGCCTATTCAGAATCTTAATGGGCTGTTAGAATCCTCTTTGTCTTTGTGAGACCCTGGCTCAACCACCCTGAGGACCTGATTAGCATCTGAATGTCCTGGTCCTGGTCCTCTACCTTTCCAGGGGTTCAGAATCCCATTATAAATAACAGGAAGATTAAACCTAAGCCCTCCATTTCTGTTTAAAGAAGGTCTTTCTTTTTTAACAAAAAAAGCTTCTTTAACTCCTCTTTCAAACCATCTTTTCTCCTGCTTCAAACCTTCACCTCACCGTCTTCAAACGAGTGATTAGAGGCTTCAAGATGGAGATGCACGGCACTCTGAGGTCCTGAACTAGTATTTCTTCTGTGCTGATAAAGCCTCTTGTGTAGAGGCTGTTTCGTCTCACCTATGTAACGTTCTTTACAGCTTTCTTCACTGCATTGGATCGAATAAACTACATTGCTCTGTTTTTGAGTCGGCAACTTGTCCTTTGGATGAACCAGTTTTTGTCTTAAAGTGTTTCCTGGTTTAAAATAAACAGGGACTTCGTGTTGTCTAAAAATTCTCTGCAGTTTTTCCGAGAGGCCAGACACATAAGGGATAGAAACACCTTCCTTCTCTGTTCAGTTTCCCTTTTGTCCTGCTTCTTGGTTCTCTTCACTCTGTTGAGAGCCCAAGCGGGGTAACCACAGGCTGAGAGGGCATTTCACACATGTTTTTCCTCTTTCTTCTTGCCCTCTGAGCTGGTGGGCACACCTTGAGCTCTGTGTTGTAAGGTTCTGATCACCCCCAGCTTGTGCTGTAGTGGGTGGTTGGAACCAAAGAGCAGATACTGGTCCGTGTGTGTAGGTTTCCTATATACTTCTATTTGGAGTTTCCCGTCCTCTCCTCAAAAAGGAGGTTCCACTCAGACCCATAGTGTGCAGCACAGGTTCCATCACTTACAATGTGGCCAAGCATTTAACAACTATATTGGCTCCGCTTGTGGGGAATTCGGTACATCATGTGGAAAACACGCACAACTTTGTGGATAAAGTGAAACATCTCCAACTGGACCCAGATGACCTCATGGTTTCATATGATGTTGTGTCCCTGTTCACCTGCATCTGACCTCTGACCTCTGATGCAGTAGCAGCGGTGAGGATCAGACTGCAGGAAGACACCACCTACAGGAAAGGACCAAACTGACACCTGAACACATATGTAAACTGTTGGACATCTGTCTGAACACCACTTACTTTCAATTCCGGGGACAATTTTACAGACAGATTCATGGCTGTGCCATGGGCTCGCCCGTCTCTCCCATAGTGGCCAACCTGTACATGGAGCACTTTGAGAAGAAGGCACTGTCCTCATTCTCAGGCATAGCCCCAAAACTGTGGCTCCGCTATGTCGATGATACTTTTGTAACAATTAAGAAACAAGAGCTGGAAACCTTCTCTGATCACATCAATGCTGTGGACCCACATATCAGGTTTACAAGAGAAGACGCTAAGGAGAATTGCTTGGCCTTTCTTGATTGTTCCACGATCAGAGGAGAGGACGGGAAACTCCAAATAGAAGTTTATAGGAAACCTACACACACGGACCAGTATCTGCTCTTTGGTTCCAACCACCCACTACAGCACAAGCTGGGTGTGATCAGAACCTTACAACACAGAGCTCAAGGTGTGCCCACCAGCTCAGAGGGCAAGAAGAAAGAGGAAAAACATGTGTGAAATGCCCTCTCAGCCTGTGGTTACCCCGCTTGGGCTCTCAACAGAGTGAAGAGAACCAAGAAGCAGGACAAAAGGGAAACTGAACAGAGAAGGAAGGTGTTTCTATCCCTTATGTGTCTGGCCTCTCGGAAAAACTGCAGAGAATTTTTAGACAACACGAAGTCCCTGTTTATTTTAAACCAGGAAACACTTTAAGACAAAAACTGGTTCACCCAAAGGACAAGTTGCCGACTCAAAAACAGAGCAATGTAGTTTATTCGATCCAATGCAGTGAAGAAAGTTGTAAAGAACGGTACATAGGTGAGACAAAACAGCCTCTACACAAGAGGCTTTACCAGCACAGAAGAAATACTAGTTCAGGACCTCAGAGTGCCGTGCATCTCCATCTTGAAGCCTCTAATCACTCGTTTGAAGACGGTGAGGTGAAGGTTTTAAGCAGGAGAAAAGATGGTTTGAAAGAGGAGTTAAGGAAGCTATTTTTGTTAAAAAAGAAAGACCTTCTTTAAACAGAAATGGAGGGCTAAGGTTTAATCTTCCTGTTATTTATAATGGGATACTGAACCCCTGGAAAGGTAAAGGACATTCAGATGCTAATCAGGTACTCAGGGTGGTTGAGCCAGGGTCTCACAAAGACAAAGAGGATTCTAATAGCCCATTAAGATTCTGAATAGGCTCGGTAGATACAAGGGGGGAGTTTCTGTTGAAACAAACAACTCTTTCTACTTCAGGAAGGCTCCTCCCAATGGGCGGGTCTTACCACAGAACAGTATTAATATCAGAGTTCTCGACCTAAATTCTGTTATTGACAATGACTCTTGGATGAGAGTCGAAACGTCTATTTTTTCAAACTGAGTCCAGATGAAACAACTGAAGCTTTTTCTACTATGGAACACGCCTGGACGAATGAGGGATTACACCAACATACTTTAATATATATAATATATATGAATCTATACAATATATATTAATATATGTTTATGAATAGTCAGACATAAAGTGAACATGTGACTCTGACCCAAAGTATCATAAGGGTTTATTCTAATGTCCCAGAGGGAGGGACAGTCCAGAGGCAGGGACAGTCCAGAGGGAGGGACAGTCCAGAGGCAGGGACAGTCCAGAGGGAGGGACAGTCCAGAGGCAGGGACAGTCCAGAGGGAGGGACAGTCCCAGAGGGAGGGACAGTCCAGAGGCAGGGACAGTCCAGAGGCAGGGACAGTCCAGAGGGAGGGACAGTCCCAGAGGGAGGGACAGTCCAGAGCGCTCTCTTGTGGTCTTATATACAGTCCTCAGATTCTGCAGTTGCTGTTATTATGGGTTTGAATTCCTTTTATTCAGAGACAAATCTCTGTTCAGTCCTAAAGTCATTATTATTAGGCCCGAGCGCCACAAGCTGTGAGAGGCCTATTAGTCCCGTAAGGCCGTGTGAAGCACGGCTGCGAAAGTGCGCACGTAGTGCGCACGAAATCGAGCACGAAGCGCTCACCCACTCGCCCGTGCAAAAGTGCGCACTAAACGAGCACTTTACATTGGGATGACGTCATCCCCATATAAAGCACTCGTTTGCTCTAAGTGTCTCACGAACACGTTCCATCTCCTGCATGTTCCGTTCATATAAACATGTGATGCAAAAATGTAACATTATTACTGTTTAGAGGGCCAAAAACACAAAGTGGGCGGAGCCCACTCAAAATTAAGGAAAGTACCCGTCAGTGACCAGGGACCCACACCATGAGGTAGAAAATGTATAGTTTATGATATTTGAAAAATGGGAAACATTGTTTTCGCATCTTCTTCTTCTTCTTCTTCTTCTTCTTCTTCTTCTTCTTCTTCTTCTTCTTCTTCTTCTTCTTCTTCTTCTTCTCTTTCTTCTTCTTCTTCTTCTTTTCCTTCTTCTTCTTTTCCTTCTTCTTCTTCTTTTCCTTCTTCTTCTTCTTCTTTTCCTTCTTCTTCTTCTTCTTCTTCTTCTTCTTCTTCTTCTTCTTCTTCTTCTTCTTCTTCTTCTTCTTCTTCTTCTTCTTCTTTTCCTTCTTCTTCTTCTTTTCCTTCTTCTTCTTCTTCTTCTTTTCCTTCTTTTCCTTCTTCTTCTTCTTCTTCTTCTTCTTCTTTTCCTTCTTCTTCTTCTTTTCCTTCTTCTTCTTCTTCTTTTCCTTCTTCTTCTTCTTCTTCTTCTTCTTCTTCTTTTCCTTCTTCTTCTTCTTTTCCTTCTTCTTCTTCTTCTTCTTCTTCTTCTTCTTCTTCTTCTTCTTCTTCTTCTTCTTCTTCTTCTTCTTCTTCTTCTTTTCCTTCTTCTTCTTCTTCTTTTCCTTCTTCTTCTTCTTCTTTTCCTTCTTCTTCTTCTTCTTTTCCTTCTTTTCCTTCTTCTTCTTCTTCTTCTTCTTCTTCTTCTTCTTCTTCTTCTTCTTCTTCTTCTTCTTCTTCTTCTTCTTCTTCTTTTCCTTCTTCTTCTTCTTCTTCTTCTTCTTCTTCTTCTTCTTCTTCTTCTTCTTCTTCTTCTTCTTCTCCTCCTTTTTCTCCTTTTTCTCCTTTTTCTCCTTTTCCTCCTTTTTCTCCTTTTCCTCCTTTTTCTCCTTTTTCTTCTTTTTCTCCTTTTTCTTCTTTTTCTCCTTTTTCTTCTTTTTCGTCTTTTTCTTCTTTTTCTCCTTTTTCTTCTTTTTCTCCTTTTTCTCCTTTTTCTTCTTTTTTCTTCTTTTTCTTCTTTTTCCTTCTTCTTCTTCTTCTTCTTTTCCTTCTTCTTCTTCTTCTTCTTCTTCTTCTTCTTCTTTTCCTTCTTCTTCTTCTTCTTCTTTTCCTTCTTCTTCTTCTTCTTTTCCTTCTTCTTCTTCTTCTTCTTTTCCTTCTTTTCCTTCTTCTTCTTCTTCTTCTTCTTCTTCTTCTTCTTTTCCTTCTTCTTCTTCTTTTCCTTCTTCTTCTTCTTCTTTTCCTTCTTCTTCTTCTTCTTCTTCTTCTTCTTCTTTTCCTTCTTCTTCTTCTTTTCCTTCTTCTTCTTCTTCTTCTTCTTCTTCTTCTTCTTCTTCTTCTTCTTCTTCTTCTTCTTTTCCTTCTTCTTCTTCTTCTTTTCCTTCTTCTTCTTCTTCTTTTCCTTCTTCTT
>NW_027316079.1:373167-398167 GCF_026437365.1 Eucyclogobius newberryi
TCTCTCTCTCTCTCTCCCTCTCTCTCTCCCTCTCTCTCTCCTCTCTCTCTCTCTCTCTCTCTCTCTCTCTCTCCCTCTCTCTCTCTCTCCCTCTCTCTCTCTCACAGATGTGACTAAACTTTAATCCTGTTTCCGGTGATGACACAATGATGTAACAAACATAATCTTGACGATAACAATAATCCGTGTCACATGATCACATAAGCCCCGCCCCTCGGTCTGCCACACAGTCACATGGCCCCGCCCCCTCCGCTCCGTCCAAAACACGCTAATAAGTGACAAAAAGCCACAAAATCTCAACAAAAGACTTTTAGTAATTCCAGTGTGTGTGAGGGGCGTGGCTAAAGCTAGTGTGTGTGAGGGGCGTGGCTAAAGCTAGTGTGTGTGAGGGGCGTGGCTAAAGCTAGTGTGTGTGAGGGGCGTGGCTAAAGCTAGTGTGTGATAGGGGCGTGACTAAAGCTAGTGTGTGTGAGGGGCGTGGCTAAAGATAGTATGTATGAGGGGCGTGGCTAAAGCTAGTGTGTGTGAGGGGCGTGGCTAAAGCTAGTGTGTGTGAGGGGCGTGGCTAAAGATAGTATGTGTGAGGGGCGTGGCTAAAGCTAGTGTGTGATAGGGGCGTGGCTAAAGCTAGTGTGTGTGAGGGGCATGGCTAAAGATAGTGTGTGTGAGGGGCGTGGCTAAAGCTAGTGTGTGTGAGGGGCGTGGCATTTAAACCTCTCTTTATGAAATGCTAATGCTCCTCCTGTCTGGTACCACAGGTCTGAAGACCTCCTGTCTGGTACCACAGGTCTGAAGACCTCCTGTCTGGTACCACAGGTCTGAAGACCTCCTGTCTGGTACCTGTGCCTAAGACACCGCGCCCCAAAAACCTCAACAGCTTCAGGCCAGTGGCTCTCACGTCCCATCTGATGAAGACACTGGAGCGGCTGGTCCTGGACCACCTCCGCTCCACCGTGAGCTCAGCCATGGACCCGCTGCAGTTTGCATATCGGTCTGGCGTCGGAGTGGAGGACGCCGTCATCTCCCTGCTGCACCGCTCTCTCTCTCACCTGGAAAAGCCTGGCAGCTCTGTGAGGATTCTGTTCTTCGATCTTTCCAGCCCCTTCAACACCATCAGCTCCTGAGGGACAAGCTGGAGACGGCTGGTGTGGAGTACGACCTGGCAGAGTGGATCCTGGACTACCTCACGGACCGACCCCAGTTTGTGAGAGCCTGGAACTGTGTGTCTGACACTCGGACCTGCAGTGTGGGGGCCCTGCAGTGTGGGGACCTGCAGTGTGAGGGACCTGCAGTGTGAGGGACCTGCAGTGTGGAGGACCTGCAGTGTGGAGGACCTGCAGTGTGAGGGACCTGCAGTGTGGAGGACCTGCAGTGTGGAGGACCTGCAGTGTGAGGGACCTGCAGTGTGAGGGACCTGCAGTGTGAGGGGCCTGCAGTGTGGAGGACCTGCAGTGTGAGGGAATTGCAGTGTGTGGGACCTGCAGTGTGAGGGACCTGCAGTGTGGAGGACCTGCAGTGTGGGGGACCTGCAGTGTGGAGGACCTGCAGTGTGAGGGACCTGCAGTGTGAGGGACCTGCAGTGTGGGGGACCTGCAGTGTGTGGGCCCCAGGGCACCGTCCTCGCGCCCTTTCTCTTCACCCTCTACACTGCAGACCTCAGACATGGACAGCTGTGTCCTGCAGAAGTTCTCTGACCACTCTGCCATCATCGGACTCATCACAGACGATAATGTGGAGGACAGAGGACAGAGGACAGAGGACTGGAGCAGGACTTTGTGGAACCACCTCCTCATCAACGCGGGGAAGACCAAGGAGATGGTGGTGGATTTCCGCAGACGCCACTCCACGCCCCCTCACCAGAGAACATCCAGGGACGGGACATTGAGAGAGTGACTCATACAAGGACCTGGTGTTCATCTGAACCACAAACTGGACTCATAACACAGACTGAGCAGACTCAGGTCTTTTGGAGTGACAGGGCCACTCCTGACAGGGCCACTCCTGAAGACCTTCTCCTCCTCTGTGGTGCATCAGCTCCTGTAGGTGTGGTCATCACAGAGAGGAAGAAGCTGGACAAAGCTCCGTCCTGGGCTGTGCTCTGGACTCGGTGCAGGAGGTGGGGGACAGAAGGGTCCTGGCTAGATTCACATCTATGCTGGACCATGAGTGTCACCCCCTGCAGGACACTCTATCCCCTGCAGGACACTCTGTCCCCTGCAGGACACTCTGTCCCCTGCAGGACACTCTGTCCCCTGCAGGACACTCTGTCCTCTCTGGGTGTGCAACACTGTCATGTTCATGTGCAATAACTGATGTAAATAGAGAGTTTATTTGACCGTTATTATTAGTATTATTTTGTCTTACGCTGTTTTTATTTTTTCTTTATTTTTCCTTCATCTCTTATTAGGAAATGAGAGTTTTTGTTTATAAGAGTTATAAACTTCCTACAGTGACTGTCCTTTTCCTCTGTATCTACTGCGTTGCAACAATGAAATTTCCCCATGTGTGGACAATAAAGGAATATCTTATTTTATTAGACGCTTTATGACCTGGAAATATCAGATTGTGGCTCTGGACAAAGTGAGTGCCATAAACAGGAAACAGCTGTTGCTAACGCGCTACGCTAGCTTTGTGTTGCTAAGAATCCACATAGTCGTTAGCATCAGTGGAAACACCGCGCTTTAGCACCAGATTGAGTCTCCTGGAGTCGTCCTCGTCTTCAGTTTGTTGTGTTTTCTGGACTTTCGTTTCTGTCACGGCTCAGAATGTGACGAGTTAGTTTAGACCGAGGGGCACCAGCCTGAGCGAGGGGCACCAGCCTGAGCGAGGGGCACCAGCCTGAGCGAGGGGCACCAGCCTGAGCGAGGGGCACCAGCCTGAGCGAGGGGCACCAGCCTGAGCGAGGGGCACCAGCCTGAGCGAGGGGCACCAGCCTGAGCGAGGGGCACCAGCCTGAGCGAGGGGCACCAGCCTGAGCGGACAGTTTAGATTGAATGCAGCACCATTTAGAGATTGTGGGGCCTCATGACAAACCGAGTAATGAGTTTCTAAAAATATACATGTAAATTGCACCAAAATACAGAAAATATGAGGGGCCCCACTGAGCAGGCCAGGGGTCCCCACTGAGCAGGCCAGGGGGCCCCACTGAGCAGGCCATTGGGCCCCACTGAGCAGGCCAAGGGGCCCCACTGAGCAGGCCATTGGGCCCCACTGAGCAGGCCAAGGGGCCCCACTGAGCAGGCCAAGGGGCCCCACTGAGCAGGCCAAGGGGCCCCACTGAGCAGGCCAGCGTTAAGTCACTTTTAGTTTCAGAGTCATTAACAGATAAAGAAAATCGGATTATGGAACATTTAAAGGGTCAAAGGTCACATCTGTCCAACTGTTATTTTTTAGTTTGAAATGAACATGTTATAAAACACTAAAAGTAGTTCATAGTTGGACACACAACACACACACACACACACACACACAACACAACACAACACACACAACACACACAACACAACACACACACACACACACACACATCACAACACAACACACACAACACACACACACACAACGCAACACACACACAACGCACACACACACACAACACAACACAACACACACAACACAACACACACAGACACACACACACACACAGGAGTGGAGTCTGGCGCGCACGTGAGCTCTCTCTGCACACGGCACCGACCACAGCCGCACAACCAACACCGGGCCCTCTCCCGGGACACACCGGGCCCTCTCCCGGGACACACCGGCACCGGGCCCTCTCCCGGGACACACCGGGCCCTCTCCCGGGACACACCGGGCCCTCTCCCGGGACACACCGGGCCCTCTCCCGGGACACACCGGGCCCTCTCCCGGGACACACCGGGCCCTCTCCCGGGACACACCGGGAGAAGCCAAGGTCATACACTGTTCCGGTTCTGCATCCGGAGCATCCCCGTCAGTCCCGTGTCCTCTCCGCGTGCATGTGTGTCCGGTTCTTACCGTACACGCCCTGCGCGTGCGCGAGGCGCATGCAGCCGGTGAAGAGTCCGAGCGTCAGCAGCGTCATCAGCGGCGCCATGTCAGATCCTCAGAACACGACCAGAACCAGAACCAGAACCAGAACCAGGCCCGAGCCGAGCCGGGCTCTACGCGTGCCCGTGCGCGTGCCCGTGCGCGTGCCCGCCGGTCATCTCACGAGCGCGTCTCCTTCATCGTGACATCAGGAGGCGCGAGCGCAGCGGGGTCTGAGCCCGGGACCGCAGCGCAGCCCGGGTTAGGTCCATGTCAGCCCCGATGGTCCTGGTCCGGTCCTAGTCCTGGTTCTGATCCTAGTCCAGATGTTGGAGGAATCCTGGTTTAGTCCGATTTGGCCCCGGGTTTAGTCCGGTTTAGACGCGATTTCCAACAAGGTTTAATCCGTGATGAGGCGCGGGTTTGGTCCGGGTTTGGTCCGGGTTCAGACCCGCTTAAGTCCAGCTCTGTCCCGAGTCTAGTCTCGGTCGCTGAGCTCCGGGACAGCGGTGCTCGTCGCGCTGCTGAGGCCGGGGACAGCAGCTCTGGTCTGGGCAGCTCTGGTGCAGCCTCTCGGTGAGTCTCCGCTGGCCGCTGCCGGTGACGACGTCACGGCGACGTCAAGCGTCACGCACGAGCCCCCGGAGCCCGTTCCGGATGGAGAAAGTAAAGCGCGAGAGCAAAGTGGCGCTGATGAGAGAGGGGCCTAGCAACGGTTACTAAGGGCCGCCGCATCACAGACTCAAGACTCACGCACGAGACTCACGCACGAGGGGCGGAGTCTGCAGCGTGAGAATGTGTTTATCTCCCTTTAATAATACTGACGTCACAGACACCAGGCTGGAGGCGCGTCAGAGTGTCAGATGCCCTCCCTGACATTACTCTGGAATAGAACCCAACCAAGACCCTGACCCTGACCCCTGACCCTGAAGAGACCCTGACCCCTGACCCTGAAGAGACCCTGACCCCTGACCCTGAAGAGACCCTGACCCTGACCCCTAACCCTGAAGAGACCCTGACCCTGACCCTGAAGAGACCCTGACCCCTGACCCTGAAGAGACCCTGACCCCTGACCCTGAAGAGACCTGGAGTTGGTCAGTTTGGACTTTATGATTTCCATTGTACCATTATTTTAAATGTTGTCGAATAAGTTCAGTTTAATATTCATTCTTATTTTAGTCCCGGTCCAGACGCAGTTTCAGGCTCTTCTCTGTAGTGTGCTTCTGTGTTCTCTGTAGTGTGCGTCTGTGTGTGTTCTCTGTAGTGTGCTTCTGTGTTCTCTGTAGTGTGCGTCTGTGTGTGTTCTCTGTAGTGTGCTTCTGTGTTCTCTGTAGTGTGCGTCTGTGTGTGTTCTCTGTAGTGTGCGTCTGTGTTCTCTGTAGTGTGCTTCTGTGTTCTCTGTAGTGTGCGTCTGTGTGTGTTCTCTGTAGTGTGCTTCTGTGTTCTCTGTAGTGTGCGTCTGTGTTCTCTGTAGTGTGTTCTCTGTAGTGTGCGTCTGTGTTCTCTGTAGTGTGCTTCTGTGTTCTCTGTAGTGTGCGTCTGTGTTCTCTGTAGTGTGTTCTCTGTAGTGTGCGTCTGTGTGTGTTCTCTGTAGTGTGCTTCTGTGTTCTCTGTAGTGTGCGTCTGTGTGTGTTCTCTGTAGTGTGCGTCTGTGTTCTCTGTAGTGTGCTTCTGTGTTCTCTGTAGTGTGCGTCTGTGTTCTCTGTAGTGTGTTCTCTGTAGTGTGCGTCTGTGTGTGTTCTCTGTAGTGTGCTTCTGTGTTCTCTGTAGTGTGCGTCTGTGTGTGTTCTCTGTAGTGTGCGTCTGTGTTCTCTGTAGTGTGCTTCTGTGTTCTCTGTAGTGTGCGTCTGTGTTCTCTGTAGTGTGTTCTCTGTAGTGTGTGTCTGTGTTCTCTGTAGTGTGCGTCTGTGTGCGTTCTCTGTAGTGTGCGTCTGTGTGTGTTCTCTGTAGTGTGCGTCTGTAGTGTGTTCTCTGTAGTGTGCGTCTGTGTGTGTTCTCTGTAGTGTGCGTCTGTAGTGTGTTCTCTGTAGTGTGCGTCTGTGTGTGTTCTCTGTAGTGTGCGTCTGTGTGTGTTCTCTGTAGTGTGCGTCTGTGTTCTCTGTAATGTGCGTCTGTGTGTTCTCTGTAGTGTGCGTCTGTGTTCTCTGTAGTGTGCGTTTGTGTGTGTTCTCTGTAGTGTGCGTCTGTGTGTGTTCTCTGTAGTGTGCGTCTGTGTGTGTTCTCTGTAGTGTGCGTCTGTAGTGTGTTCTCTGTAGTGTGCGTCTGTGTTGTCTGTAGTGTGCGTCTGTGTTCTCTGTAGTGTGCGTCTGTGTGTGTTCTCTGTAGTGTGCGTCTGTGTGTTCTCTGTAGTGTGCGTCTGTGTTCTCTGTAGTGTGCGTCTGTGTGTGTTCTCTGTAGTGTGCGTCTGTAGTGTGTTCTCTGTAGTGTGCGTCTGTGTGTGTTCTCTGTAGTGTGCGTCTGTAGTGTGTTCTCTGTAGTGTGCGTCTGTGTGTGTTCTCTGTAGTGTGCGTCTGTGTGTGTTCTCTGTAGTGTGCGTCTGTGTTCTCTGTAATGTGCGTCTGTGTGTTCTCTGTAGTGTGCGTCTGTGTTCTCTGTAGTGTGCGTTTGTGTGTGTTCTCTGTAGTGTGCGTCTGTGTGTGTTCTCTGTAGTGTGCGTCTGTGTGTGTTCTCTGTAGTGTGCGTCTGTAGTGTGTTCTCTGTAGTGTGCGTCTGTGTTCTCTGTAGTGTGCGTCTGTGTTCTCTGTAGTGTGCGTCTGTGTGTGTTCTCTGTAGTGTGCGTCTGTGTGTTCTCTGTAGTGTGCGTCTGTGTTCTCTGTAGTGTGCGTCTGTGTTCTCTGTAGTGTGCGTCTGTGTGTGTTCTCTGTAGTGTGCGTCTGTAGTGTGTTCTCTGTAGTGTGCGTCTGTGTGTGTTCTCTGTAGTGTGCGTCTGTAGTGTGTTCTCTGTAGTGTGCGTCTGTGTGTGTTCTCTGTAGTGTGCGTCTGTGTGTGTTCTCTGTAGTGTGCGTCTGTGTTCTCTGTAATGTGCGTCTGTGTGTTCTCTGTAGTGTGCGTCTGTGTTCTCTGTAGTGTGCGTTTGTGTGTGTTCTCTGTAGTGTGCGTCTGTGTGTGTTCTCTGTAGTGTGCGTCTGTGTGTGTTCTCTGTAGTGTGCGTCTGTAGTGTGTTCTCTGTAGTGTGCGTCTGTGTTCTCTGTAGTGTGCGTCTGTGTTCTCTGTAGTGTGCGTCTGTGTGTGTTCTCTGTAGTGTGCGTCTGTGTGTTCTCTGTAGTGTGCGTCTGTGTGTGTTATCTGTAGTGTCCGTCTCTAGTGTTTTCTCTGTAGTGTGCGTCTGTGTGTGTTCTCTGTAGTGTGCGTCTGTAGTGTGTTCTCTGTAGTGTGCGTCTCTGTGTGTTCTCTGTAGTGTGCGTCTGTGTGTGTTCTCTGTAGTGTGCGTCTGTGTGTGTTCTCTATAGTGTGCGTCTGTGTTCTCTGTAGTGTGCGTCTGTGTGTTCTCTGTAGTGTGCGTCTGTGTTCTCTGTAGTGTGCGTTTGTGTGTGTACTCTGTAGTGTGCGTCTGTGTTCTCTGTAGTGTGCGTCTGTGTGTGTTCTCTGTAGTGTGCGTCTGTGTTCTCTGTAGTGTGCGTCTGTGTTCGCTGTAGTGTGTTCTCTGTAGTGTGCGTCTGTGTTCTCTGTAGTGTGCGTCTGTGTCCTCTGTAGTGTGCGTCTGTGTTCTCTGTAGTGTGCGTCTGTGTTCTCTGTAGTGTGCGTCTATGTGTTCTCTGTAGTGTACCTCTGTGTTCTCTGTAGTGTGCGTCTGTGTGTGTTCTCTGTAGTGTGCGTCTGTGTTCTCTGTAGTGTGCGTCTGTGTATGTTCTCTGTAGTGTGCGTTTGTGTTCTCTGTAGTGTGCGTCTGTGTAGTGTGCGTCTGTGTGTGTTCTCTGTAGTGTGCGTCTGTGTGTGTTCTCTGTAGTGTGCGTCTGTGTGTGTTCTCTGTAGTGTGCGTCTGTTTTCTCTGTAGTGTGCCTGTGTTCTCTGTAGTGTGCGTCTGTGTGTGTGTCTGTTTTGTTCTCTGTAGTGTGCGTCTGTGTTCTCTGTAGTGTACGTCTGTGTTTGTTCTCTGTAGTGTGCGTCTGTGTGTGTTCTCTGTAGTGTGCGTCTGTGTTCTCTGTAGTGTGCGTCTGTGTTCTCTGTAGTGTGCGTTTATGTTCTCTGTAGTGTGCGTCTGTGTTCTCTGTAGTGTTTGTCTGTGTGTGTTCTCTGTAGTGTGCGTCTGTATTCTCTGTAGTGTGCGTCTGTGTGTTCTCTGTAGTGTGCGTCTGTGTTCTCTGTAGTGTAAATCTGTGTGTGTTCTCTGTAGTGTACGTCTGTGTTTGTTCTCTGTAGTGTGCGTCTGTGTGTGTTCTCTGTAGTGTGCATCTGTGTTCTCTGTAGTGTGCGTCTGTGTTCTCTGTAGTGTGCGTCTGTGTTCTCTGTAGTGTGCGTCTGTGTTCTCTGTAGTGTGCGTCTGTGTTCTCTGTAGTGTTTGTCAGTGTGTGTTCTCTGTAGTGTGCATCTGTGTTCTCTGTAGTGTGCGTCTGTGTTCTCTGTAGTGTGCGTCTGTGTTCTCTGTAGTGTTTGTCAGTGTGTGTTCTCTGTAGTGTGCGTCTGTATTCTCTGTAGTGTGCATCTGTGTGTGTTCTCTGTAGTGTGCGTCTGTGTTCTCTGTAGTGTGCGTCTGTGTTCTCTGTAGTGTGCATCTGTGTGTGTTCTCTGTAGTGTGCATCTGTGTGTGTTCTCTGTAGTGTGCGTCTGTGTGCGTTCTCTGTAGTGTGTGTCTGTAGTGTGTTCTCTGTAGTGTGCGTCTGTGTTCTCTGTAGTGTGTTCTCTGTAGTGTGCATCTGTGTGCGTTCTCTGTAGTGTGTGTCTGTGTTCTCTGTAGTGTGCGTCTGTGTGCGTTCTCTGTAGTGTGCGTCTGTGTGTTCTCTGTAGTGTGCGTCTGTGTGTGTTCTCTGTAGTGTGCGTCTGTAGTGTGTTCTCTGTAGTGTGCATCTGTGTGTGTTCTCTGTAGTGTGCGTCTGTGTTCTCTGTAGTGTGCGTTTGTGTGTGTTCTCTGTAGTGCGCGTCTGTGTGTGTTCTCTGTAGTGTGCGTCTGTGTGTGTTCTCTGTAGTGTGCGTCTGTGTGTGTTCTCTGTAGTGTGCGTCTGTGTTCTCTGTAGTGTGCGTTTGTGTGTGTTTTCTGTAGTGTGCGTCTGTGTTCTCTGTAGTGTGCGTCTGTGTTCTCTGTAGTGTGCGTCTGTGTGTGTTCTCTGTAGTGTGCGTCTGTGTTCTCTGTAGTGTGCGTCTGTGTGCGTTCTCTGTAGTGTGTGTCTGTAGTGTGTTCTCTGTAGTGTGCGTCTGTGTGTGTTCTCTGTAGTGTGCGTTTGTGTGTGTTCTCTGTAGTGCGCGTCTGTGTGTGTTCTCTGTAGTGTGCGTCTGTGTGTGTTCTCTGTAGTGTGCGTCTGTGTGTGTTCTCTGTAGTGTGCGTCTGTGTTCTCTGTAGTGTGCGTTTGTGTGTGTTTTCTGTAGTGTGCGTCTGTGTTCTCTGTAGTGTGCGTCTGTGTGTGTTCTCTGTAGTGTGCGTCTGTGTGTGTTCTCTGTAGTGTGCGTCTGTAGTGTGTTCTCTGTAGTGTGCGTCTGTGTTCTCTGTAGTGTGCGTCTGTGTGTTCTCTGTAGTGTGTGTCTGTTATCTGTAGTGTCCGTCTCTAGTGTGTTCTCTGTAGTGTGCGTCTATGTGTGTTCTCTGTAGTGTGCGTCTGTAGTGTGTTCTCTGTAGTGTGCGTCTGTGTTCTCTGTAGTGTGCGTCTGTGTGCGTTCTCTGTAGTGTGCGTCTGTGTGTTCTCTGTAGTGTGCGTCTGTGTGTGTTCTCTGTAGTGTGCGTCTGTAGTGTGTTCTCTGTATTGTGCGTCTGTGTGTGTTCTCTGTAGTGTGCGTCTGTGTGTGTTCTCTGTAGTGTGCGTCTGTGTTCTCTGTAATGTGCGTCTGTGTGTTCTCTGTAGTGTGCGTCTGTGTTCTCTGTAGTGTGCGTTTGTGTGTGTTCTCTGTAGTGTGCGTCTGTGTGTGTTCTCTGTAGTGTGCGTCTGTGTGTGTTCTCTGTAGTGTGCGTCTGTAGTGTGTTCTCTGTAGTGTTCGTCTGTGTTCTCTGTAGTGTGCGTCTGTGTTCTCTGTAGTGTGCGTCTGTGTGTGTTCTCTGTAGTGTGCGTCTGTGTGTTCTCTGTAGTGTGCGTCTGTGTGTGTTATCTGTAGTGTCCGTCTGTAGTGTGTTCTCTGTAGTGTGCGTCTCTGTGTGTTCTCTGTAGTGTGCGTCTGTGTGTGTTCTCTGTAGTGTGCGTCTGTGTGTGTTCTCTGTAGTGTGCGTCTGTGTTCTCTGTAGTGTGCGTCTGTGTGTTCTCTGTAGTGTGCGTCTGTGTTCTCTGTAGTGTGCGTTTGTGTGTGTACTCTGTAGTGTGCGTCTGTGTTCTCTGTAGTGTGCGTCTGTGTGTGTTCTCTGTAGTGTGCGTCTGTGTTCGCTGTAGTGTGTTCTCTGTAGTGTGCGTCTGTGTCCTCTGTAGTGTGCGACTGTGTTCTCTGTAGTGTGCGTCTGTGTTCTCTGTAGTGTGCGTCTATGTGTTCTCTGTAGTGTGCCTCTGTGTTCTCTGTAGTGTGTTCTCTGTAGTGTGCGTCTGTGTGTGTTCTCTGTAGTTTGCGTCTGTGTTCTCTGTAGTGTGCGTCTGTGTTCGCTGTAGTGTGTTCTCTGTAGTGTGCGTCTGTGTCCTCTGTAGTGTGCGACTGTGTTCTCTGTAGTGTGCGTCTGTGTTCTCTGTAGTGTGCGTCTGTGTTCTCTGTAGTGTGCGTCTATGTGTTCTCTGTAGTGTGCCTCTGTGTTCTCTGTAGTGTGTTCTCTGTAGTGTGCGTCTGTGTGTGTTCTCTGTAGTTTGCGTCTGTGTTCTCTGTAGTGTGCGTCTGTATGTGTTCTCTGTAGTATGCGTCTGTGTTCTCTGTAGTGTGCGTCTGTGTAGTGTGCGTCTGTGGGTGTTCTCTGTAGTGTGCGTCTGTGTGTGTTCTCTGTAGTGTGCGTCTGTTTTCTCTGTAGTGTGCCTGTGTTCTCTGTAGAGTGCGTCTGTGTGTGTGTCTGTTTGTGTTCTCTGTAGTGTGCGTCTGTGTTCTCTGTAGTGTGCGTCTGTGTGTGTTCTCTGTAGTGTGCGTCTGTGTGTGTTCTCTGTAGTTTGCGTCTGTGTTCTCTGTAGTGTGCGTCTGTATGTGTTCTCTGTAGTATGCGTCTGTGTTCTCTGTAGTGTGCGTCTGTGTAGTGTGCGTCTGTGGGTGTTCTCTGTAGTGTGCGTCTGTGTGTGTTCTCTGTAGTGTGCGTCTGTTTTCTCTGTAGTGTGCCTGTGTTCTCTGTAGTGTGCGTCTGTGTGTGTGTCTGTTTGTGTTCTCTGTAGTGTGCGTCTGTGTTCTCTGCAGTGTGCGTCTGTGTGTGTTCTCTGTGGTGTGCGTCTGTAGTGTGTTCTCTGTAGTGTGCGTCTGTGTGTGTTCTCTGTAGTGTGCGTCTGTGTGTTCTCTGTAGTGTGCGTCTGTGTTCTCTGTAGTGTGCGTTTGTGTGTGTTCTCTGTAGTGTGCGTCTGTGTTCTCTGTAGTGTGCGTCTGTGTGTGTTCTCTGTAGTGTGCGTCTGTGTGTGTTCTCTTTAGTGTGCGTCTGTAGTGTGTTCTCTGTAGTGTGCGTCTGTGTTCTCTGTAGTGTGCGTCTGTGTGTTCTCTGTAGTGTGCGTCTGTTATCTGTAGTGTCCGTCTCTAGTGTGTTCTCTGTAGTGTGCGTCTGTGTGTGTTCTCTGTAGTGTAGTGTGCGTCTGTAGTGTGTTCTCTGTAGTGTGCATCTGTGTGTTCTCTGTAGTGTACGTCTGTGTGTGTTCTCTGTAGTGTGCGTCTGTGTGTGTTCTCTGTAGTGTGCGTCTGTGTTCTCTGTAGTGTGCGTCTGTGTGTGTTCTCTGTAGTGTCCGTCTGTGTGTTCTCTGTAGTGTGCGTCTGTGTGTGTTATCTGTAGTGTCCGTCTCTAGTGTGTTCTCTGCAGTGTGCGTCTGTGTGTGTTCTCTGTAGTGTGCGTCTGTGTGTGTTCTCTGTAGTGAGCGTCTGTGTGTGTTCTCTGTAGTATGCGTCTGTGTTCTCTGTAGTGTGCGTCTGTGTGTTCTCTGTAGTGTGAGTTTGTGTGTGTACTCTGTAGTGTGCGTCTGTGTTCTCTGTATTGTGCGTCTGTGTGTTCTCTGTAGTGTGCGTCTGTGTTCTCTGTAGTGTGCGTCTGTGTTCTCTGTAGTGTGTTCTCTGTAGTGTACTGTAGTTCTATGTAGAGCGAGGAGGCTCTGAGGGACTGCTTCAGCACCACTGTCTGGACTGAGCTCTATGACCCACATGGGGAGGACATCAACACCATCAGAGTGCATCACGGACTACATCAACTTCTGTTTTGAGAACATTGTTCCCTCCCGGACGGTGCAGTGTTTTCCAAACAACAAGCCATGGATTAACCGTGAACTGAAGGCTCTGCTGAAGGAGAAGAAGAGAGCCTTCAGGTCAGGGAACAAGGAGGAGCTGAGGACTGTGCAGAAGGAGCTGAGGAGGAAGATCAGGCAGGCTGAGGCCGGCTACAAGAGGAGGATGGAGGAGCAGCTGCAGCAAAAGAACATTCAGGGAGTGTGGAGGAGCCTGAAAACCATCTCGGGCTTCAAAATCCCCCCTGCCCAGACAGAGGGGGATCTACAGTGGGTGATTGATTTAAATGCTCACTTCTTGAGGTTTGATCGGTCACCCGCCCCTCCCCCTGCACAGCTGCATGCTCCCTCTTCCACAGCTGGACAATGCCCTGCATCTGTTCCTCTTCGCTTATCTGCCCCGGACCATCAGCTCCCCACTTCGCCTGGACTCACCCGTCCCTCCAGCACACTGTCCCCCTGCCAACCACTGACTGTCACAGCAGCACAGGTGAGGAGTGAGCTGAAGATGATTAAAGTGAGGAAGGCAGCAAGACCTGACGGCATCAGCCCCAGGCTCCTTAAGTCCTGCGCAGATGAACTGTGTGGAGTTATGGAGCATGTCTTCAACATGAGCCTGAAGCTGAGGGTGGTACCACAGGTCTGAAGACCTCCTGTCTGGTACCACAGGTCTGAAGACCTCCTGTCTGGTACCACAGGTCTGAAGACCTCCTGTCTGGTACCACAGGTCTGAAGACCTCCTGTCTGGTACCTGTGCCTAAGACACCGCACCCCAAAGACCTCAACAGCTTCAGGCCAGTGGCTCTCACGTCCCACCTGATGAAGACACTGGAGCGGCTGGTCCTGGACCACCTCCGCTCCACCGTGAGCTCAGCCATGGACCCGCTGCAGTTTGCATATCGGTCTGGCGTCGGAGTGGAGGACGCCGTCATCTCCCTGCTGCACCGCTCTCTCTCTCACCTGGAAAAGCCTGGCAGCTCTGTGAGGATTCTGTTCTTCGATCTTTCCAGCCCCTTCAACACCATCAGCCTCTGCTCCTGAGGGACAAGCTGGAGACGGCTGGTGTGGAGGACGACCTGCAGAGTGGATCCTGGACTACCTCACAGACCGACCCCAGTTTGTGAGAGCCTGGAACTGTGTGTCTGACACTCGGACCTGCAGTGTGGGGGCGCCCCAGGGCACTGTCCTCGCGCCCTTTCTCTTCACCCTTTACACTGCAGACTTCAGACATGACATGGACAGCTGTGTCCTGCAGAAGTTCTCTGACCACTCTGCCATCATCGGACTCATCACGGACGACGATGACGCGGAGTACAGAGGACTGGAGCAGGACTTTGTGGAACCACCTCCTCATCAACGCGGGGAAGACCAAGGAGATGGTGGTGGATTTCCGCAGACGCCACTCCACGCCCCCCTCACCAGTGAACATCCAGGGACGGGACAGGCCACGCCCCCCTCACCAGTGAACATCCAGGGACGGGACATTGAGAGAGTGACTCATACAAGTACCTGGTGTTCATCTGAACCACAAACTGGACTCATAACACAGACTGTACAGGAAGAGCCAGAGTCGGCTCCACCTCCTGAGGAGACTCAGGTCTTTTGGAGTGACAGGGCCACTCCTGACAGGGCCACTCCTGAAGACCTTCTCCTCCTCTGTGGTGCATCAGCTCCTGTAGGTGTGGTCATCACAGAGAGGAAGAAGCTGGACAAAGCTCCGTCCTGGGCTGTGCTCTGGACTCGGTGCAGGAGGTGGGGGACAGAAGGGTCCTGGCTAGATTCACATCTATGCTGGACCATGAGTGTCACCCCCTGCAGGACACTCTATCCCCTGCAGGACACTCTGTCCCCTGCAGGACACTCTGTCCCCTGCAGGACACTCTGTCCCCTGCAGGACACTCTGTCCGCTCTGGAGAGCAGCTTCAGTGAGAGACTGATCCACCCTCGCTGTGTGAAGGAAAGGTTTCAAAGGTCTTTCCTTCTGCTGCTGTCAGACTTTATAACAAACACTGTTAGTACTGAACACTCACAATACTGACCTAACCTAATACTGATGTGCAACTCTGTCATATGTGCAATTCATGTGAAATTCATGTAAAATTCATGTGCAATCTATGTGCTGTCGTGACACATATTCATGTGCAATTACTGTCGTGATCACATGACATGGTATTTATGTATTTATTTATTTGTCTATGGGAGTTTTTATTTATTTATAGGAGATCTTCTACTGAAAGTGTTTTTCAGACTTCCTATAAGTGATCTGTTCTTCTGGATCTACCTCTGTATCTACCTGCGTTGCAACAATGAAATTTCCCCATGTGGGACAATAAAGGAACATCTTATCTTATCTTTATCACATTAAAGACAGAAAAGAGAGAATATAAAAGACAAGAAACAAAATTTATTTACACAAGTTCTTAACATCATGACATTTACATAGCCGAGGGTCAGAGGTCACAGGTGAGGTGTCACGGGTGAGGTCAGTGGTCACGGGTGAGGTCAGGGGTCACGGGTGAGGTCAGTGGTCACGGGTGAGGTCAGTGGTCACGGGTGAGGTCAGTGGTCACGGGTGAGGTGTCACGGGTGAGGTCAGGGGTCACGGGTGAGGTCAGGGGTCACGGGTGAGGTCAGGGCTCACGGGTGAGGTCAGTGGTCACGGGTGAGGTGTCAAGGGTGAGGTCAGGGGTCACAGGTGAGGTGTCACGGGTGAGGTCAGGGGTCACGGGTGAGGTCAGTGGTCACGGGTGAGGTCAGGGGTCACGGGTGAGGTCAGGGGTCACGGGTGAGGTCAGTGGTCACGGGTGAGGTGTCACGGGTGAGGTCAGGGGTCACGGGTGAGGTCAGTGGTCACGGGTGAGGTCAGGGGTCACGGGTGAGGTCAGTGGTCACGGGTGAGGTCAGTGGTCACGGGTGAGGTCAGTGGTCACGGGTGAGGTCAGTGGTCACGGGTGAGGTCAGGGGTCACGGGTCAGAGGTTGTGCTTGGGCCAGAGCTGTCACTCAAAACGCTGCTGCGCACTTCCTTCCACGTCAGAATCTGATTGGACAAAGTCTGGACCTCGGCCACAAGTGACAGCAGCAAAGAGAGGGAGGAGTTCTGAGGACAGAGAGGATCATGGGTAATGTAGTCTGACAGAGGGAGGAGTTCTGAGGACAATGATGTCACTGACCATCTCTGAGAGGCGTTCAGGAGCGCTGGGACTGCTCCGGACCAACCAGATCTTCTGCTCCAGAGTCTCAATGAGGTCCAGGAAGAGACGCACGAGGTCCACCACGAACCTGCAGAAGAGCCACATTTACACAGGTCTGTGAACGCACCACGAACCTGCAGAAGAGCCACATTTACACAGGTCTGTGAACGCACCACGAACCTGCAGAAGAGCCACATTTACACAGGTCTGTGAACGCACCACGAACCTGCAGAAGAGCCACATTTACACAGGTCTGTGAACGCACCACGAACCTGCAGAAGAGCCACATTTACACAGGTCTGTGAACGCACCACGAACCTGCAGAAGAGCCACATTTACACAGGTCTGTGAACGCACCACGAACCTGCAGAAGAGCCACATTTACACAGGTCTGTGAACGCACCACGAACCTGCAGAAGAGCCACATTTACACAGGTCTGTGAACGCACCACGAACCTGAAGAAGAGCCACATTTACACAGGTCTGTGAACGCACCACGAACCTGCAGAAGAGCCACATTTACACAGGTCTGTGAACGCACCACGAACCTGCAGAAGAGCCACATTTACACAGGTCTGTGAACGCACCACGAACCTGCAGAAGAGCCACATTTACACAGGTCTGTGAACGCACCACGAACCTGCAGAAGAGCCACATTTACACAGGTCTGTGAACGCACCACGAACCTGCAGAAGAGCCACATTTACACAGGTCTGTGAACGCACCACGAACCTGCAGAAGAGCCACATTTACACAGGTCTGTGAACGCACCACGAACCTGCAGAAGAGCCACATTTACACAGGTCTGTGAACGCACCACGAACCTGCAGAAGAGCCACATTTACACAGGTCTGTGAACGCACCACGAACCTGCAGAAGAGCCACATTTACACAGGTCTGTGAACGCACCACGAACCTGAAGAAGAGCCACATTTACACAGGTCTGTGAACGCACCACGGACCTGAAGAAGAGCCACATTTACACAGGTCTGTGAACGCACCACGGACCTGAAGAAGAGCCACATTTACACAGGTCTGTGAACGCACCACGGACCTGAAGAAGAGCCACATTTACACAGGTCTGTGAACGCACCACGAACCTGAAGAAGAGCCACATTTACACAGGTCTGTGAACGCACCACGAACCTGCAGAAGAGCCACATTTACACAGGTCTGTGAACGCACCACGAACCTGCAGAAGAGCCACATTTACACAGGTCTGTGAACGCACCACGAACCTGCAGAAGAGCCACATTTACACAGGTCTGTGAACGCACCACGAACCTGCAGAAGAGCCACATTTACACAGGTCTGTGAACGCACCACGAACCTGCAGAAGAGCCACATTTACACAGGTCTGTGAACGCACCACGGACCTGCAGAAGAGCCACATTTACACAGGTCTGTGAACGCACCACGAACCTGCAGAAGAGCCACATTTACACAGGTCTGTGAACGCACCACGAACCTGCAGAAGAGCCACATTTACACAGGTCTGTGAACGCACCACGAACCTGCAGAAGAGCCACATTTACACAGGTCTGTGAACGCACCACGAACCTGCAGAAGAGCCACATTTACACAGGTCTGTGAACGCACCACGAACCTGCAGAAGAGCCACATTTACACAGGTCTGTGAACGCACCACGAACCTGCAGAAGAGCCACATTTACACAGGTCTGAACGCACAGATTGACAGCTAGCACGGCTCGTTGCTAAGAGAGGGGCCTGGCTCCTGATTGGCTCTGAGGTTGACATGAAACGCACTCAGATCTCTACATATGGAGATGGGCTTCACATCAGCCGCTAAAACTGTTTTATCGATTAGCTTCATTAGACCTCTGCTCCCAAACCGGACGCCCACTGACCCTCCTGACCCTCCTGACCCTGGGGTTACCTGTGCAGGTGGGCCGGTGCAGGCAGGTGCGTCCTGCCCAGAGGCCTCAGGAGCCTCTGTCGGAGAAGTGTCTGATCTCGTAGAACGTTGTGAAGGTGAGAAGAGAAGCTCTGTAGATGCTGGAAGTGACAAACTGAAACAGAAGGAAGAAAGAAGTCCAACATGAGACTAAACCGGGCCTAAACCAGGACCCAGCGTGAAATGGGGATGAGAGAAGGGCGGACATGCAGCAGGACCCTCCACCGCCGGGTTCAATGTAAAAAGTGAAACTCACTGAGGTGAAAAGGATGAGTGACGTCTGCGTTCAGTTTGTCCAACTGCAACAAGTCCATCTGCAACTGTAACTGAAGAGAACCCGGGTCAGATCCGGGTCAGACCCGGGTCAGAACCAGGTCAGAACCGACCCGGGTCTAAAGCAGTACCTGGTCCAGGTCTCTCTGGGCTCTGATTCGCTCCTCAGTTCTGAACAGGTGCGAGGAGAAGGCGGGGCTTACATCAGAGAGGGCGGAGTCTATCTCCTCCTGAAACAAAACTGTGTCAAGACCTCGGGTGTGGTCAGAACCCCTCAGTCTCAGTCTGACCTCGGGTGTGGTCAGTCCTCACCTGTCCCATGGCTCCTCTGGACACACATCTGGACAGAACGCTGGCCGCAGGAGTCACAGAGAACATGCTCAGATCTCTGTGAAGCATCTGAAACACAGACTCACACCGGTCAAGCACACTGACCATAAACGATAAGAACTAAAGCCCCTAATGTAATACCTGTGGAGCTGAAGACCCCCACAGCTGACCACTGACCACACGCACCACTTTGAAGGTCAATTTAAGAATGGCACATCTTTCTGAGACTGACCCCTGACCTCTGAGACTGACCCCTGACAGTCTGGCTTGTGGAGCAGCAGTTTCAGCTGCAGCAGTGACAAGAGCGCCCCCCCCCCCCCCCCCCCAGAGCACAGCGCCCCCCCTTCTTCTCTTCTGGATCTACTGCGTTGCAACAGTGAAATTTCCCCATGTGGGACAATAAAGATGATCCTATGTTAAACACAGGGTCAGACTGAAACCAGAGGAAACGTTCAGTGAGATTCTTTATTTTGTGATAAAAGTTCTGATTCGACAAAGTCACAGAAAACTTGACACGTGTTCATCATCTGCTCCTGGAGGTTCATCTCAACGTGTTTTAAAGAAAAAACATATTTGATAAAGAAACATGTGTTTTATAGTTTGTAGACGTATTTGTACTTTTAAGAGTTCATGAAGCGAGTACTTTCATCTTTTTACGCGTTCACAAAAGACAGTGACCGGTCCAGTCTGGCATCACCACGGTTACGGAGCGGGCATCGGCGTGAGCGCACTGTCCTCCGCCGTCCGGCTGGACGGGTAGTACACTTTGAACCTGAAGCCGCTGCGGGGGAACGAGCCCGGGTTGAGGCACAGACATTCGCTGTGCGTGACGCTGAAGGGCTCGTACTTGTCGGCGAACACGATGACGTCGGGCACCGGGTACACGCGCAGGGCCCCGTCGTACGCCCAGAACACGGGGCTCACGCTCAGGGGCAGCGGGGCCAGATGTGCCTGGGACAGCACGCTCTTCACAAAGTGGTCAGGGATGTCCAGGCCGGCGTTGGGCAGCCGGACGCAGCTCCGGCACATCTTGTTGACCATGTCCTCCCTCAGGAGCACCAGCTCCTGGCTGCAGTACTGGACCCTGCAGGGGTTTGTGCTGAACACGGAGAAGGGCACTCGCTCTCGGAACTCGGCCGTGATGTAGTCAGCCAGAGGAGGTCTGGGTAAGATGCCTCCGGGGCCCGGGTCTTCGGGGCCCGGGACAAACACGAAGCGACTTCCACCGTGAATGCTGGGATGGGAACAGATGAGGTCGGCGAGCGCCCGCAGCGACTCTCGGAGGGATTTGATCTGCGTCTTCCCGAAAGGGGCCGAGGAGAAGTTCCCGCAGAAGACGAAACACGTGGGGGGCGTGGCCGCGTACCCCGAGAACATGAGGTCCAGCTTCTCCATGACCTCCACGCTGTCCAGCCACACGTCGGACACCAGCACGAACATGGCGTCTTCGTTCTCCTCCTCCAGCTGCTTCAGCTTGGCGGAGGCCTTCACCGACATGTTGGAGGGGCCCCCGAAGAAGTTGACGTCGCCGTAATACGCCCTGGTGGCCGCCGCCGGCTCCGTGGGAGGGAAGCCCACGCCGCTGACGTGGAAGACGCCGTCCTCGTACCAGCCTTCAGCCAGGATGAAACAAGACTCCGTGTACAGCCCGTTGTGGAACTGGGCGTGGGACATGTCCAACTGCACCGTCCCGCTGGGGTCCTCCAGGTGGAACTGACCCTCTTTGAGCTGCGTGATCATGCCCAGGACGATGACCTCGCCCAGCTTGGCCGTGCTGCCCAGGAGAGCGTCGATGGTCTTCAGCTGGAACTTGTTGTGTCCCTCGCCCACCACGGTCCCGACGGCAGGGGGAGTGAAGAGCTCGTGCCGGTGCGTGCGCTGCTGTAAGACGGTGTAGCGCTCCCGGAAGAGCTCCGCCTTGTCCCGGGCCGGTCCGCACAGGCTGCCCGGCGCCGTGGCCAGGAGGAACTTCTTCCGCTGCGCGTTGTAGACGTATCTCGGGACGTCGTAGGCTCCGATGATGTTGAAGACATGGTCTCCGGCGTCGTCCCCGTCCCGCGTGCACTCCCGCACCGCGCTCTGCAGCACGGACAGCTCGATCACGCTGGACACGAGCGGCTGCTTCTCCACCGCGTCCAGCACGCGCTCCGTGACCGCGTCCAGCTCCGCGGCGGACACGGACTCTAGCAGCTCCACGAGGAAGCGGCTGGCGTCCGGGCGGAGCAGGAGCCCGCGCATCTTGAAGCCCGCGGACACTTTCGTCTTGACGTCCCGGGCCGCGTCCATCTTTGTTTGTTGTGACTCGGGGTTTGGCGCCAAATCACAAACGTGACGTCTTTTTCCGGTTTACATAAAGTTGTTGGACGTGATTAGACGTTGTTTCTAATGCCACGCGTGAATACACGTGTCTTTTCTCGCTTTTACGCGGGCTATTCTCCGGGTTGTGTCTTATTTTGCGGATTATATAAACGTGATGATCTTTAACAGACAAAAGCGGGACGCACCTTTGAGTCCCGGACGGGCGCGCCGCGGTAGAAGCTCCGTGGACTTTATTTGCGTTTATTTAGGGTCCAAAAACGTGAAAAATAAGAACCAAAAACTCTCCCGGACAAAAGCCGCTTCGGAGTTTGAGCGTGTTCCTGTTTCCGGTGTGTGCTGCCCCCGAGCGGACACTCCGCGCCACTGCCGCCAAGGAATACAAGCTTTTGATTCCGTTTATTCTTCATTTTTGTGCTTGTTTTGAATTCGGAGGCATAATTTCTAGATGCAGCAGGTAAAAATATTCAAAAACACAGTCATTTTACGAAAATGTTATTTTTTTAACTGGTTTGAAATGTTTAGTTTGTTTTATAAACATTGAAGACGTTTTTTTAAACTAATTTGTTTACATCTCAGAGTCAAGAATATGTATATTGTTATAATATTGTGTTAAACAGATGTAAAATAAAAATAGATGTTAGTTAAAGAATGCATTATTACTGGTCTAATTTGCAGTTTTTAATACAACAGTATTTCAATGTAATGGATGTATTGACAAAATGGCCACTTTATTCATTTTATTTTACTTATTCATATTCATTTTTATTGTATTATGTATTTATTTTACAAGACCGTCTGCGCATGCGTGAGAGATCCTGTCAGAGCTGCGGTGAGCACAGGCTGCGCGCTGTTTTGTACTTTTATTTACAGTTTTAAGCCTTAACACATTATATTTGTAACATTTGGACAAATGTACAGGTTCATTCTGGTACTTAAGGGCGTGTAAAGCGATATTTGTGCTTGTTTTTTCAAACTATTTAGCTCTAAAATGACGAGCTAACGGGACTAAGCTAACGTGCTAATGCGGCTAGCTTCGGATTTACGCCCAAAACTGAAACATTTTTGTGAAAATATGAACTTGTAGCCTTTTTTTGTGCAGTTTACCTCATCCACGCGGCATCGTGGGACTTCCCCGTGTCCGTGGCGTGAGTTTACGAGCTCTGCGACCGAGTCTGAGTTTGTTTTTGTCATTATAATCTCAGGATTTCAGCGGCTGATCGCATTAACGCGGCCAGAGCAGAGCGAGTGTGAAGCGGACACGGAGAGCAGCTCCATCCCGCTGAGGAGGGCCTGGAGCCGGGCATGAGCTGACCACCGGGCCCCTGAGCTGACCACCGGGCCCTGGAGGAGAGAGGGGTCGTGAGGAGGAGCTGCTGAGCGGGAGAGGAGAGAGGGACACCCCGGGAGAGGACTGTGACGACTGGGGTGAGGACAAAAGAGGACAGAGATGGGGAACAGCGCGCTCAAGTCCCACCTGGAAACCTCTCAGAAGACCGGAGTGTTCCAGCTCACAGGGAAAGGTCTGCAGGAGGTGAGACACTGAGGACGAGGACCTGGACCTGGACCTCACCATCACGTCTCCTCCAGAGTCGAGTGTGTCTCATCTTCTGTTTGTGTCTCATCTTCTGTTTGTCCCGTCAGTTCCCGGAGGAGCTGCAGCGTCTCACGTCCAACCTCCGCACGGTCGACCTGTCGGGAAACAAGATCGAGCTTCTTCCTGCCACGATCGGAAACTTCCTCCAGATGAAGAGTCTGACGCTCAACGCCAACAGGCTCGGTACGTACGCCACCTGAAACTAAAGCCACGGGCTCGGTAAATTAACGCTTGTGGCCAACCTAGTTCTGACCCGGTTCTGTCCACAGTGGTTTTACCTGCAGAGATCGGGCGTCTGAAGAAGCTGGAGACCCTGAGCCTGAACCAGAACCAGCTCCGGTCGGTCCCTGGAGCCGTGTGTGAGCTCAGGGCCCTGAGGACATTGTCCCTGTCGGGGAACGTCCTCTCAGAGCTGCCTCAGGGACTCGGAGCTCTGAGACATCTGGACCTGCTGGACCTGTCCCACAACAAGATCCACACTGTCCCACCCGAGGTCCAGGAGCTGCAGGCCATCGAGGTCAACTTCAACCAGAACCAGGTGAGGACCAGAGCCAGGACCAGAGCCAGGACCAGAGCCAGGACCAGAGCCAGGACCAGAGCCAGGACCAGAGCCAGGACCAGAGCCAGGACCAGAGCCAGGACCAGAGCCAGGACCAGTTTCTGTTTCAGACCTGTCCTTGTCCATGTTGCAGATCTCGTCCGTGTCGTCCTCTGTGGCTCTGTGTCCTCGTCTGAAGGTTCTGCGTCTGGAGGAGAACTGTCTGGAACTGTCCTCAGTTCCTCTCTCTGTCCTGGACCAGTCCCAGATCTCACTTCTGTCTCTGGAGGGGAATCTGTTTGAAGTGAAGGACCTGCGAGACCTGCAGGGCTACGACAAGGTGAGAGGTCCTGACCCGGTCCTGACCCATCCCGGTCCTGACCCATCCAGGTCCTGACCCGGTCCTGACCCATCCAGGTCCTGACCCGTCCAGGTCCTGACCCGGTCCTGACCCGTCCAGGTCCTGACCCATCCAGGTCCTGACCCATCCAGGTCCTGACCCGGTCCTGACCCATCCAGGTCCTGACCCGTCCAGGTCCTGACCCGGTCCAGGACTTAAACCTGTCTTGTTGTTTCAGTACATGGAAAGATTCACCGCCACAAAGAAGAAGTTCACCTGAAGCTTCAGAACCAGATGAAGCTTCAGAACCAGATGAAGCTTCAGAACCAGATGAAGCCTCTGACCCAGATGAAGCCTCTGACCCAGATGAAGCCTCTGACCCAGATGAAGCTTCAGAACCAGATGAAGCCTCTGACCCAGATGAAGCTTCAGAACCAGATGAAGCCTCTGACCCAGATGAAGCCTCTGACCCAGATGAAGCTCTCACACTGAAGACAAACTTCATGTGTCGTTTTCTGCTTCGCTCGAGCTCGACTTTATCACGATGTAAAAACGCTTCAGCTTCTGCAGAACGAGCTCTATCTTTAATATTCTTGAAAATTCTTCTGCTCAAGTGTCACTCACATGAATTATGACACTTTCACTTATTTTAGTGTTTCACAATCTGAGGTTTTGTCCAAATGTAAATAATGCAAATCTTTTTATGTTTAATCCAATAAACTAATGCAACACTCGCTCTGCTCTGTTTAATACTAATGTGTGACCCCGTGTGACCCTGTTTGACCCCGTGTGACCCTGTTTGACCCCTGATGTGAACCACTCTGAGGAACCCTGATGTGAACCACTCTGAGGAACCCTGATCTGTGGAGGAGGTGGAACCTTCACCTTCATGTGGATCAGAGCTTCAGTCTCTCGCTCTGATCCATTTGTTTATTGATATTTTACTGTTTCCATGGAGACTGACTCACCTCAGACTGTGTGTATAAAACACTAGAGGACGAAGTCTGAGCTCCAGGCGCGGCGGCCATGTTGGAACTGTAGAAACCAAATCTGGACTTGGTCTGGACTTCGGACTCGTCCTTCAGTCGAACTTCTGTCTCTGTTTTATTTTCCAGTCACAAAATGTCCTCCTGGTGCTGGACTCAGTGACTCAGCTGCTCTAGTGTTTCTTTAAAACTACATCAACACTACAGCATTTCCATGGAGACTGTCCCCGCCCTTCCACACCCCTCATAGTGCCGCACCCGGACCAGAGCAAACACAGGTAAAAGGGACTCACTCAGGACTGTCCCAAGACCAGGTTTAGACCCAGGACCAAGTCAGGACCAAGTCAGGACCAAAGACTAACTGGTGAGTTCACACTTTTCTTTAGAAACAGATTCAGCTGTAAAACTCGTTTCAGTTGAAACTAAAAACAGTGTAAACTTTATTCCGGGTTCAAACCAGATTCAGACCTGGTTTAGATCTGGTTTAGATCTGGTTTAGATCTGGTTTGGACCTGGTTTAGACCTGGTTTAGACCTGGTTTAGTCCTGGTTTAGACCTGGTTTAGACCTGGTTTAGACCTGGTTTAGACCTGGTTTAGACCTGGTTTAGATCTGGTTTAGACCTGGTTTAGACCTGGTTTAGACCTGGTTTAGATCTGGTTTAGACCTGGTTTAGACCTGGTTTAGACCTGGTTTAGATCTGGACACAAAGCTTTAACTGTGGGTGAAGTTCCTGGAGCTTCTGTCCAGTCTTAAAATAATAAAACATTTGCATAAATGTGGGCGTGTCCCTCATTGGTCCAGGCGTGTTCCATAGTAGAAAAAGCTTCAGTTGTTTCATCTGGACTCAGTTTGAAAAAATAGACGTTTCGACTCTCATCCAAGAGTCATTGTCAATAACAGAATTTAGGTCGAGAACTCCGATATTAATACTGTTCTGTGGTAAGACCCGCCCATTGGGAGGAGCCTTCCTGAAGTAGAAAGAGTTGTTTGTTTCAACAGAAACTCCCCCTTGTATCTACCGAGCCTATTCAGAATCTTAATGGGCTATTAGA